>NC_054535.1:92603482-92935982 GCF_017654505.1 Polyodon spathula | reverse complement strand
CTGGGAGAAAAACAGTTGTGAGTAATCATGACTGGAAATGAGAGGCAGGATATAATTGTATTGCTCTGTGTGATGGCAGATGGCCGCAAACTGCCTCCATATGCGTAAATGAGGTTGTATGTATATTTATTTGATGTTTTATTTTTTTCTCAAATTGAGGGTGGGGAAATTTGGGCTGTGTCTTAAGTTTGAGGAATACAGTACATCATATTTATCTATAAATCTGTCTTTATACCAAATTAATATGTTTAATGACAATTTAAAACATTCTCTACAACTGGAATTGCTTCTGTGAGCAGAATTTTATTTTTAGATTTAATAAGTATTTGTTTCAGAATATTAATGTGCATGTGTGACATGGTGCCTTCCCATTTTATATTATTATTATTATTATTATTATTATTATTATTATTATTACACTATGTAACACAATTTTTGTTCCTGGGTAGTAAGTGTTATTTCCTAATTGCTTATGCCTCAAAAGTATAGAAAATGGCTATTATTCCCCACAACCTTTGCTTTTGTGACCAGGACAGTAATATTTTGAAATTTACCTATTTCCAATGAGAAAACGGGCGAATTTGTGTCTTTTCGTTCACATAAAGTCAGAAAAAAAACAACATATGAATCCAAATTAACATGTATTTATACTAAAGTAATACAAAAATGACTACAAAAGATTTAGAAGTGAGTAGTTTTTTCGGGATTTACGATTATACTGTAAATCACTTTCACGAATCAGCACCCAAATGTAGTCTCCCATCATGTTCTCGTTATACTGTCCTTGGTAGCGGCTGGTGGAAGCGCTCGCCTTGCTCCTCCGAGTACACTCCCATGTTCTCCTTGAATTTATCAAGATGAGCATCAAGGATATGGACTTTGAGGGACAGCCTACAGCCCATTGTGCCATAGTTCTTCACCAGAGTCTCAACCAGCTCCACATAGTTTTCGGCCTTGTGATTGCCCAGGAAGCCCCGAACCACTGCGACAAAGCTGTTCCAAGCCGCTTTCTCCTTACTAGTGAGCTTCTTGGGGAATTCATTGCACTCCAGGATCTTCTTTATCTGTGGTCCGACAAAGACACAGGCTTTGACCTTTGCCTCAGACAGCTTAAGGAAGAAGTCTTGAAGGTACTTGAAGGCTGCCGACTCCTTATCTAGAGCTCTGACAAATTGTTTCATAAGGCCCAATTTGATGTGCAGTGGTGGCATCAGCACCTTCCGGGGGTCCACCAGTGGCTCCCACTTGACGTTGTTCCTCCCCACAGAGAACTCGGTCCGCTGTGGCCAGTCCCGCCTGTGGTAGTGCGCCTTGGTGTCCCTGCTGTCCCAAAGGCAAAGATAGCAGGGAAACTTGGTAAAACCGCCTTGGAGACCCATCAGGAATGCCACCATTTTGAAGTCTCCTATGACCTCCCAGCCATACTCATCATACTTCAAGGCGTCCAGCAAGGTCTTGATGCTGTTGTAATCCTCTTTGAGGTGCACCGAGTGAGCCAGGGGAAGAGACGGGTACTTGTTACCATTATGGAGCAGCACGGCTTTGAGGCTCCTGGATGAGCTGTCAATGAAGAGGCATTCTGGTTACAGGCGATTCCGATTGCCTCGAACAGACTGGTCACATTGTGGCAGAAGCAGAGCCCATCTTGACAGGTGAAGAAGCTGGAAAAAGGTTGGTGACGCTTCCTCTGATCTGCGACTTGCACACTTTCATCCAACAAGTTCCATTGCTTGAGCCTAGACATCAAAAGCTCGGCATTGGACTTGGTGAGACCAAGATCTCTAATCAAGTCGTTGAGGTCTTTTTGGTTGGGGTAGTATGGGTTTCTCTCCTCAGCTCCACCTCTGAAATTGTCATCTGGATCTACAACATCTTCCTCGCTCTCTGACTTGCTGCTCTCTTCTAAAGACGGCTGCTCTCTCTCCGGAAGAGTGGGTACGGGGAGCTCATGGCAGTGTGGCACCAGGGCGATGGATGAAGGAAGGTCCGGATACGTGATAGCAGGTGCATTCTTGCCAGTCCGACGTTTGGAAGGGTCCACCATGCAGAAGTAGCAGTTGCTTGAGTGGTCAGTGGGTTCCCGCCAAATTCTTGGGATAGCGAACTTCATGGCTCTCTTTTCCCCTCTGTACCATCCTACAAAAATACATTTATTTCACCCATGACTAATGTGTAAGAGATTCTTGCAACATTTTTCATATATGATATATTTTTTCAATAACATTGAAAATTGTAAAACATTTTAAAATTAAAAACTTTTACAATTTTAAAAATTTTAACAAATTTTATAACATAAAATTCCGAGCAACAATTGTCCATCTTACCTTCCAGAGTTTTTTTGCAGTGCTCGCAGGTGAAATGAGGTGCCCAGGGTTTGTCTTGATCCCCGACAGGCATGCCGAAATATGCCTTGTAGGCCTCACACATCTTAGCAGATGCTTCCACGGAGTACTTTTTCGCTCTTGTCTTGATAAATTGGCCGCAGACATAGCAAAATGCGTCTGCCGGATGCTTGCAGCCTCTTGATGCCATCTCAGAAAAATGCAGATATGTATCCACTTAGGCAGCTGGAACTAAACTGAACTGGTGGGCTTAAGGCCCCTGTATTTATACTACTATTTATATTACTGGAAAGTTCTAGAAGTTACTCCAAGTTTACTCAGCACTGAATCTATCTGGAATGTTCTGGAAAATAGGTACATTTCAAAATATCACTGTCCTGGTCACAAAAGCAAAGTTTGTGGGGAATAATAGCCATTTTCTATACTTTTGAGGCATAAGCAATTAGGAAATAACACTTACTACCCAGGAACCAAAAAAAAAAAAAAAATGTTACACAGTGTTATTATTATTATTATTATTATTATTATTATTATTATTATTATTATTATTATTATAGTTTGGTGTATTTATTTGCATTATGTATTATTATTTTTAATTGTTTGCTCTGGCAAGGATGGGGTTAATTCCCCATCCATTAAAAAACCTTGTGAAGAATGTGGCTGGAGCCTTAATGAGGTAATTGATTGACTGATGAGTAGTTATGGCTCTAGCCACAGTATAAAACGACCCTTAAGGGGTTGGTTGGAGGAGGAGAGAGACCCACTGAGACAGAGGGTCAAACAGATGATTGCTACTATTTGTATGAAATTGTTACAAAGGTACTTGTTTGATCTTCTGGTATTTAGTTTTGTGTGAACCTTTTGTTTTGGCCCGCATGCCCTTTTGTTTATTTTTTAATAAATATATTGCTGTGGCCGTTTTAGCCCTGTATCCCTGGTTGTTTGTGTGCTGTTTCCTGCACCACTCAAGCCACAGTATGTAATTGATATTATATGTGCCCTTTAATACTGAAAAGGAAAACAATTATATCCATTTTACAGGAATGTACAAACATTTAATAAATCCACCTATAGAACTAATATGCATATTGGTAATTAACTTAAATGAATTACTTCTCATGAGCATGCTGTTTTCATGGCGGGCTACCTACTGTATCAGTCAAAACCTCACCTATTCATATTAATGTTGTGTAGCTATATGTACCCAGTGTTTTATTTTCAGTTGCAGTGTAATCTGAACATGTTAATGCAGTGGGTATATGTTTTCTGAGTAACCCCACAGCCACTAAAAACAATTAGGGAGAAGTTTTATGATATTGGTGGTATGCCTTAACATCTTGGGAGCGATATTCACTGCACACATGTGGCCATTAAAGCTGTAATGCACCCCCGGTAAAGTGTGTTCCTAATTAGAAAGACTTACATTTTATCAATGTGTAGGTCACATGTGATGGCAAGTGATGTTGTACACATGTTGTAGCCTCCATGTTCATGTTTATTACTTAGTTACAAAATTCATCTCTGATAGTTAATTGACAGAGAGGTGATGGAAGAATCATGTCTGTACAGTAGGTCCCTTTTTACTTTATTAACTGAGTGACCACATATGGAATCCTGTATATAAAAATTAATTATTTTCTCAAAGGTATCACGGTTGATTCAAGTTCAATGCATTTACTCAGATTGAAAAGAGAAAATATATTCAAACATTCTGTATTTCTCTAGTACAGTATTATAAAAAGTTTTCAGAGTGCTTCAGAATAGAAGATTCAACCTTAAAGTTAAATGATTTATATATTATTATTATTAATATTATATTAAATAATAATAATAATAATAATAATAATAATAATAATAATAATGAAGTTTTAATTTCTTAAACTGCAGAATTTTAACATTTATTATCGTTCAGTATTTACTTAATAAATGCTGAGGGACACACTTGTTTATTGATTCATTTTGATGATACATTTAATTACTGTACATTTTTGTTTTTGATTAAGCCGCTGCTCTGGGGAGCTCTAAATTCAAAGCTTATCAAATACGTTATTCCTGTCACTGCTACATGATGGCCATTGAAATATGAAAAATAAATACTGTATTCCTACAAATTTAAGATGCACCTTAAACCAAATTTTCGTAATTATGCATGTATTAAAATTGCCAACAAAAGAAATGACTGCCCGAATACACCAATAAGAACTCGACTGACTGAGAAATGGCGAACAAAAACGTCACTGCCCGATCTGGAATCATCCATGACGTACAGGCATTCATTTTCAAAGAAGTGTCATTAGCTTCCTGAAGAATTCGAAGAGAAGCTTTTACAATTTCAGCGTTTAGTTATTAGACTATATTCTAACAGAACCAGCTTGGGCAGATCAGAAATGCTGATCAGACCCTCGTATTTTTTGACGTGCCAAGCAATACCACAGTTCACAGAAAGGGAAAAAAACACAAGTGAGAAATCACAACTGGAAACAAGAAGCAGCGTTAACTGCCTCCATACCTTGTTTTCTTCTATGCGTAACTGAGGTTACATCTCTGTAAATGCATCTTCACTTGATGTTTTATTTTTTCCTCAGATTTAGGTGGGAAATTTGGGCTTCGTAAACTCGAAACCATACAGTACACTTTGAAATACCCACACATGTTGTGTAAAGTCACACACATACACACACACACACACACACACACACACATACACACACACACACACACACACACATATATATATATATATATATATATATATATATATATATATATATATATATATATATATATATATATAATGTCTGTCTGTGTGTGTAACAAACAATCAAAGCAGCAGCATTCTGGTTTCAATTATTTTAAACAATCAGTGCTTGTTCTGAAGGCAACATGCCAACTTTTTAGAATTTGTCTTCTAGTTAATATATTCCTCAGAAGAATGAATTATGAATTCAATTTTTTTTCTTCTTGCTTACAAGTAACACATTCTGAACTGTAGTCTTGAGCATCTGTTGCTATTTATTTTAATTGTTTTTAACTGTTGGTCATGACACAAAGCAGAGACATTCAAAAACAACTTATCTTACTAGAAATTACTTGATGGTATAATTTCCCTGCTCCAGCGATTTTGATTTGTATACCGTATGCAAGACCATTTAAAGGAACAGTGAACAAAAAACACCTTATAGTTCAGTGCTCTGACAAGTGTTATTGACAATGACATTGTCAGTCTGGGGGTTTCATGTGGATTTCTATTGAGACAGAGTAGAGTTGTTGTTTTTCTTATGACTGAACAAGAGCTCTTTAAACTAACAACAGTCGCTTTCTTCTGCTATCCATGTTTGTGCAAGGACATGGAGTCTGAAAAAATGTGTATAATGAACCACAACCATTGGTGAATCAATTCAAGGATCACAGAAGTGTTACAAATAAAAATGAAATATTTATAAGAAATAAGAATCAATATAGAAGTAAAATAAAGAAGCAGCCATGGAGAAGGGTCCTGAACAATTCTTGCCATTAAGGTGGTTTTTGAAGTGTATCCAATTTTAAATAAACTGACATTCTAATGAAGATACTGAGTAATAAATGAAAGAGATTAAATAAATAAAAAATACTTCTTACTATAGTGTCTGGGATTGTGTCTAATGTGAATAAGCAAGATCTTGAACACAGCGCGATATTCATCGCACTACTGTTCAAAATAGAAGCAGCACTGTGGAATGTGACATGAAATTCAGTGGATACAGGCACACAGAGGAGTGGTATGGATTTGTTTTCGGAATGGATCACAAGGTCGTACTGTCCAAACGATAGTCTACCAAAAGATTACACAGGAATTGAGAAATATGGGGCACAAGAAATGACAATAATACCGCCCTAAGAACCGCACATTCAAAATCATAACACATTTATTTGAAAGAGTATTGTACATACTAGTGTTGAATGTTTCCATTCACGTATTCTACATCATATACAAAGTAGGAGTACATGCAGAAAATTTAATTAAAGGCAACCGCAGGACAAATAATAAATAAAAAAGCTTTTATACCTCTTTTGTTATGGTTTCACGTTTAATGGTTTAAAAAAGCTGTGCCCCTACACAAATTAAGCACTGTGCAGTGTGAAACAGCGTTGTGAAAAAATAAAAACCTTCTTGTTTGTAATTTGTTTTTCACATGTTGCTGAATGCAAATACAAGACAAATTATTTAATTTCATATTATTAAAGTTAGATTAACTACTATTACTAATAATAACTTTAAAACGTTACAGATAGTATGTGGAAAATGTCAGTAAACACTTCAGAAAAATAGATTTAAAGTAGTATTAAACATATTTAAAGATATTTTAATCCCTCCTAAATTTAGTTAGTTTGTATAGGGAGAAGTTTCCTGGTGCGGGACCTCTGTTTTAGTTGGAGCAGCGCACAGCCTGAGCTTGGCCACCTTTTGTTTGATAGCTGTTTTTCCCACAGTTTTTGGCCTTTTTGTATTTTGTATTATGTACATTGTGTTTGTGTATATTCTCCAGCACTAGAGATACCATTGCTGGTACCCCAGTGGTGACCACATACAACTGCAACTGCCTGTGATTGTTAATAAAACCTGGATGTCTGAGCGGCGGTTTCAATCTCAAACCCTCTATGTCTCTCTCATCTCTCGGCAGATACCTACATAGTAACAGAACACCCCTGTTACAGAACCCAACAAACTACCGAGCATTAATTAGTAGAAAATCAGATTTGCTAAATGCAGATTATGTATGAACAGTTTAAATGTTTCACAAAAGTACATTCATTAATCATGTAAAAAAAAAAAAAAAAAAATTCAGTCCTGCCAAGGCCGGTTAACTATAACCTAATTATACATAAAACAATGTGACAAAATGTTCTGTACCTGCAAGAACTACTTGACAAATATGAGCCCCTTATGATGCATAATTTCTATCATTAATTATGTCAGCACGTCAAAGGTCGATTAGTTATAATAAAAGCAGGGTTGGCCTTACCTCTTTGTGGGCCCTGTGTGGTGGACAAATGTTGTCTTCCTTTCAGCCATGATACGAATAGCTAAACAATGGCTTAAGGGGGTTGTTAGCCTAGACTTGCAGTTTTATTGTAGTTTTTTTTCTGGTTAGTAATCTAAAGCAAAACAGTCTCAAAATTACATTGTATAAACTATGTTCAAAAAATAAGCTTCTGTCACACCTAAAAATGTTGCTATGAATTCAGTACTGTAATACTCCTCACAAAATGATAACTTTTCTAGCTTTTTGTGCTGCAAAATGATGTTTTGGAGATCCAGAGAGGCATGTATGCCCTTTGTTGCTCTTTCTTCCACTGCCTGAACTCCTAATTAAGGCTACAATTTTGGTAAGGGCTTAACAGATTGTCAAACCTTTCACCTGACATTCCAAAATATCTGAAATATCTCTCTACCTGCATCTCTCTAAATAATGTTTGAAATTTTCCCTTGGGTTCTCTGTTGGTTGAGAGGACAGAGTAATGATGTCGCATCCTCCTTGTATAGAGGTACTAATTGAGCATATCTACTTAAATGTAAATGTATCCAATTTTGTGAATGCAGTCTGTATTTAAAGTATGAACAACAGCTGCAACTACTTTGCACAGTCAAAAGGGCTGTTTTTTGAGCATTTCATTAACTTTTGCTCTCCTGTTTCTCTTTGGAGATCCAGAGAGGCATTTACGCCCCTTTGTTTCTCTTTTTTCCACTACCTGAACTCCTAATTAAGGCTACATTTTTTGGCACTGTAATTGAGTACATTTCACAAGCGAGGTGCGGCAAAAAAAAACAAGATTTCACAGAAAGTTCACCAAATAATGTAGTTTTAGCTACATCAACAGAAGAGCTTTTAAATAGTATACCAAGACCAACATTCATTCGCCTGGTGTGCTGTTCCACTCGCCCTATGAAGTAGACATGGCTGCACAGTCGCCAGGGCTCTCTCCACACCCATCCACTTCACCTGGATCCCCTGTCACCGATTCTCTGTCTATTGCTGGAGGTGCCGGCATGTGGGCCGGCCTGCCCTCCAACCCACCCTCGAGACAAGGAAAAGATGGAGGGAATGAGAGAAGGTGGTTGTGTTTTAAAGGGGGAGATGGCCCGTAAACAAAACACTACAAACAAAACAAACCCAAGCTTTGCTATCATATTAACTTAGTAGTAGCTGTAGCATATGTGTGCTTTAGCAAAGCACATTAAGGGATCACTTTTGGGCTACAAGGGAATCTTAACAGAAACATTTAAAAAGATGACCAGTAGAATGCTCCAGTTACATGTGCGATAAACCCAGGTGGTCACTATTAGGTAAGTTTAAATTGAAACATTTCTGTAATATCATTTTAAAATATAGAAATGTGTTGAAAACTTCACTGCCTGATCTCCAATCATCCATGACATACAGACAGCCGTTTTCACAGTAGCGTCATTAGCTTCCTGAGGAATTCGAGAGAAGCTTTTACAATTTCAGCATATTGTTGTTACGCTTAGTTATAAGAAACAGTACTAGATCGGAAAAGCTGATCAAACCCCCAAATTTTTCGATATACCACGTGAAGATGATAGTGAGTAGTTGTTTCTTGATGTGATAGAAATGCAAAGAATAATTTTCTTCAGATATTAGTTTGGTTTATTCAGTATATACAGGGAATATTTTTGTTGATAGTTGTTCATAAATAAATCACGCCTGAAAAACTTTCCTGTTTTAGCTATTCAAAATAAACACAACATATTATATCTCCATAAGTTTCTGCAACCTGGGTTTATTAAAGCTGCCAAATCAGTGGAGAAAAATACATTTTATGTCTGACCAGGTCCAACATTACAATTTTTCCTTTCTGGTCTGATGTCGGACCCTGTCCTATATATAAAGTTTACCCTGATGGGGAATTAAAGACTAATCTCACTGCTCAGTGGAGAGAGAGAAAAAAAAACCTTCTAGGAGGAAACCTCTGGCCCCGATTCTGAGCATACTAGCAATACTCTGACGCTCACCAGCAGAATTGCCTCTGCCAAGAGATGGTCGGAGGGAAGGGTATATGGGCATGCGTTTGAAGTGTCTGATTTAGTGAACCAGGATCCCTGAAAGTATGATTTAATGGAGTGAATAGCCTCAGAAAAAGTGATTTAGTGGAGATGGGGTTAATTTGGAATTGAGAGAAGGGGGAGCTGGGAAGCATGAGGGAGTTGGACTTCTGGTTTCTTTTGTGTGCTTTATAGACGTGCATACTGATAAATCCTTTTCTGATCACTCGTTTTACCACCAAACTCCTCAGTAAAGCAATCCAAGTCATTTTATTACTATAAAATCTCAAAAAGATCTGCAAATATCTGTGATATTCTTTGAGCGCTGGATGCAGAAGCAGCTACCTCCTTTGTTTATGTGTTATCTCTGCAGTGCATGGGGCTATCAGAAACTCCCTTTTTTTCGGCTTCATTCGGCTCCTGTCGGTCTCACTCGGCCATTGAAATGTTTCTCAGCTTTTTCCAGAGAAAAAAAACGACTAAAGACAGTGCTTTACGTCTCTTTGATGTCGGACAGGGTCTGACATTGGACTGGAAAGGGAAAATTGTAACGTCGGATCTGGTCTGACACAGGACCGCAAAGGGTTAACATTATATTAGATTTTTGTGATTATGCTTGTTATCCGTCTTGCAGAAATCACCTTTTACCACACAACTTTATAAACGGGTCTTAATATGTGTAAACCTATACTTTGGGGAAGCAGAAATATGTCAGGAAAAGTTGAGATGTATTTCAGTTAAAATCCTTCGAATTCCAGTTAAACCAATCCATCAGTGCAGCACCCTTGAGTGTGCTACAAATTCTGCTAGAAGATGTTGTGTCACTGTGATCAGAAAATGCAGTTCCCGCTGTAGTGGTTTTACATAACTGCCTTTCAACTGCCAAAATGGAAGCATATGTAGTTTTTTGTAATACGTTTACCATGACGGGCCCCACTCATATAGGTTTATTTGTGATTTAATTAATTGATTTTGTTTTGTCTGTTTTAATGGATTACATAATCTGAATTATGAAACACTGTTAAACCACAACATCATTGCAGAACATATCATGAGTTCTACATTCTCCTATTGCTATACTAATGAAAGAAGAACTAGTCTTACACATTTTATTTGGAATTTTGTTCTTAGTAACAAGAATCGTGTCATGTAGTGTGCATCTGAAAATGACATGATTGCTAGGTTTTTCCTTTGTGTTAAATTAGTAAATGACTCTTAACACATGCTTTATGCAGAGACTTTATTTACTCACATAGTCTCTGAGTATCATATTTTCCCATAATTTTCCACTGCCATGCCATTTAGTGTGAAAAGTGAGCCCTCATATCATAAATGTCTGACAACAGCTTGATAAATTGTATTTTAAGACTGTATAATCTTAACAGTAATATAGACAGTTTGTTTCTAAAGGGTCAATTTGCACTTCATACTGTAAATAGGTGGGAAAATCTATAATGCAGACCTTGAGTGTTCAGTAATGTAAACCTTTCAATATGTCTCATTCCAGGAAAAAAAAACCTGAATTAATTAGTAGTTTCTTGTATAAAAACTAATATGGTGACTGGTAGTCCAAAATGGTTTTTTTGTGAACATCAATGGTTTGAGGGGGGCTGCAGCACTTACAGAAATATTCTCTTTCAAATGACCTTGACACCTGACAAGCAATGCTGCCCACATAAGGGGAACCACTCATGTTCATTTCTATATTACAAATTTATAGAAACTGTTTTATGTGACACGGTTCAGTTCAACCACAGCCCACTTCAGTTTCGTTATTAAAGTTCCATAACCACTGCGGCCTAGCCTTCTTTAACCTGAATTCACAGCAGCAACCCTTTCTAAAAACACAAAGGTAGAATAAATTGTTAACTTGAAGATCCAAAGCTTTGCATAAATTAAATAAATCAAGCAGATTCATCTTGTAATCTCAGGAATAACTACACTTGGCCAGCGCAAAAACAACGTCGGCTCTATCATACATTACTATTCTTCATTTTCATTGCCCAGTATTATTCAATATCATTCAACAGTATGATTCATTACATAGAAGAATTGTGAGTATAAGAAGAATTTCACTATGGCTTGGGCCAAGAAATAGTAGGAACCCTAGCTCTAACACTATTATAATCAAATAACCCTTAATACTAGAACCACCAAGGCAGTCATTGTGAGGGTTTTCACTTTGAAAATTTAAATTGCTCTGCGTCTGTTAAAGATCTGCGGTTGTCTGTTTTTGACTTTACCTAAATACGTGTATTAAAGGGTACATAAGGACCTTCTTATTTTATTGTTACATGTTCCCATGTGTTGCTACAACTGTTTATGTAAGGTATTATTATTATTATTTTTATTATTATATTATTTTTTAATTTTGACCACATTTTAAACTTTTTAATTGCATTCACTACCTCACAATGGTTTCCCATGTACCTGCTTGGACCTCTCTGAACTACATTTCCCATCATCCTTCTGCTCACTAGTAAATCCATCTTGAGGGAGGGAATGCAATTTTAAGGTTTAAAAGTCGTCAAAATGTACAACAACAAAAAAAAATACAACAATACACACACCTTACATAAACAGTTGTAGCAACACATAGGACCATGTAACAATAAAATAAAAGGGTCCTTACGTACCCTTTAAATACAATGATGGCATTTGAAAATCAGAATACCTAGAACCACAAAACGGCAATGCATGCTTTTATTGTTAATATAACCTATAATACGCTAAATGTGTTATCCAGATCTCTATTGTAATCCTATCAATTCCTTGGAGAGCTGCCGCCAGGTTGTCTAAGTGAGCATGTATTCTGCTGTTTTATAATGTTACTATTACAAGAATTGTTCAAGAAATCTTGAGATTTTTGCGTTTTGATTTGAAAGCAGCTACAGATATATTTGCCTTGGCATCAGAAATCTGGAACGACTTCACTGAAAACAGCATTTCCTATTTCAAGCTAAACATAAAACATTACATGGACAAGCAGCTGTTTCCGACAAAAGCACGGAGTTGCTGAAGTTATTCGTTATATGTGCTAATTTTGAAAATAAAGCCTTTTAAGTTTAATTTTTCATTTAAATATGGTGTTTCTGTTATGTAAATGTTAGATATGATGTTAGGTTGTATCTGAAAGTTTGTCTTTCATTTTCATATCGAAGCTGTTTAAAATGTACTCGTCAAAATGACTGCTGCTAGCAGTTCTAGGTAGTAGCATAAACCTGGCAGTTCTAGTGTTAATAATCATATCTGGAAATGTGGCTTTAAAAAACCAACGACAAAATGGCACATAGAGCAGATTCCCAGCACTTGCACTTATTGCCTTTCTACAGTTTATAAATAATTTGTCTCATTAACATAACTTAGTGGTACAGATTCTACACCATTTGCACTTTCCATGCAAATTGTTTTAATTATTTATCCCCCGCATTTGTAAAACCCACAACCACAGTAAAGGACTGAAGGGATTTCATTGATTTAATGATAATGGCAAGCATCCATACAGATGGAGCTACTCAGGAAGCGTGTTGGTAGATTTTGTTTGGTATTATCTTTAAAAGATGTAAGATATAGAAAAAACGAAGTCTATCCTACTATAAATCCTTACAGAAGCCCATATAGCCATTGTTCTCAATAAACACAAAAATACTTCTACTCCAACTGTCCATTGGAAACCAGCTCCAGCCCATATGGATTCTAAAATGTCAATGTGCTAATATTCCAGACAATAAAGGGTTAGATATTATTGAATCTAAATGGAACAATTTTACACCATAATTAGGGGTTCCAATGTGAGGCACTGAATCTTCCAACCCTTCTATTCTACTCTATGTAGAACATTTTCACTTCATATTGAACCACTTCTATTGAAGTGTATGGTTCTCACACAATAAGGGTTCAAGAGAAAGATTGGATGAGCTATTATTCCTCAAGGTTCTAGCAGAGTTCAGAATAAACAGTTTCTATTTTTTTTTAATTTCAGTTTGCATACATATTATTGTTAAACACCTTAAAAATGTGCATTAATAGGCAAAAAGCTGTCCAAAGCCCTTGTTGACTTGCCCTTGTTGCACTAATTACCATAAAGCTAACTAGCTGCTGTCTGCAACCTGCCTCAATGAGCTATGATAGTATCCATTGGTATTAGAAATAAAGTTTGTTTCTCCCAAGCAATTTTACACAAAATACACAAAATCCAGTACCTACAGTAATATTTTCATATAACACCCCCTAAAAGGCTTATTTTTATAGAGTTAAGCTACCATATTAAAGACTGTTTCTATATTCTTGAATGGCTGAATAATACTTTATTATGTCAGAGGCTGAACTGGGAGAGCCTGGGGACATATTGTAATTCCAATGGTCCTACTCTAAAGCATGTTCCAAGGCCAAGGCAAAGAGGAATAGTCAATGTAACAGCATAAATCAAGCATGAAACTACTGAGTTGTAGGTAGGGGTTGTTAAAGTATTGTTCAGAGCAGATGTATTAAACTATTTAATTGGTCTCTCAAAACTTGACTTATAATAGGGCCTGAATCTTTCAAATCCTACAGTTACATTTCCGGGAACTTGAATCTATGTGATTAAATTAAATTATTATTTGGAACCTGCAGTATATATCTCACTGTATTTCTAACCCAAAGATTTTTGGATGGGTACTTAATAAAGCATGTGTGTTACCAAAGTATAAGGAAACTCAATGCTTAGCAGCAATTCCTGCTGATGGCCATCATAGATCATGGTGGAGTGCTATTACATGAATTAGAGCATTGTCCCCAAAGCAGTACCTGAACCACGATACTTTAGTTTAGTGGCAAATATGCTACCTTATTTTATAGATGCCTGAAACATGTGCAGTCTGAAAAACTTAATGTACTATCCTTGTGGATTTCAATAGAATATTGAGCAAGAGAACTGGCAGAAAACCATTTATTAAGTGACATTCTGTTTCAAATCTGTAGTGATGCAACTGGTGTTACTAAAATTATCCAGTCAGATTAATTAAATACATGTCTTGAGTTTAATTCTAATTGGAGACTGAGTGAAATGTTTTGCCTGGATGTATGACCCTTTGGGGACTTGGTTTTCTTAACATTGGTCTTTTTTTGTTGTTGTTTAAATGTCAAGGATCTATTAGTTGAAACTACTAGATATACATAAAAGCTCATTTAAATTAAGTTTACTACTTAAATAACAGAACAGAATTAATGCTCTAGAACAAAAGCTAAGAAAATATAAAGGTTTTACTTAAGTTGCCTTATACTGACTTTTTTTTTTTTTTTTCCAAAGATGTTACTGCTCAGTAATTCTGTTACATATAAATGCATGATCAAATTCAGTATGATGGTCCTTTGCAGTTGTTAATACTGTTGAACATAAACAATGCCAAAATCACCCATTAAGAATAAATTGTGCCATACATAGAAAGCAGAGCTGAACATTTTATAACATAATAGATTGCAGATAATTGATTAGATTGTTAAATTAGCTGGAGCAGCTCTTTACACAATTCCAATCTTACATTCTGCTTTTGCTCTTTATCTCTTTGCAGGTGCAGGAATGAGCGGTGATCAATAAACAGACAGATAATGATAATCCAGGTGCAATGATGTTTTATTTGTACAATTCAAAGTCAGATGACAAATGGCAGTTATTAATAACGAGAACAGGCAATACAGCGGCGTGTATTGCTCTGTTGTTAATCCCCGGGTTGGTCCCATAATAATAATAGTCCCGTTCCTAAACGCCCACACGTAACACAAAACACAAACACAAGTCCACAGTGAGTGCTATAGTGCTCGTGGTGTAAATACAGTTATTCATGAACAATGGTGCAGTGTTGTCCGGGTAAGTACTGGCCTTTGGCGACAGCTCTGGACTGTGTTAGCCATCTAATAACAACAAACAAGTCGTTCTTTAGACATGACAAACAAACAAAACACTCACAATAACAATACAGGTTTCCTTTCGGTTCAGCATAAACCATACAAAAGAACAGATCACCTCGCTACGTCCCCTTGGTTAACTAGTGCAACTGCTCCTCATTCGTTTCCCTTCTGGGTCAATCGTTTAGTGTACCATAGCTCCACCCTCTTTCTAGATGACTGACTTCCGTCAAACCCTGAGAATGAATTGTCTGGCCATCCAGTCCCGAGCACTCTGTTCCCTTTACACAGTGTCCTCACAGGTCGGGAGGGAGATTTATCAACAAGAATCATTCTGTCTCTGTCACAACACCAATAATCACATATATCGAAGTGCATGTTTCACAAATGAACATGAAAAAAAGGAACAAATCAAAATTGTCTTGGTTTTTAATCTAAAATTGTTTATTGTGGTGTTAATGTGTCTTAATTTTAATTATCGTATTTGATTAACTAAATTAAACGGCTTTAGTAGATCTGAATTTATGAGGGATCACACTCGAGGTTTTGATATATAATGGGCATAGAAATAATTAATTAGCATGCTGCTGTGTGGAATCAGTAAAACGACTTTTAATGCACAATTGGTGGAAAAAAAATGGTATCTGGTTTGAAGTAACATGAGCCAGAAAGGAAAATAATCGAGAAAGTTCAACCTATGATGAGCTGCAGTACAATTGTAATTATCTGTTGTCTACATGTTTAAACTGGACAAAAAGCATTTAAAATGTTAAGTGAAAATTAACAACTGGACAGAGGAGTATTAACTAGATGTGCTGTTTGCATAACTGGGGTAAACCTCAGTATATGAATATTATTACTGTTAGACATTCAAAATGCATACTTACATATAAAAAGTGTATACACTGGAGGAATAAGGACATGAATAAGTCAAGAATCCTGTATCTTTGAGCTCCAGGTATTAGACAAAAGCATATACAAATAATTATTAGGTGATTTTTCAATTGATAACATAATGTTAACTTACAAGTCTTCTGATAAATGTTATAATGTGAATAATTGAATACTATATTTTAAATCTCTGTTCCAAATCAACTGCCAAAGAAATATAGAAATATACAGTATATACTGTAGAAATATTTACATAGCTACTTAGCATGATACGTAAAATAAACAAAACAGACAATCCATTCAAAATCCAAAAGTGAGCGAATGTGAATATGCATTGTCAAATGCTGGACAGAAAGAAAACCTGCCTTAGCTCAGATGATTTCAATGCATTGTGTTTTGTTTTTACATGCTTGAAACAACACGCCACACTGATTACCTTTAGCATCTATATTACAGCACACCACAAAAACAGCCTCTGCACCAGATTTTGACAAAACGCATTAAAAAAAAAAAAAAAGCCTAGCAATATTGGTCCCCAGTTCACAAAGAGTGAGGGTGAGACAGATGTGAGCAGAGTACAAAGGGACATGCTTACTACTACATGCTTGTCCACCTCGCAGTTCCTTTATTTAAAGACGTGTCCAGTGTTTCTCATTCTGTCTCAGTTCATTAAGGTTATACTATACAGGCATGAAACAGCAGTAGGAAACAGGCCTCGGGTTTCATACATTTTAGTTCTGCTTTGAAGATTGTAGGGTTTTTAAATATAAAACCCAGTCACTTACAATATAAGTATGACGTGTATGTATTTAAAAACAAATCTTTTTGTTTCATACAAACCTCTATTTTTCAGAGCAGTAGTAATGTTATTGAAGGCATGTTCAACATTACAGTTTGCATGGATACATTATTGTTAGAACTGCAGAGTGGTTTCCAAATATGTATATCCTTTGATGAACCCAAACTGAAATGAACTTGTAGTAGGGGTGTGATGTTTGAAAAAAAGTTCTTTATTTTCTGCTGTTTATGTTCAATATTAAAATGCTCTTTATTTAAGTGCTCCCAGTTATACTCTGCATTTAATACAACCACCCTTAACCAATTAATATGCTAAGTATTATAGACTGCAGAGCAGTCACAACAGAATGAAAAAGGTTTCTGATATATTGTACAGCAAATGCAAATCAACTTTTTACTTATTTCCAGCAAGATGAGGGGCAGTGATGAGGAACATTAAGAAATACTCCTGTTGTATTAGATTAACAGAAGGTGTAGGATGTATTAGATTAACAGAAGGTGTAGGAGGCAGAGAAGATGAGTGTGGGTACACAGAATACTACAGAGCAGGGAGGAGTTAGGGGAATTCCACACGCTTGTTGGTATAGTCAAGTGCTGAAAATTGCACCATGGGTATTGCCTCAAGGAAGTATGCACGGTTGCCTTGGGTACAACCATTTCCCATTAAACTAAAACATAAAATAAGAAATGGTATGTATTGTTGATTACACCTTACTTAATATGACGATAGACTGTACTCCATAAATGATGTATATATTTATACTTCTTTATAATAATAAAAGCAAAAAAATAAAAAAAACAACTACAATATGCAGACTGACATGTCTCTTTATGGAGCATATAGGATCATAAACTGCTTGTGCTATAATGACACATTAATGGCTATTTATCAAATAATTTAGAACACATAATTTAAAAAAAAAAAATAAAAAAAAAGATTCCTTGCTGTATACTAGAACCAGTTTTCCGACGTTCTGTTCTGCGGTGGAACAATGGAGGGCAATCTTCTCTGCAGTAAATCACTGCAATGCCTGTGTTCACTGTTTATCACGTTTAAAATAATATATAAAATAACACCAGGTAGGTGATGATGTCACATTTAATACAGCCCTGATTGGCCAGGAACAATTATCGTTATCTGTAACAAACAAAACAAAAAAAAAAACTATTGTTATCGTATGCAATGGTCATTATCATTATCGTTGTGGTGTGACCACCTCCATTCATATGAACTGGAATGATTTTTTAAAAATCGTTATCGTGTGGCCGGGGCTTTAGAATTCACTTCAACTGAAAATGACATCACAAATCGGCCACTTAACGTATTCTCTTCAACCTTTCAATGAAAATGACAATAGGCTAAATAAAGGTTGGTCATGGCTAAAAAACTAATATAGCGAGATTCTGTAACATGTATATTGTTTAATAAAGCAATACATAACAGCAAGCATCTGTGTATCCTCTCATTCAGTATGAATAAATAACATTCAAACATTGTTTAATGAAGTAAAACAAGAGCAAGGTATTATTTCAGTAATAAGGACAGTGCCTTATGTTGTGTACCTACCATTTACAGGGTTGCTTCTTTACTGGTTTTATTATTTCTTACCTGCTGCCTATTTTATGTTTGTTTTTTTTTTGCCTCTGAAACAGGTGACTGATGCAGAAAGTAATTTAAGTGTATCTCTATAGGAGGTCTAGGTAGGCAATTCTGATTAAGTTCATACTTTTCTCTCATTTTCTTCTTTTACCTTCAGGATAAAATGTATTTTAATCCTGTAATTTGTTCCCAACTTGAATTTGTTGTTCTAAACCACCAAAACCATTTACCTCCATATGCGACCATTAAAAAGCCAGGGTAGCTTTTAAGTACATTCTATAAGCCACTTTCAGTTCCTGTTCATCATAGGATAAACATCTCTGGAAACCACACCGCACTTTCATGCAAAATGTAGTAAAATTAGGCTAAACCAAAATTATATGTTACAATACCAAAATATTTGGGAAATACACATAACAAAATGCTGATAATTTATGCTTAATCTAGAAAAATGAAAGGGGATATTTATTTTCTTCTCTATTACTTAAGTCTTCTCATTACATTCAATTTTGTTACAGTCCAATACATATAGTGTATTGAAATAGATTTTCCTGCAGCCCATGTGTTTATATCTCTTTCCAAAATTGACTTTCAAATGTTAGGACTCTCTATGGGCCTTTTAAAATGTCTCATAAGAATTATTCAACAATCTCCGTCCAAAAATTCTGGCAGAATATATAGATACATTTTTTATACCATTTAAGTTTTATTGGACCGAAGATCCGGGAATAAATGCCATGGTTTCCAAATACTTTATTGTACTATATCACAGCCTAATCATTTAGGATACTTTGCGTAGACAGCAACAACTCCTGTGTGTTGCACATATTTGTGTGAATGTTGCCTGCCCTGTATGTAGTCTAATGTTATATTTTCTGTCTCATTTTAAAAATAATTAAACTTTTAGTGAGACATTGAGAAAGACAGCTTGTCTAAACATACATAGTCTTAATTTGAAATCTTGTTGTCATCCAGTTATTGACACATAAAGGGGTGAAATTCTGCAGGTACTCACCGGTGCTCTGTAATGGGACTTATTTTAATACCAGTAATGGGAACTGGGACTTATTTCGTCTGCTTTTCATCCAACGCGCATGCATTCCATCCACTCACACTCCACTAGTGCAACGTTTCTCAAATGCGCTTTCATTCAGCACAGTTCATGCTGCTTGCTTGCCGTTTCCTCATACTACTTCTGTGTCTGTTAGCTGCTATTGGCCACCATTAACGTCAGTATAAATCACTGCATGTTTACTGGCCAAGCTTTCATTCTGAACAGGATTTCATTTTGGCATGCGTCAGTGCTAATTGGTTGATCAATGAGAGAAGCCTTTAGCAGTGTGAAGTGAAAACAGCGTCTAATTATTATTTTCTTAAGTGCAAATATTCTATTCTAACGAACACATGCTACACATGAACTTGAAGGCAAACACCCATGTCAGTGTCTGCCATAAATCACATTGTTGATACATATTATAAATAATTATCACAGCACATTTTGCACCAATTTCCTTGCCAGAATGTGTGTGAACGAGTGATTTGTGGGACAGTAGGGATCAACAAAGTGCAGCTTCAGATTTGGCAACTGAGTCAGAATCGGGATACAGATGCAGGTATGCTTCACACTTTCCAAAAAACTGGCCCAATTTGCAAAGTAAATGTTAAGCATAGTGATCAAAGTTTCATGTAGAGTTTATTTAAGTTAAATTTGAGTTTTCACTTGGCATTAGAAAACCACAGTAATAATATTACTTTATGAACATGTGGCTCTTGCCACGTTGATTATTCTGTAGTAACCACAATGCCAGGGATTTATTTTTTTAACCTGCCTGAAATACACTCCTCTTTTTCTGGAATTGTCACAAGGAAGCAGGAAGCAATACACAGCAGAGGGAGGTACGGGCTGAAACTGCCTCGGCAGTATATTTATTAAATAATATAATAAAACAACATTTTAAACATAAAGAAAAGGGCACTTAAAACAAACAATAACAGAACTTTACAAAACGAGTACCTTCAAACTTAACAGTCTTGGTAGCTCTCTCTCTCTCTCTCTCTCTCTCTCTCTCTCTCTCTCTCTCACTCTCTCACACACACACACACACACACACACACACACACACACACACACACACACACACACACACACACACACACACACACACACACACACACACACACACACACTACCTTCCTTCTCCTAAGCTCTCTCCAATGAGACTAGAGTGGGTCCTTTTATATTCTGTGGCTGGAGCCTTAATTACCTATTAATCATACAATTACTAACTTATTAAGGCTCCAGCCACATTCCCACAAGGTTATAGAGATGGGGATTTTACCATCTGCCCGCATTAAATACCTAAAAGGGGCGAGCACCTAGTCACAGAATATAACATGATAATTAATATACACACAAACACAACAGAGAAGCACACATAATATATTATTGAATCCATGGCTGTCCTGGTCCTGTTATAGGTAAGTACCCAGGGTCTGGAAAGGGATGATTTCAAAGAATACTTTGGAGACTAAAATGGCCAAGTTAAGTACATAATTTAGAGTAGTGCTTGGTACATTAAAAATTAGAGGGGTATTTTAGCTCCTATTGTGCATTGTTTGACTTACCTCTTTGTATAATTCTTTTCATAGCCCATTTTTATACAATTATTTATTAAGTCATCTTGAAACAAAACTCCTAAGCCTAATAAATGCATCAATTTTAAAAATGTATTAACTGTCACTCAAATTGTTTACACCTGGCTGCACATATCAGTACCTGCAAATTTCACCCCTGGTCACACAATGTGTTTTAGTAAATAATTAGTAGGGGTGGACAATGATATGAAAATGTTATATCGATATTGTGCATGTATTTCAATATTGATAATATCGAAGTCTTCCAAAAAACAGAAATATAATAACACAATTACAATATCAAACATATATATATATATATATATAGATATATATATATATATATATATATATATATATATATATATATATAGATATAGAGATATATATATATATATATATATAGACACACACACAGCTCATTTACTAAGCGGTGGTAATTTGGCCAGAATTACAGGAGGAAAATTGAGATGACTGTGTGTGGCATTCCCCAAAGTGTCACGCACTATTTACTAACTCATTAGAAGCAAAAATACCAGTTGGAAAAAGTGGTATTTATTCTACTGACAACAGGTGAAGGAGCTTACATACTTATTGTGTCAGGGATAAATATATGAGAAAATATGAGGAAATAATTTAGTTTCAAGAGCAGTTGCAAACTACAATAAAATCAGTAGCAAAATATAAAATTCAAATAAGAGCAAAACATAGGGAATACAGTAAATAATTACATGTAAGAGCAGGTTTGACTAAGAGCAGTTAACTTATATAAAAAAAAAAAAAAAAAAATTAAAAAAGGCTTATATGAATAAAGTCCAGCATGAGCACGTAGGAAGTACGATAAATGGATGAGAATCATTTCAAATAACGGTAATTACAAAAAATGTGAATACGGATACCTATAAGAGTAAAGTCAAATACAAGACACAGGAAGTAGTTATTTCATTATCTACATCTCCTACAACAATGAGAAGCCTACAATGCATCAGCATGGTTTGTTTTGTACTGTATTATATGTAGGATAGACTAAAAAAAAAAAAAAAGAGCCTGCTGGTATTCTTTTAATTTTTACTACTGTACATATCTGTATTTTTACATACTGTAATGTGTACAAACATATTAATGTTATTTTAATATGCCCTCATATGTATTAGGCTATTTTTTTTGTTTGTTTGTTTTTACTAAAAAAACATAAATCGATTCAAAATTAATTAATGTTGAAATATTTATTAATTTTGACAATTAATTAATTTTCATTCGATTTAAGTTTTTTAGTAAAAATAAATAACCTAATACATATGTGCATCAACCAACTAATTATGCTCTATAAGTATGCTAAGCAAGGCTTTGAGATGCCAGGTTAGAACAAAAGTTTAAAAACTAAAAGTTGTTTTTAGTTAAAGGGACAAAAAAGGGTAAATGTTGATGATAGTGTTGACTTTGTTGAATATTAGCCAAAAGGTATGTAAAAAAGAAATAAAAGAATAAAAAGTTAACCAGATTCACACTTGTCTCTCTTACTGAAAAACACTGGAGCCAGCCTGGAGCTGGAGCAAGAGGTCTCTTTCAGCTCTGGAGCCAGCCTGGAGCTGGAGCAAGAGGTCTCTTTTGGTATGAAGTAGCGATTAGGGCTCTGGACTGATGACTAAAGGGGCTTGGGTTCAAAACCAGGACACTGCTGCTGTACCCTTGAGCAATGTATAAATAAGTACCTGAATTTGTGTGTAAAATAATTAATAGTCACTTACTTTGGAAGTTCTGAAGTTCCATTTGGGATAAAAATGATGCATGTAATAAAAATGAGTATAACCTAGGACCCCAAGTGTATTCACCTGTATTTTAGTTAGTATTTGTTAATCATATATATGGGCAGCTGGCTCTTTGAGCTATATATATATATATATATATATATATATATATATATATTATATATATATATATATATATATATATATATATACTACACACTTTGTTTTGTTTGTTCTTTAATATGCTCTCTTACTGCCACATGGATCTGCTCTCTTGGCTGAAACGGGATCCCTTTCAAGAGGTTCACATGCAACAAACAAACATTTTATAACAGCTTCTTTTTGCTGACTGTTGAAAAGACGGCTTTTAAACCGCAGATACAGGTATGTTGACATATGAAAATTAAGGTAATTCTTGTAGATTGGAAACCTTGTTGAGACCTGACTCAAAAGGTAGTCATCCATCTTTAATCCAAGTTCAGACTTCACTTCAATCTTGCCAAGTACTCTGCAAATTATAACCATTGTGGGCACAATAAGAGATGCTGTAGGATACTTTGCACCAGAAAGAGGTGGTTGCTTCCTGAAATGGCTTCATCATCTCACTCACTTTTTTCAGAAGCATCTTATCCTCAGCAGCAATGTTTAGTGCTGGTCTCTTCAATTTCAAGGCTGCAATTTCTAACTGCTCCGCTTGTTGGATCACCTTTGCAATCATTGGCAAACTTGAGCTCCATCTTGTAATGCAGTCTCTCGGAATCTGCACTGGTTCAGATCTAGTTTCAGCCAGTTACACTTTTGAATAGGCATTCCAAGCACCAGGTGACCTTTTAAAAAGTGCTGTGGATCAACATCTTTCAACCACTGCAGATATGTCCTCTAGGAACACTTGTTTTCCTTGCCTGGGAAAAACAATCTCCTGTAGACAGAGGTGCAATGTAAGAGCTAAATAAGGTTGCCGTTTCAACTTAAGAAGTTGGCAGCACGTACAACATTGGCACCATTGTCAGTCGAAAATGTTTTGCACTGAGAAGGCAATGTTCTACCCAATATGGGCTTCATCAACAGGAATGCATACCCAATGAATTTTGCAATCAAATTCCACTTCTGGTCAACAAAGTGGCACGTTACTGCTAGAAATTGTTTGTGATTTTTGGTACAGGTCCACAGAGCAAATGTAATGGCAATGTGTGATGTAGACATTAATTCATGTTTTAAAGTAACTACAATGGCAATTTTCCTTAAACTGTCTTTCTTGAGGGGGTTGGTAGCTTGGACAAAGCAGTTTCAGGATCCACACACACACACACACACACACACACACACAACACACACACAAGAATTATCCCTGGGACCGGTCCAAACCTTTGGAAAATTCAACCCTAGTAGTCCATCGACTGAGGTTTGAAAAAACTATCGTCGTTTGTCTTTGTAGACTTAAAACATCGTTGAATAAGTCTCGATAACAAAGGAATTACAACGTCTGTCGACACGCTACAAATTTGTCGCATATGTACGCTCTTTTTCTCGTTTTGTAGATGGTGCGGATTTTAGGTTTTACAGCTGAGCCATGCGAGAAAAGGAGCAAAACATCTACCACGTCTTTAAATTACAGCATATGAAAACTTTAGGGTTAGAAAACAATAGGTTTTTTTTAAAACAACAATTTTTTCTAATACTACTACTAATACTACTACTACTAATAATAATAATAATAATAATAATAATAATAATAATAAAGCTTAAGGTAACAAACTGGCAATTACTGTAGTAAAACAGAACTCGCGTTTATAATGACTGGAATAAAAACCTGACAATTTGCCTTGTTTAACTAGGGGAGGGAATCACTTTGTCATTGCACCCGTAGCCACTTCTTCATTAACAACCATTTTGGGTCAGTATCGGACTGCTGCTCCAAGTACTGTAAGCAGTGGTTGCGTGGATTTGACATCAGTACTCGGTTAAAAAAATAGTATAATAGTGCCGTTTAGACTCTAGCACTCATGGGTTCATGTGTTACACAAGAGACATTTAAAAAAGCAAAACAAAACAAAAAAAAAAACTTACATTTGGAGAGAGAATAAAACAAGATTGTGTTGTTTTGTAAGGTAAGCAATGCCATCAGGTGGAACAAGTGAATAACAGCTTTTGCTGTGATATGGTTTACTTCAGATGATTCCTTTGCATTTGATAAAAACGTATGAGGGAAAAAAAAAAAACTTTCACGAAACAGATTAGCCTACTGTTCATGTTTAACTTCTTAGATGGATTTTTTGCTTTGCCAATCACTGTTAATGCACGCTTGTGCGTACCTCTGGCATTATACCACATTTTAGATGAGGAGACACCTTTTCTGCATTTACAACTGTGTACAATTTTCACTGCTGGGTGGAAAGAGGTGGTTTGGACAGCCGGATTATTGAGGCTTGGATAAACGGGGTTCTACCATATATAAAAAATTCAGAAGGCATGTACTAGATCTAGAAGCAGAAAAAGGTAAATTACATAAGCGAATATTGTATTTACATTTTTTTTAAGGATACTAACATCCAATAAATCAATTGGATTGATTAATACTAACAGTTGACGTCTATTTACGAAGGATTAAGGTCTGTATTGCCAAATCAAGTTTCAGGAAACCCCCTATCCATATTGTAATATAATTTAAAAGCATTTGCCGGCAAAACCAAAAGTCTACTTGCAATTACCCAAAATAAATCATAGTGTCACATTAACACATTATGACTATACAAGACCTTAAATATCTGCCATTTCAAATCGGTACACAGCATTCAGTCGGCTGAATTTTTGGGTTATTTTTGCTTGTGCAAAATCCATGTCAGACCTTTGTGAATAGCTCATGAATGTATGGCAGCTAGTTATCTCTATTTAACATTCTGCTTTGCATACATAACATTAGTTCAATGCAAATGAGGTGGCGGCGCTATTCCGCCCCTTTTACTTTCATTCACTAAATCCTTGTTATCAGTCACGGAAATGGGAATAGTAAATAGGATGGGGACAGAACTATACATGGTAATCCTGTTTTGAGTATGTAAAATAATAATGCAAAACAGATGGCCAGTGGTACTTACGCAGCATACAAATAACAGAGCTACCTCTGACTATGACGGGGAGGTAATACGTTTAAATTGATTGATTTATTTAAACTGTACCACCCTTAATAAAAAATGTTTAATTAATTTCAGCATGGCTCTATTAAACTGTTTCAATTAGCATATACTGTTTGTGTGTCATTATAATTACATAAGCACACAGTCAGTTTATAAAAATCCAATAATTTTTTTTCTGCTATGTGTTTGTAGTGTCAAATAAAGACAAGGTGACAGCAGAAATCAGCATAATGGCCAGCTGCTTTAGATTCTTGAAGAATGAGAAGCTGCATAGTTTAAGAGTAGGGTGTAAAGTTCAGAGTTTCAGTTTTTTTTTTTTTTTTTTTTTTTTATTGTTCGTTGCATTACCGTTAGTATTATGTATATTATCTAATACACAATAATAATAAAAAAAAATGTTTTACTTACCACAAAACTGTTTAAGCACTAATGTGTTATACGCAATTGAATTATTTATTTTTGACAATTGTTTCATAATAAATCATGGTCATATAATTTAGTGTGTTTCGTTACTGTGAATTTCTCCTGGAATATTTCAGAATAGTATCACTAAAGTTTATGGATACATCATGTCTCTCCAACACAGCTTTTTAGTGACACTATATAGGCACAATTACTTACACTGTACTGCTGTTTTGAAAAATTCTGACAACAAAAACTGTTTTCTTAAATAATATTCTCCTTCATTAAATAATATAAAGTCCATACTTAAATACTTGTGTGAAAAAATGTATTCCAGATCATATGTTTTTTTTTTAAATAATCTTTGTTTTTTGTGTCAGTTTTTTAGCATATGCAAAATAAATGTATTAAAATTAGCTCATTGAAAAAGTATGTTCTCTCTTTCTCTTTCACTAGTTCTTTCTTCTTCAGTACTTACAGCTTGATGGGACAGGGTGAGTAAGCGCTTCAAGTAAACCTCTCTCTACCTCGTTAGTTTGAGATGCAGTCAACCCCGTCAGCCCCCGTCAGCTCCCCCCACCCCCGCATCATGCAAAGCTCACATGTACATGAGGCCACACCTCTTATGCTGACCACTGGCACTAACACAGATGGAAAAACTGAACATCTGGAAGAAATCTATCGCATTTCCTATTTTACTGAATGCTTTTTTTCATTCAGAAAACTAAACTGTGTATGCTGCAGAACAACACGATCACTCACAAGTAGATTTGTTTGTATATGCACAGTATTTAGGATGTTATTTTTCGATAATGTAGCATCTCTGGGGGAACATCAAAAAATGACCAGCACTGGTGTATACTGTCAGTGCTGGTGGTTTGCTACTTTTCAGCTGGTCGTGTTGGTTCAAGAAACTTGCAACTGGTTATAGAGCTGTTTAAGCCAATCCATTTAAAATCTATTTACTATAAATTCTAAAGTCAACAGCTTACCAGTTGATTCTGGGATTTTCAGAATGTATTTACTGAATGATCAACACACGTAAAATACATATCTGAAATGTAAGACTGCACAGAAAGCCTGATATTCTCCGTTTAAGGACCACCGACTGAAATTAGCATTTTAATTAAAACGCAGCAATAGATGCACATTGTTCAATTTGTCCCAGAGATTAGAATAATAGTTAGGGATGTATTGTATAGCTATTAATTAATGTAAAATCTGTTTTTACAGTTCTAGATTGCACTGTTACATTTTCATTTAAATTCCCATTTTGAGCTATTGAACAAGTTAAGCCTTTGTGAAAGTGGCATTTTTAGGTTCTAAAAAAAACTTCACTGGTGTAAATCATCAAAGGGACTGGGCATTTCTCACTGTTAGACATTAATGTATTGGTATGATTTAAACTAGATATCTAACTATTTCAGTCATTGTAAGCATACCTCGACTCCATGCTTCACTGAATGGGTAATGGACCAGCATCACTTATTAGATCAGCTATCCTATATATGATGGATGCCATCAATATTTACCCTTCATGGTAAATGCTCAGTTGTGGAGTTTTGGCACATTCCAATAACAAGTACAAAAATGAAGCTTTTTTATTGATGGAAATACCTGAATTGTTTATTAATAGTTATGTTATGAAATTCCAAACTCTCAGTAAAATTCATGATTTAACAGCTGTATTTGCAGTACAGGAGCTTTTAAGTCTTTGTCTAAAAACAAGTGAGAACAATATTTAAAAAAAAAAAAAAAAAACACTTTCATAAATACCACCAGAGCTTAAAAACTTAAATCTAAGCCACGTGACATTTCAATAAACACAGTTGACTCAAAATAGCTAATCCACATCTAAAATACATCTGGAATATAACAACCACATTGTAATGCAGAGAGACAGAATCACTAGACTCACATAACTGTAAAGCTAAACTAGTCAGTTAACATTTCAGTTTATTTTTCAGATATAAATAGCTCAATCATGAGTTTTAGGCCTTACTGGCCCTAACATTATTCAGTGTTGATTTAGGCTTGTTCTTTGGGGCAAGGGTTTAGGTTTTTTACTTTTTCTTTTTTTTACATTTATTAAAAATACATTTAAATATAACTGCTTCCAATTTATTTGTATATTTAAAGTTAATTTAGGTCAATTTAATTTGTTTTGTTGAGACTTAGACACCCCAGAAAGTTTGTTGTATTGTTAAAATGATATACCGTTATTTGCACCCAGTGTAATGTTACTACCAAGAAATTATCAATACAGCTGTAGCTCTACTGTAGATTTTGTTTGAATTACACAAATAAAAACCTCAGAGTAAAAATGAAATCTTGTCTTATTATTATTATTATTATTATTATTATTATTATTATTATTATTATTATTATTATTGTAATAAAATAGTAGAATCATCTACGGGCATAGGCCCGCTGAATCAACAATGTTGTAATATCACATTACAGATAAGAGCAGTTATAAAGTACAGTAAAATCAGTACAAAATAAGATCAAATTCAAATAAGAGCACAATAAAGAATACAGTAAACAATTACCTTCAAGAGCGAATTTCACTAAGAGCAGTTAAACTTATAGTAAAGATATTTGCTTATAAGAGTAAACTCCATTAAGACCATGTAATAAAACAAATGGCTGATAATAGAGATTGATTTTAATGAGATGCCGAGTATTGTACCTTACTAAAGTGTTCAAAATTTAAAGGATCTACAGGCTGCCATACTGGGGACAAGTGCAAACTACAACCAGCTGTATCAGAGACAATTATATATATATATATGATTGTCTCTGATACAGCTGGTTGTAGTTTGCACTTGTCCCCAGTATGGCAGCCTGTAGATCCTTTAAATTTTGAACACTTTAGTAAGGTACAATACTCGGCATCTCATTAAAATCAATCTCTATTATCTTATTACTGCCCCAAAAATGTTTTAGGACAGTTTTCAACATCCACAATACAGAACTATCAATGGATAAAAGTTCAGCAGAAATGACCTTGAAATCTAAACATCTAAAAAAAATGTTTGTAAACTATTTATGATAATCATCTTTGCAGTTGATCTTTGAAAGCACTTGAAAAGCAAAACAGATTTTAAAGGCTGCCTTAGGGGTGTTTCATTGAATTTCTAGCAAAATGCATTAAGCATACATGTTGTGTGCACTGGGGATTAATTATGATGATAATATTAACATTTTAAGTGGCTTAGCTGCATGTGTTATATATCAAATTGCATTTAAGGTACCAGTGGAAGATGTGATATAATTGATGAACCATTAGAAGCAAATTAGGAATTATAAACTGGAACTGCAATTTATTGATCTAGACAAAGATCATCCACAAACCCCTAAGAATGAAATACAACCTAGTAGTCTACTTTCTTGCTGAGAAATTATATATTTTCTCACATTCTGCTTAAAACAACGTCCAGCTATTGAATTTGAGGTGGAAACTGAATCAGTTAGTTCTTCTTAGACTTCATGAATGCTTTCCTTTTGGCTCTCAATTCAGCAAATGGGTGCCACATTTTAAGAGCAGCTTATTCCACTAAAAGACACTATGAGACCAAACCTCTGCATGTCAAACACCAGGACAGAGTTCAGAGGCTAAAACTGGTTGGTCTTAAACTAAATCTCTGGATATATGTACACCTTGGCCTGTCCACCTTTTTTCAGCAATTTTGTGGGGTAGTTGGTTTGGCCCAGTCAGTGACATACTAAAATCTGGTTACAAGATAGAATTGAGCTGTACACAGGCCAGGCTGAGCCACACCTTCACTGGTCTATCTCCTTCCACACCACCTAACAAAGGATTTTCTCTCCTTTTATGTACCATGTGGCTGTAGCCTAATTAACTATCAATCATTCAATTAAGGCCCTAGCCACATTCCCACATGTATTTTGGAAAGGAGAATTTAACCACCCCCCACCCCCCCACACACACACATACAAACATATTTACATTTAGGGCTTTTGCCCACCACACTGCCATGCAATCCAGTCTTTCCTAAACACATTGACTGTATTGCATCAAGACAGTCTCCCGACTGTTCCTGGAATGGCAACATTTATTGAAACCACCACCGGAAAACACAATTACAGTCGCAAACAGGTCATGACGGATCAAGTCCACGGACGTGTGCTACACATTGTGACAAACAACAGACACACTACAGTGACACACATCCCAGAAAATGTAAAACACTGTACAGTACACATCTGTTTCCACTTGAACAGTGCACCAGAAGCAATTTTGTGGTCAGTCAGTTTGTAGTTATAAAACAATCTGTGTAATTAACGTTTGTAACAAAACTGCTAATGCCTTTTAAATGGATAGCGCCGTTAGAAAAATTGTATTCCATGCAGGGTGTACAACCTTGGAATTGATATTTGTGATAAACATGAAAGGGTTTATTTTCTAACTTACCACATATCGAGCACTACTTAAAAAAAAAAAAAAATAAAATAAAATAAACATTACAAAAGTAAACTAGTATGTAAATAGGTATATGTACATACAAAACTGTAAAAACGAAAGTAGTTTTTAATTTCAAATGAAAGTAACATATGTTGTCTTTTGAATGTGTCTCTCAGCACAGAATCCAGGTTGAGCTGCAGCAGCCTGCTGCTTTGCAGTTTTCTGATTGAAACATTTCTGCCAAAGTGGTGTGACTAACTTCAAGATGAAATGTCTCCTACTGATATTTTCCCTGGAGCTTTCCTTGTTCAAAACCAAAGAATTGGTGGCTGCCAGGTCCAGTAGAGATAACAACAGGCTTGTATATAAAAAATAAAATAGAAAATTGTAGGTTATATTCAAAATAAAAAAAAAAACATGTATTATAAAAAGCAGTCAAAATGACTGCTCTGGCAGTTCTAGGTAGAGGGGACTATAACTTTTTTTTTTTTGAGATCAAGCGCCATCAGATTATTTAATACATGTATTTAGGAAAAGTCAAGGACGGACAACCTCATATCTTTCACACACGCAGAGAATTTAAATTTTAAAAGTGAAAACCGTCAAAATGACTGCCGTCTGTGTGTCAAATGTATTCACAGCTACTGGTTGCCTTTCCAACTGCTGTTATTTATCCAAATGCTGTCTATTGAATGTCACAAAATGTAAGCCTTTCAGACTTGGTTAATCATTTTTTTTGTTTGTTTCTGCAATTCATAATTGACAGCCCTGTTTCGTGGTCTAAATGGGTCTTAAAAGCTAATTGTCTAAGGCTCTCTTTCATGAATTCCACTCAATCCCAAACATGCTAATGCAGTATGTTACCTGTTTGTATTTTCAGTTCTATGCACACTAGACTCAAAAAAGAATTGATAACCTTGAGATTGTCTGAGCTGCATTTATCTATTATTAAACTTCCAAAACCGTGCTATAAGTAATTGTGAACAGGCTGGCTGTAGCGGCGTTCAGTTTGTGTAATAATCACACAGAAAAATAAAAGACTTATACAAAACAGCACTTTAGGCCAAAATAAATAGAAAAACAAAATGTACTAACACTAAACGAAACAGACACTAACAAACGGGACGAATACTAAACAAAGTAGCATGCTGATCTAATTCAGCACGTATGGCAATTGTAATTGTATTATTATTTTAAAGCTTACTCCTGAATTTCTCTCCTGTTCTCCGACCCTGAACACCCAACCCCGAGTAAGTGAACGTGCATCTATATATACTGTTGTGCTGGGATTCAATTACTAATTAATTATTCACTTGAATCCCAGAACATGAACTAATTTGCGCAACCCTGAGCTCACATACTTTATCTGCACGTGAAGTGATTATGCAATCCCAATACCTAAATACAATTATATATTTTAAATCACTCGTGCTACACAGACCCATTTATATCCCGTGCACCAATACCTATACTCCGACATTAACACACCACACACAACACAACACATTACACACACATGGGCAGGGCACTCTGCCACAGTAATACACGGAAAAGATTGCTCCACAGTCTGGTCAATGAAAGGAAGTCAGAAACAGGTATTTTAAAACATTTACAGTAACCCTTAAGAGATTCCAATTTCAGTCAATTCCATTCTAATTCTAATCCCCAAGAGCCACACCCAGTTGATTTTTCAATCACTGGTCACAATTTTAAACAGTCCACAATAACTTTGTGTAATTGTAACTGTTCTGTAGGCCACACTGCATTAGGGTTTTTACTTGGATTACAATGTCTATAAAGGTGTTCAAATTGTTTATGTGGCCAGCTCCTTTTCAGATAAATTACTTTTTGAAAAGTGAGGTAGGACAAGTTATGGATGTTTAATATATTCTGAAGTAATTTAATAGATCAAAACAAGTGCAGCATTTCCATTTATCTCTAGTATATTCTTGACACTGTGTCTTAATGTGGGGGGGGGGGGGGGTTGGGGGGGTTGGGGGGGTTGGGGGGGGGGAATAGTCAGTACGACATCAACAACTTTGGGGTGTCAATTCCACAGTTTTTTCAATTGAGCTCCTGTATTAAATTACTTAAAATACTGATTTATATGTATACTTTTTGGTACATTATATATTCACTCTGCGTAGTGCAGAGCAACTGTATTTTTTCCGGCTTTGATTCAGAACCTCAATTTATGTTTCATTTCAGTACAAGTATTAACATTTTCTTATGTTTAAAGTACATGTTGAAAATATCTGAAACACATACATATATTTGTTATTAATTTACTAGAACTAATCCATTAAAGTATAAACAACTTACTGATTAACATAAGCATAGTCTAAGCTCTTCTTTAAAAATCTGCTAGCAAACAACAAAGGACCAACACTGCCAATGTTATCAGAAACCCAGAATCCCACACAGAAATGTTGGCAGCTACAAAACCCAAGGGAGAAAATGCAGTATCCGGATTAAAGGTATTGCTCTTTTATCGTTGCTTTTGGGATTATTCATATTTCAAAGCTGTGTGTAAAGTTAGAGTCAAAACACCTTTTGCTGTGATTTCTGTTAAAGTCCAAATCTAATTTATTGAAATTAAAACAGAAAAAAGATGAGAAACTACTGCCTGGATGAACCCACATTTAATGAACATCTTGAAAGCTTCCGCTACACTTATTACATTGTTATCAACTCAACCTGTTAAAAATCCCAACAGTGACTAGAACTGATTTATCCTAGCTTATACTGTTTTTCAACTGTTCAAGCTGGTTAAGAATGTAATGTTGATTACGTGGCAAAAAGCTACACAAACGCTAATACCACTGTAATACTACAGTACTTGCTAAAACAAAAGTAAAACAAAAAACAAAAGACATGTACATGTAGTTAATTTACCAAAAACAGATCCCAATGTACAAAGCACTACATGCTTATATGCAGGAGGTGGTTTATGTGTGTATTTATTGTAAATAGTATTGTGTTGATGTAAATAATTGTGGGATTATGTGTATAGATGTTTAGTGGGGAACCTGATGCGGATGTTGAGCAGCCTGCTTGCTGTTTGGTTGCAGGAAGAAGCAGTGTTTGTGATTACCAGCTGCTGAATCCTAGCCAACAGGGCATGGTCCAGTTGAGGGTCCTGATTATGCACCTCAGTGCTTCTGAAAAGCCATAGGGGTCACTGTGCTGCTGCTGCAAAACCACCAAAGGTGATTAATATATCCTGCTGCCGAAGGACTAGGTTTAAGGAAATGAAGCGACCAACTCTTGCAACAACAACGTGCAACTCCGGGGTTCAGAGTTGGTCAGAGGTTTGTCCCGGAAGAAGGAAGCCGCAACAGCCACAACCGTGTGTATAATCCAGGGTTGGGGTTGTATGAAGTGCCTGAGGGACAGGGAGTTTGCGTCGGGATAGTAGATCCTGCCCAGTATAGCAGACAGGTATGTAAGTGGGACCTCCATTAGTTAGCGGAGCAGTGCTCGCTGTATTCACAGCACCTTCTCTTTGTAGTTTTTGTGCTGTGTTTTATTCTTCATCTTGAATGCCAGCCCGTATATCTCACACAAGCTACCACTGTTGGTAGCATCCTGTATGAGTCTCTGTGTCTGTTTATGCCAATCCTAACATTCCGAGTCACTCTCCTTGCATAGCAGCGAATATGCATCCACCTCTCCACTGTTATTATTTGGGCATTTTACTTTGTGATGGGCCTCATCAGTATGATATTCTGGGCTCATTATAGCTGTCCTATCACAACATAATTTCTGAACGGTAAAGCTGTGGAAAGTACTGAAAGGAGTTACCAGTTAATCAAAATATTCAAAATTAATCACTTATCTTTTAGTTAGCTTATTTACTGGTCAGGGCAGCAAACCACTGAGTGTGATATATTTTTGTTATATATAAAATAATGTAAAATTAATAGTTAAATAAATGTATTATTTGGGACAATAGTCTAATTCAAGAGATTGATTGTGGATTACATTTTACTTGAGCTTGTGTTTTGTTTTTGTTTTTTGTTTTTTAAAAGAGAGAGAGAGAGAGAGCAGGACATTAACCCTTTTAAGTACAGTACCTGTTCTGGCTTGTAGTACTATATGTACACCTATTATAAAGTTGTAGTGAAATACACATTTTAGGAATCTTACATTTTTTGTTTTAAACATTTTTTGTTTAAATGTCCTAATGTGTGTTTTGTAGAAGTTTGTTCCTAATTTATGAACAAGGGATTTGTTCACAGTGTGTAACCATGTGGCAGGGCAGCCGCAGAGGGAAGACTCAGAGTCAGGAAAATGCAGTGAAACAAAAATTCTTTAATGAACTAAAAACACAGAAATAAAAAGGCACTAGGGCCAAACCAAAGGTACAAACACAAAGGTTTCAAACAAAACACTGGAATCAAAATAAACCAAATTAAACAAGTACACGCACGCACGCACGCACGCACGCACGCACGCACGCACTCCAAATCAAACCACTCCACAGACAACCATCCCGACCTGGCTTTTATAGTCTATGGCTGGAGCCCAACTAATCAATAATTAACAATTAGCCCATTAAGGCTCCAGCCACATCCTCACATTTTTTTGGGCAGGGAGGAATTTACCCCCTTCCCTGCCAATCCAAAATAAACAAGAATCATAATGAAAATCATAATGAAAACAATAAAAATGATAATATTAACACAAATTGTAGGAGGTGGGCTGACACCCCATCAAAAACAAATATGATTATTACAGGACAGAAGAAAAGCACAAACCATTGTCCAACATTGGTGAATTGGCAAAAATCAAAAACCACTTTTCAAAATGCTTCAATATATGTACACTATTTTATAGGCTGGTTGTGATTTTAGCACTTTTTAGAATTTGGTAGTCACACCCCTTACAATAAAATACTGCAGTAAATTACATTGCATACTGTGTGGTAGTACTGCAAAATGTCCATAATAATCCTGCAGTAATTTACTGTGCTCAATATTCTGCAAAATACTATAACATAGTTAAGTTATGATGTAGTAGTTTGTGTAAGGGTCCAAATAAATAAATAAATATGTAAATATGTATATGTAATAGCAATTGAAAATAAACTGTAAATATATACACTGGAGTTATACCTGCTAGCATGTCATAGAGAATAAGACTACACTTGATTTGCTTGAGCAGTCACTATGACATGTAAAGTACAGTGGATTGACTTTACCGATAGAAAACTATAACCATACACATGTGGAATATACAGTACCACATACTTAAAAGTGCAAAAGATATTGCTGTATAGTGATCCAAAGACATGGCTGGTATGAAAAGCCCTGGTCTGGAATTAAGTCAACACCATTAAGCACTTTTGAATGTAGTAAGAGTTCTGCCTTTTATCACGTGGCCTGTCTATTTTGACTTGTTTTTGCTTACCACTAGGAAACATGTACATTTAATAGCTTTGTTGACTGTTGTAGCTGCAACACATGGCAGGCATCTGGATAGAGCAGGCTGGCTACCATACATGCCAACATTATTTCACTGCAATATAACAAGCATATAAAACCACCATGAACCAGTCCATTTTAAATGCCAATAAAAGTCTTCTAGCTCTCAGAATATATCCACTTTTAATTATTAAGTGTTCTCAAAACATTTGCGTTTGAAGTATAAACATACTTTACAATTTCAATAGAGGACCATACACAAGCATAGTTTTGTGGGTTGCTTCATAAGTCATTATCTTAAAACACTGAAATATATGTACTGCACTTTAAATATATGTCATGCATGCTGTGAATATGCTATCCCTTTCAAGACTAATTGCAATTACAAAGTTTATGGTATGAGCACAATCATGTGATTGGCAGATATGGCAGCTCTTTGCAGTCATCTCTGAAAGTCAAGTAGAGATCGCACTAGGGAGTTAACTCCCCTTTTCACGTCAAACTTAGTTCATAAAACCTGCTGAATAATTTTACGTTAACATATTGAATTTTACATATTGCTTTGTAGTCTTCCATATACTTAATAAAAAACTGACAAAAATTGCGAGGTTTTAAGACAGGAAATTTATACAAGTGCCCGGTACATTCACTGGTTAATCTACAAGCCTATTACCGGCAAGTTCCCATTAACCTATAAAAAGGTATATAAACCTATTTTGCAAACTCAGTCTTGCCGTGCTTTCAAATGTCATTTGATTGGTTATGTACCCCCACAGGTCGTATCGATGTTGTCTCTTATCTTCATATTATGGATTCGACTCACCAAGAGTAGACCAGTCCAGGACTTGGGAGGAAAACATCATGACAGGAATAGTTTTTAAAAAACAAAACAAAAAAGAAACACACGCACACATCCATCTTACAAATGCTGTAATGTTTCGTTTTGTAGCAATCACTTCATCCCAGCCACCGTTCTGTTGCCGAACGTTTCTCATTCCAGTAATCCTAATGATCAAAATCCACAAGGTAAAAACATAAAATGTAGTCATATTGTTACTTCTCCTTGAATTGCATAACATCAAATTCAGGACTGCAACACCTTGCTTGTGCAAAAAAACCTGTGAGGCATATACGCCATCAGGATGCACCAATGCAATGGGACGTAGCGGAATGCAAGAGCAGTCACGAGTTCTGGGAGAACTCTGGCAAATTGGAGAGCATTCGAGTTGGCTGCCCATGTAAACGAGCTACACTGAGGAAATTAGATGCTGTTTTTAAATGCATGGGTTTTGGTTTATAATATGCAGAAACATGGAGCGTTGTAGTTCGTTTTGAAGGGCATTTCTTATCTGTTGAGAAATTCTAGTTGTACCTGTTGTACAATGTTTCGCGGTGTGGTTGGGGGTCAAAAAGCCATAACAACATTTTGAATATTATAGTTTGTGAGGAATGTGGTTGTACAGGATGGGAGTCATGCATTTGCCATGGAGGGGTAGGTAACACGAATGTCTACATACATACATACATACATACATACTAACATGCAAGGGGAGCTGTAAATGTTTTACACACTGTGGCAATGTTGCCCCGCCCCTGTGTGTATTTCTGTGTTGTATGTTGTGTGTTGTGTGTTAATGTTGGTGTATAGTCATTGGTACACGGGATGTAATATGGGTGGCGAGCATGAGTGTTTAAAATGTATATGTGTATTTAGGCACGAGGATTGCACAGCACTTCATGTGCAGGTAAAATGTAGTAATATGTGAGCACAGGGAATTGCACTTATTAATTCATGTGCAGTTGTACCGAAACTCCAATTGAATGATTGATTAGCAATCGAGTCTCGGTACAGCTGCATAAAAGCAGCATGTTTTCACTCACCCTGAGTTGTGTGTTCGGTGAGTGGAGAACGGGATTGGAGACAGAGGTAATAGTAGATATAATAATAGTATCTCGCCGTGTTTGTCTGTGTAGTCCTTTTTGTTTGTCTCTTTGTTTTGGCTACGAGTGCCGTGCCCTGTGTTTTGTTTGTCTTTCAACCTTTTATTTTCTGTTTGTTCATTTATTAAATGCTGAGCGCAACCAAGAGCTCAGCTTCACCAAACTCCACGTCTCTGTTTATTCTATGTTGGTTCCTGGTTCTGGTCTGACGTCACCCACTATAGCCGTCTTTGTGACACACACTCAAAGCAGAATTATGACGCTGAAGTTTGGTTTCTACAGCTGCTATCTGTGTGCATTTCATTAGGATGGAATGATTGAGATTATAGGTCAGTTTGGATTTGTGGATTAGTGACAGTATATTCAATGTAATTAAAAAGACCACTAATTTTATTAACTGCTAAGTGACATGAAACCATTCTAGAAGTACAGTAGATGCCTTGTCATCGGAACAGCTTGGGGGGTCATAGAAATAATTTGTATGAGTGAACGTTCAGGTCAACACAAGTTTACATAACACATGAATACACGTACATACTGTATATTGTGCTCTAACGGTTTATTCAAACATTAGCATTCTTCTCATAGCCCCAAACACTCTGTTTCCTTAGTGTTACACTGTATATAACTTCACTCTGCAAAGCACATCTGATAGTGGTACTGAAGCATTCTATACAAAATAAGTACAGTAAATGGAAAACTGAACAAATGGTGATGCAGTCCTTCTGCTTTTTGTGCCCGGGGCTCGGGGCTGTGCTGGCAGTAGTCTCATAGAGAGAGAGAGAGAGAGAGAGAGAGAGAGAGAGAGAGAGAGAGAGAGAGAGAGAGGAGAAAGATTATCTTCTGTTGATGAGTGCAGCACATTTTGTTTCATCCATGCAGTGTACACACCTCACTCCACCCCTCACTTGGGGTTGGAAAGACAAGAGCACATTTTTCCAATATTAGCCAGCAAAATGATTGCATTGATTTGGGCATATGTTGACTTTTAACACTAGAACCACCATGCGGGTCAGTTTGCCCCAATTTGCATTTGAAATGTTAATTACTCTTCCACTGTAAATCATATGTGTGTTCATTGTTTACTTTTCCTAAAGATATAAATTCAATATCTGACGTGTGTGATAGCCAGAATCGCAAAAATGATGGTTATAAACAGTTCTACCTAGAACTGCCACGTGGGTCAATGTGACCCATGCATTACAATACATGTTTTTTTTTTTAAATATAACTTAAGATATTCTATTATTTTTGTAAATGCAGCAAACAAGACAGGCCCCTTCCTAGCACACGTGTTTTTTTTTTTGTTTTTTTTTATTATTTTTTATTTCAAGCTATTGTTTGTAGACTGACTATGAGACAGAGATTGCTATGATTATGGATTTGTCACAATGCCCACTCAGTGAAAGCAGAGTTGCTTATTTTTCAATGTACTGGGAGACAACAATCCTTTGTTTTGTTCCACAAATGCAACTGGGTATATATCCGAAGGAAACATTTAATCTTGAAAGTAGTCATTTTGATTGGAATATGGAAAGCTGCATTCAGATGCATACAGCAAACTGAAATGACAGGTAGGATAACAACTTATGTGCCTAATATGAAACATATTTTATAAATATTTTTATATTACTTTTAGAAAATAAACATTTCAGTTTTACAGGTTTGTATGTACCAGTTACACAGTAGTGTTCAATGGAACTGCATCTGTGTTTACAACAGGTACACTCCTTCATTGAGTACAATATAGCCTTCATACCGGAAGTAGAGTTATATTTTATTTATATGTAGTATTACAAACAATGATTTTGGTTTTATAGTTTTGTGTGTACATATATCCGTTTACACCTGTACATGTGTATATGTACATATCCATTTCTTTTGAAAAGTGCATTTTATTATATTTTTTTTACTATTTGTAATCGTGCTGTGTATGCGCTCATTATAAAAATTAAGCCATTTATGTTTAATTTTTCATTTAAACACAGTGTTTCTGCTATGCAAATGTTAAATACGATGTTCATGAATAAAACTTTTCAGTTGTATCCGATAGTATATCTTTCATTTTCATAACAAAGCATTTTAAAAATGTATGGGTCAAAGTGACCCATGTGGCGGTTCAAGGTAGTTTGAAAATCCAGCGGTTCTAATGTTAAATTGTAGTTACAATTTATAGCTAGTGTATGGCTGGCCTGCTGTATTTTAAAATGCAATCCTAGGGTTACTTTGCAGTGCTACTATGATGGATTGACAGATGCTGCCTAATGTATGCGCCAGGAAACATATTCTATTAAGATTGAGCACCACTATGCTGCACAAACAACTGCTTGGCTAAAAGAACGATTGAAATCCAATATAAACGCTGAGCTAATTTGACTTGCCATTATCTCTGCATGTAGAGTACCATTTAATGCAAAGCAAGGGCCTTAGTCTGTGTATTTGTTTTAACCATGCCATACATTACTTAATTGAATCAATTAAACATTTAGACAGGTTCTTAAGCAGTTTTATGATAAAAACCTGGAGTGGAACAACCCAGAGCATTGGAGTTATGCACTCTGTTGGAAAGTGCAACCAGCGGCTGGTGTTGTTATGCAGGGAAACACCTAGAAACAGGTGAAGTTAGTTGTAAAACCCAATTATATTTATTCAAGATTTATCTAGTCTTGAATCTTGTAAAAGGCTTTGTGATGATGGTCCACTATGAAAAGGCGCTATATATACCCGCCCCCCCCCCCCCCCCCCCCCCCCCCCCCCCCCCCCCCCCCCCCTATTATTCACTTAAAGCAGGTGCTATACTCCGCTCCAACACTGAGGTTATTACTGGGCTCCAAACTATCCCCAGGTCTTAAAAAAAAAAAGGCAGCTTTCCGGACGGGGGGCCTGACTTGTTTGACGGTCATATATATATATATATATATATCTATATATATATATAGTATATTATATATTTCGGGGGGGCGATATATAATATATATCATATATATAGAAGGTAAAAAAAAAATATTACTTATAACATTCATTATTTTATCGTTTATATCTGGCTTATTGTAATACTACTGCACAGTAGAATGTTTCATTGATGCTATGACAAAAGTTTTACAAGATTTTATTCCACATCATAACTAAATTCAGTGTTATTGTAGGAAATGGATAACATTAGTGATTTGAATTTCAATTTCGTAAGTAGTTTCCTTCTGTCAGTAGTTTTATCACTATTTCTTTCACATTACTCTATGATAAAATTCAGCACCAGAACATTCAATACCAGATTATTATTATTGTTGTTTTTTTAATGTTATTTTTAAGTGAGGCAAGGTAAATTAATCCATAAATCTTAAAAGGTGTACTCTGGGCTCCCTATCAGCAGCCTCAATTAACTATCAAAAGATAGGCATCTGTCCTGTCTAAACATTGTTACCAGACTGCCATATATGAATATGTGCTGCTTGTCTTTTATGTTTTGTATCTGTTTAAAGAGTTTGTACTTAGAAATTGTAAACTACAGTTTTTACTGTCCACTTACCTTTTTATGATATCTACAATACTATGATTTTTTACAGTTACTCAAATATATATATATATCATGTTTCCTATTGTATTAATATACAATACACAGCAGAGCAAAGGTGATGCTGTCACTGGCAATATTACAATTACTTTTGACACCCAGAAAGGAGCGTTCTTTTTCTAGAATTCTGATGGCATTGTACCATCATTGTACTATACTTTTCTAGATGTTTGGGGATTTCCTTGTCCCCCTTGAAAATTTTGCATTAGAAATGCATAACACAGAACATCAAAACAAATAACGCAAGGGCCAATGAAACTCGCTGTCAAAAAAAATTAAATAAATTTGTGTGCCAACCAAGGGGAGGGCTCAGAGCTACATCAGTGCTTCACCCATGACTGTCAAAAGTACATTGTTAGCAATTTCACAACATACAGGTACTTATCTGAATACTCTCAAAACAGGTTTATCTATTTTACTCTACATTCATTACAGATGTAAGATTGAGCAAAAGAAAGGAGCAGAAATACAGTAAAGTCGAGATATACATACCTCCAGACTATCGCTGATAAAACCATCAGCCTCAAGCAGAACTCTCTGTGTAGCTTAGTCAGTAAAAAGCAATTGGTATCATCGAATCCTGCTGTTGGAAAGTTTGTTAATACAAAGGTACTACTCTTTCTATAATTCTAGTTATAACCTCCCTCTGATTTGGAGTTGAGAATCGTATGCCACATATATTTTGTTTTAACGTAAGGCTGTAAAAAAACTTCACCAAGATTTTATTCACATTAGTGAAACCACTGATCCTGATGATTGCATTGCTGATAAGAGATAACCGCGTGAAACACATATTAACAGTGCATAGTTAAAAAATTAACTTTCATACTAAAACAATTAGTAGCAACAGAAACATTTAACAAATAATTACATTCAACCCTAACTATTGGAGACAAGTAGAATAATCCAGTAACACCAAGATGGCCACATGATTAGGAAAGTAAAATTTGAATGTTTTAGTAATATCATAATAACATCTTAAAGTTGTTGTAAACACCCTTTTTAATACAAAGTATATTTAATTTATAGCACAGATCGTCTTCATGATTGTCACCCAAAATATTAGCATCCTTAATTATCATAAAGTGATAGAGCAGTTTGCTGTAAACCCATACGCATGCTATAATAAAAATAAATAAATAAATAAATAAATAAATACACCCAATTGATATAAAAAACAAATAATTTAGCTAAATCGATGCATAACGTACTACCTCTTTTTTTGCCAATGTATTTCAATTACTATTTATATCTATATTCTCCTTGGATGATCCTAAACTCTGGTAAAAGCACCTTAACACAGATTACAATAAGAAGCACTCATAAAGAAAGGTAACAGAACAGTAAAGATGAAAATATATTTTGAAGCTACTTACTGTTTGCGATGACCTCTGTGAACTGGTTTCACTTTGAAAGATTGAGCAAAAGAAAGGAGCACAAATATAAACTGAATGAGGAATTCCTATTTGCACATTTCCCAAAGTGCTATACAGTTTTAAAGAATTGGAAGACAACTTTATATGTAGGTTTTACTTTTCTACTTGACATTGGTGTGCTCTGTACAAAAACCCTCCCGTAGTGCAGTGGTGCGCAAAATGTAGGGGTGCTGAGAGTTACTAAGGGGGTGCGACTATGACTAAAGGGGCAGTTCTGGAAAATGAGACATTTACGCTCAACTTTTGGACATGTAGAACCGGATAAATTATGTTTGAAGTGACAAGTTTCAGTGAAGCTGCAGTGAACAAAGCCGAAATAGCCGCTTCCATATATGGGACGCCAAATGTATTAAAAAAAAAAAAAAACCTTTTAATGTAAGTCGCTTATTTTTTCCCAGATTTAGCCAAATAAAGTCCAGATTTAGCTAACTACATACATTTTGACAAACACATTCTTAAAAGTTTTGAAATTTGTAAAAAAGATAAATAAACAAAACAAAAAAAAAACCTGGAGACCCTAATTACAGCAGTTCCTATCTGAGCACAGTCAAAATAATACAGGTCATTACTATACAAGCTAATTTTATGAAACCTAAAGACTTGTGGCATTAGCAGTCAATATTGTAGACATATAATTTTTTAGAGCACTTTATAAGGTCAATAAAAGTGCATTACAAATGGTAATCTCAAACTTGTATTTTTATATTGACTCTCTTGCTTTGAGATCTGTGTGATTAAGGTTAGGCTTTGTCAGTTCCTGGATCACTGTGTCTTTGTTAAACAGCTATTGAAAGCACTAATTAAGCGTTAATGAACACTAATTGTAGGTCAGACCCACTAGCAACTATAACTGTCTGTGACCTTCGGTACGTTAAAGTTCATATGTTTCCCAGCAACACTACACTGGCTGAAATTACAAGAATGTCTTGGGGATTAAGGTCTGTACTCTAGGGTAATATAAAAAATTATTTTATGGGAAACGTATTATTTGTGTTTGTTGGCTGTAGTCTTATAGAATTAGGTCAGTAGAGAACAGCCAATATGAATGTGCACTTCAAGCATATGACACAGCTTTTCCTATGAACTTTTTCTTTCTAAATTAAAATAAATATAAGTACATCAAGGGGTCTTTATTGGAGATATCATTAAAGTGTCTATTTTAAAGAAATAGTCATTCAGATACTGCCACCTGGTCGGTGGGCTAGAATGACAATCAAATTCTAAAACGAATAGTGAAGGTATCATTTCTTTGAATCATGTTTATTATAAATAATAATAATCTTTAAATTTTATTCGATTTTTATATAGCGCCTTTTACAAAGCACTTTACAGAGGTAGGCTGCAAACTGTGTATTATATGCAGAGTCACTTATAATAGGACAATGATTTAACATCTAATCCGCAGGGTGGAGAACAAGGATGTTAAGTGACTTGCTCAGGGTCACACAGTGATTGAGTCAGTCAGTGGGAGAGGTGGGATTTGAACTGGTCACCTTCTGGTTACAAGCCCTGGACTTTAAGGTTGGTTATTATTTATTATCTGAAGCTATTATAATGGAGTACGAAGAAGAAGAAGAAGAAGAAGAAGAGAAGAAGAAGAAGAAGAAGAAGAAGAAGAAGAAGAAGAAGAAGAAGAAGAAGAAGCCGAAGAAGAAAAAGAAGAAGAAGAAGAAGAAGAAGAAAGAAGAAGAAGAAGAAGAAGAAGAAGAAAAGAAGAAGAAGAATAAGAAGAAGAAGAAGAAGAAGAAGAAGAAGAAGAAGAAGAAGAGAAAGAAGAAGAAGAAGAAGAAGAAGAAGAAGAAGAAGAAGAAGAAGAAGAAGAAGAAGAAGAAGAAGAAGAAGAAGAAGAAGAAGAAGAAGAAGAATAAGAAAGAAGAGAAAAGACAAGAAGAAGAAGAAGAAGAAGAAGAAGAAGAAGAAAGAAAAGAAGAAGAAGAAAGAAGAAGAAGAAGAAGAAGAAGAAGAAGAAGAGGAAGAAGAAGAAGAAGAAGAAGAAGAAAAGAAGAAGAAGAAGAAGAAGAAGAAGAAGAAGAAAGAAGAAGAAGAAAGAAGAAGACGAAGAAGAAGAAGAAGAAGAAGAAGAAGAAGAAGAAGAAGAAGAAGAAGAAGAAGAAGAAGAAGGATTTTATTTCTTGCCGCCTCAATATACTGAAAGATAGCTTTAGTTAATTCATGATTTTCCTTTTTTTCTACACAGGACCAATTTCAAACAGTGCAACCTTCACTAGTTCTAGCATTGCAGTTTATTGTGAATTCATAACTGAAGCTTCCCCCTGAAAAACGATATTATAACAATAAGCTAATTATTTCTCAGCCAAGTAAAGAACCTTGCTTGACAAGTATCTACACCAAGTAAATCTGTAATGTATATCTTGCATCGAAATCGATTATGGAAAAAGTCTAATCAGGATACAACTGCAAGCCATTAACACCATTAGTAGCAGAGGAAGAGGCAGAGTGCATAGTCATATTTATTTCCTAATTGAAAAGAGGAGCCGAGGTCCTAATAGAACAATCATTGACTGTCAGTAGAACAAGTATGGCACTGTAATGCTATGGGGTGTGTTTATCGTATTTTCTGCCTTTCAGAAAACAAATGGTTATACACTTACTGCTATACAGGGGGGATCCTGGGCTTCACATCGGTTTCTGAGCAACAAGCATTAGTACCCTGCGCCGTGTGCTGAGAGAATTACTTAACCACCACTACCCCGAGATGGACAGATTGCTCTTTGATCCCAACGTAAAATTTATAACAAACTCAGGTAAACACATGTTTCTGCTCGTTCCTTCATCAGTGTCTTAAGTTTTACATTAGAATTTGTTTTATTTTTTGAAGTTATGGACAGCTCTTTTAAGAAACATAAAGCAGATGGTGCCAAGCGTCAAGCAAGTGTATGTACTTTCTACAATAATAAATATACAGGGGTATCCTAAATGTGGCAATTGTATTGCTTGTTTATGCGCATCAGGGTTTAGCCATGCTCATTTCCATTAAAAGATACACATTTGGTCTTCAAAACTATCAATTACAATCAAACAAGTGATCACTTTTGTGAGTGGCAGAAATGTGTTTTTACTTTATGAAACTTGTAACCTGAAGTATATTGATTGTGATTTGTGTTTGACAACTTTACAAAATTAAAATGTTCAGCCTGGGAAACAGTATTATACTGCATATGGTATGGAGATAGTTAAATCATAAATTCTATGCTGTAAAGATATATATATATATATATATATATATATATATATATATATATATATATATATATATATATATACACATATATATACACACACACACACACACTCACATACACATACACATACACACACTGTATAATTGGTCAGAATTGGTCAGACCACTGACCAATTCTCTCATATTACTGAATTACAAATGGTACATCGAAATTTCGTTCTGTTTGATATTTTATTTTAAAACACTTAAACTCATAATCAATTATTGTAAGATGACTTTGGTTTTATGTTGGGAAATATTTTTAAAGAAAATACAAAAACTGAAATATCTTGCTTCCATAAATATTCAACCCCCACACATTAATATTTGGTGGAGCCACCTTTCGCTGCAATAACAGCTTTAAGTCTTTTGGGGTAAGTATGTACCAGCTTTGCACACAGTGTCGGAGTGATTTTGGCCCATTCTTCTTGGCAGATTTGCTCCAGGTTGTTCAGGTTGGTTGGACAACACTTGTGGATCGCAATTTTCAAATAATGCCACAGATTCTCAATGGGATTGAGATCAGGACTTTGGCTGGGCCACTGTTGGACATTCACCTGTTTGTTCTTGAGCCATTCCAATGTTGCTTTGGCCTTGTGCTTGGGATCATTGTCCTGCTGAAAGGTGAATTTCCTCCCAAGCTTCAGTTTTTTAGTGGACTGAAGCAGATTCTCTTGCAGTATTTTCCTGTATTTTGCTCCATCCATTCTTCCTTCAATTGTAACAAGATGCCCAGTCCACGCTGATGAGAAGCATCCCCACAGCATGATGCGGCCACCACCATACTTCACTGTAGGGATGGTGTGTCTTGAGGCATGGGCAGTGTTAGGTTTGCACCGCACATAGCGTTTTGAGTTTTGGCCAAAAAGCTCTATCTTGGTTTCATCTGACCACAAAACCTTTTCCCACATCGCAGCTGGGTCACTCTCATGCTTTCTGGCAAACTCCAGACATGCTTTCAGATGGCACTTTTTGAGTAAAGGCTTCTTTCTTGCCACCCTCCCATACAGGGGCCAGTGTTTTGCAGAGCTCTTGATATGGTTGACTGGTGCACCATTACTCCACTCCCAGCCACTGAACTCTGTAGTGATTGTTGGCCTCTCTGTGGCTTCTCTCACAAGTCTCCTTTTTGTTTGAGTGCTGAGTTTTGAGGGACAGCCTTTTCTTGGCAGTGCCTGGGTGGTGTGATGCAGCTTCCACTTCCTGATTATTGATCCAACTGTGCTCACTGGGATATCCAAACATGTGGATATTATTTTGTACTCTTTCCCTTATCTATGCGTTTGTATTACTTTATGTCTAACTTCTGTAGAATGCTCTTTGTTCTTCATTTTCCTTCAGATTCACAGCCTTACCAATGGTCCTTCAACAGTGGGGTTTTTATCCAGAAAATGTGACAGGAACTTTAATGGTTCACAGGTGGAGGCCAATGGTCTATATAGTCATACTTTTTAAAAAAAAAAAAAAAAGCTTGCAAGCTGTAATTTATATTTATAACATTTCACAATTTACTGAATTAAATGTCAACTGATTAGAAGCTTTTTAAACATAATGCTTCATATGACTGCTTCCATTGAAATAATTTTCAATCCCCTGTTAAAAGGTATAGATTGATTTTAAGAAGGATTTTGTTTTTTGTTTATTTCATAGATTTCACAAGTAAGTAAATTATTCATAGTTTGAATACCTTAACACTGTACATAAATGTCATTTAAAAAGGTTACAATTTAAATTGAAACATTGTGCATCAAATGATTTGGCAAATTATTACTTAAGATACAATATTGCATTTAATGCTATGGAAGTGCTGCATGTTTATTTATAGCTATCACTATATAACAGTTCCAAATTTCAACATCCAGTAAATTATGCAATGTTCTCATCTTTCTGAACGTTTCATACATATGCAGTATACATTAAAGAAATAATACTAATATTAGTAATAATATTGTTCTCGTCCTATTTGTACATATTTGAAAACTATGCTGACATAAATAACCAATATCATGTATGGTATAGGCGTTAAGCTTTATAATCATTTCATTTGGCTAGTTTGTGGAACAGATTATTAGCAGTGTGCAGAGAACCTATTACTCATGGAAACCAATACTCTTATGGATGCTCGTAATCGGATTGTGACATTAAATGCAGCTCCAGCACCAATTGTCACCCAGATAGTGATTTAATGTATCTTTTTGATATCCTAATGTGCCATAAATAAATAGACCGAACACAGCGGGACTCAACAGAAAAGAATTAACTAATTAACTCCAATAAATATATAACAATTAAATCAATAAATAACTAAATAAACAAAATGAATTCAAATGCTATGCATGCTGATGCACTGGGGTGGCTAAATCAAGGCTGATCCTTGGAGCCAGCATTGCATGATAATATAAATATAAGTTTATATAAAATAATGTTAATTAGAATTTAAAGATTGAAGTAAAAATAATGTCACAATATATAGAACACCATTACATCATGTAAGAATAAATCATGGATTTGATATAAACAATAACAAACAGTTGTCATGCCGTCAAAAACCTATAAATACCTCCAATGTTTTGATTCAAACACAGGCTCCCTTGAGAAAAATCTGTACAACATATCGAAACGTTGGGCAGCTGGCTCTTTGAGCTTTATATATATATATATATATATATATATATATAACAAAATGTGTTTATGTGTTTATGTGTGCCTGTAAGGCAGTATAGAGAGGCAGTGACAGACTGATAGTGCTCAAGACAGGAACACACACTGCAATAAAACAGATCCAGCACTGGGGGGTTTTTGGCTCGATTGAACAAACCTTTAATTCATGCATTATAAATAAGTTAATATTAAATATCTTAAAGGCTTTCAATAATAGTTTTGAATGGTTAAAGCATGCATACCTATTACTATTCCAGTTAAACTAGTTCCATTCATACTAAGTACACTGGGCCATCACAATGATTACTGAAGCATTTTTGTAAGCTTAAAAGTAATGCTAAGAAACTGGCAACCGAGCCTTTGACCTCTGTGAAAAATTGGCATTAACTTAAACTTCTTGAGAGTGAATACCTAAATAAAATAAATTACTGTAACAAGTTGAAAAAGTTACTGTGGATTTCTATCAATAAGACATAAGCACCCATTAAAAGAGATGTCTAATTGAAAGAATGTACTGTAATGCAGCGTGCTATGATTTATAATACATAATACTGTAATGTGCAGTTACATGATAGCACAAATAAGTAGGACCTGAAAAAAGAGTGCCAGATAAGTGTGCTGGTTTATACAGGTAACTACTGTAAAAGACTGTCGCCTATTATGTAAACAAGTATTTTACTGAAGGACATTTGTGTAATCACACAATATACTTAGTATAAACTTAGAAAAGAAAAATCACAGGAGTTGATTACAGACTGCACAGGTTTAAATTGGTCTTAGACATACAAGACTTACAAATCATTTCATTCTATAAATCGACAGGTTTCAGATTGTAGAGGTCTTTAAATAATAAAATCAAAACTGAAGTACAGAAGTCAATGTATATTTTTAAAAATGTGTTGTTTACACGTGTATAGTCTATAGCTGTGTTTGCTGGTATACCATACTGCCCATTTTATATTTAATTTATAGGTTGTGTTATTGTTTTTTGAACATGAATCTTCAAGTGTGCTTTATAACAGCAAGTTCAAAGCTGTACTAAAAACTGGCATTACAATGGCAATGCAATGGTTCTGGTACCACCAATTGGAGCTACAATGTTATGACCCTCAGAATCGTGAATATCCAGTTTGGATTTTGACATATCCAAACTGCACAATCCATTGTGTTGCCATGACAATGTTAATGTTTCTGTTGTTTTTTTAAGGTTTGCACTTGTACAATTGGCAGAGGTGATCAGTTTTTATGAGGTGTTGAGAGTGAGGTGCTCAGTGCATTACAGAGGAAGTTTCAACTCCTGAATACTTACACAGCAGTAACTTTCTGTTCCTGGCGTACAGTACAGCCTTAAAGGCAATCTGGACAAGTCTAAAAACTGGGAGTAAAACTCCCATCGGCTGATTTCTTTCATCTAAAACAATCACATTTGAGATATCACACCAACGTTCTGATTTATTTCAAACCACATGAAAGGGTTGTAGCTTATTGACACAACAAAGTCTCGTTTACCTGAATGGTGAGGTAAATTCCTTCCCATGGATGGATAAAACCAAAAAACTATAACAAGCTGCATTAGCAAAGTCCTTTTCCATTTCCTCAACAGTATGTTTTGGAGGTGAAGTAGTTTTATGGCCACTGCCCTTTAACATCATTAACAAGACACAATTGCCCATTGACATCTTGGAGAGCAACACATGTAGCTCAGACACTTGTGGTAGTCCACAAGTATGGTGCTGATTTCCTTTTCCTTTCCTACCCCAAAAGTTACCCAAGGCAGCTGTAAAACTAACAGCAGCCACATTCCTTCTGGCCAAACACAGTTTATTATTTCTTCCAAAACAACTTTGAAGCTCTCCAGTGAACAATAAGAGCTATGGGTACTAGGCAACCTGACAGTCATGTCTTCCTTTGGGCCCCTTTTCAGCACCGTCAGTGCTGACTTTACTTTAAGAGTATACTGTCTCTCTTCAGGCCAAAAGAGTAATTAGGTCTGATCACAACTTAGAATTCTCACCGTGCTTTACAGAGTGCTACCAGATCAAAGGCAAGTGGTGGACTAATAAAACATGTAATGCATGTATCACATATATCATATTGTCTTAAAAGTACATGATACTTTGTTATGGCAGCTGTACATAGTTAAGTGTATGTCACACATATATCTGCATTTAAAACAAACAAACAAAGACAAGGTTATATAAATGTTGCAGTGTGTATATTGTGACAGGGCAGAGACCATGCACATGTAAATGTTTTGTATTTTTTAGTTGTGTTAATAAAGTGACCAGGATGAGAACTGCAGAAAAAAATGGAAGAAACATTGAGAGCATTGATACAGGCAACTGCCGACAGCAAGAGAGCAATCAGTGACTGAGAGATAAGTTGCTGTTACCAGAGCGAGAGTTGCTGTTTCCAGAGCCTGAGGGAGAAGCACTGCTGTTTCCAGAGCCTGAGGGAGAAGCACTGCCGTCTACAGAATTAGAGGTGGAGGAGCCACTGTTGTCCCAAAAAGGGGTGGAGTCGCTCTCGTCCTGAGAGTAGGAGGAGCTGCTGTCATCCTGGGAACCAGAGGAGGAGGAACCGTCATTTACAGAGCAGGGAGAGGAGGTGAAGAGACCTGTTAAGAGTTGTTTTCATAAACATGTTTTGAATTTAAGTTTGGCACGAATGGGGTTAAAATCTCAGCTCTGCCAGATCCAGATGCAGAATGTGGCTGGGGCTTAATTGAATAAGTGGTGATCAATTAAGGCAAGCCACATACTATAAAATAGGAGCCAGATAAAAAAAAAAAAAAGAGAGATGTTCAGTGAAGGCAGAGAACAGAGAAAGAAGGGTTACAGGGTGATTTATGCACCGTGATGGCTGACCTTGAGTGCTGTATTATTTTGTTTAAATGACTTGTTTGTTAAAGAATACTGCAGTTCCTGCCTCTTGGTGTGCTATTCTTCCTGCTAACCAGCTTTGGCCACCCACTTTATCATAATATATAAAAAGGAAGTAGCTTAATTTTCCTATTATTTTTTTGCTGTCGCTTTCACCTGTTCCATTAAGTTTCAAATAATTTTCCAATATTATGTTTTGTTTTGCTTTTTGCACTTTAATACTGTCTTGTGATAGGGGAGTCGGTTATTCAGGGCTAATGGTGGGAGTAGCAGAGACGGGAGTTTGCAGTTTCAACGCTTCTCGCTCACTTTTATTTTACGAACAAAAGGTTTAAACAAACAAGATCAGCGAAATCAAGCACCCAAGCTAAGACTATGGTGCAGCAAAAGGGAGCACAACCTGCTGCTCCCAGTCCTTTTAACCACTCTCTGGAGCTGTCTCCTAGTCCTTTAGTAACCACTCTCTGGAGCTGTTTCCCACCTCCACTTTTATAGCATGTGGTCAGGAGTAATTAATCAGTTAGCACCTGGCCACATAACACACATGTTTGCAGCGAGGGGATTCTAACCCCAACCTTGCCATATTGAACACATTTAGTTTAAAAAAAAAAAAAAAAAAAAAGGAAAAAAAAATAAATATCTACCATAATTACAAGTACAGAGCTCCTGTCTGTACTATGGTGCTTTGGCATTTAGAGTTTAGAGGTTGTTCTTCAGTTCTAGTTGGAAGTATACATTGTGGTTGATCAGAAGAAATACAACTGAATAAAAATGTTAAGTTCTATTTAAAAAAAGCACATTTCATCAATTAATAAAACGTTTCTGTGACATCACCCTTTGGTCTTTTGGTTGATTAATTCTACAAATTGTCTAACTACTGTACACCTCTCCTTGCTGGTCTCCCTGCTAATATAAGCCCCCTTCAACTGCTGCTCGTCTCCCAAAACACTACTTTCATGTTACCCCTCTGCTTCGCACCCTCCACCGGCTACCTAGCTCTGCTCACATTCAATTCAACGATCAATAACTTTACTTTCCATTTCTGGTTCACATTCCTTTGTTTTTTTTTTTTGTTTTTTTCTAAAGCCACTTTCATGTTCTACAGCTAAAGCATAGTCCTCACTACTATAGTCATTTACAACAGACACTTTTATCTGGGTAAGTGGGATTTGAAACTCAAACTCTGAGGAGCTCCTGACAATATTCTCACAATGTGAGAGATACAAACATTTTAACAGTTTGAACTAAGCATAACAAAAGAGCAGAAACCAAACTCTCGGAGAAAGCGTACCTAGCAGTGCAAATAAGAATTTCATGAAAAGTATATTAACCTATCTGGCTTCCATCTTTTTACCAATTTTCTGTCGACCTGGGCCCAGTAAATTTTAATCACATTTCTGTCTAGTTTGCTCATCCAAGGTGAAATGCAATACAGCCACACTGAAACACTGAAAGTTTATTTTGTTCATAGCCCTGTAGCAGGGAGAGATCTGTGCTGACTCTGCTGGCGTGTTCATGGGCTGCAGGAAGAGGGCGGCAGTCGTCCAACAACCGCCTGTGAGTCATAGCAGTGACACGGGGAGGTGGGAAAGTGGGTGTGTGGACTTTCCCCCTCTCTGAATGGCTGAGAGGCGCGTCTTGGGAGATTGTTAGCCCTATAAATTAACGCTCTGTTGTTTCCTCAGGTCTGCCCTGTTAAACACACCCAGAGTGCGGAAGCGCTGGTCAACGACCGAGAACCAGTGGGAGAGAAAGAAACGGAGGTTCAGAGCGAGATATTGAGGGCGGGGAACCCTTGGGCAGACCCCTGATGAGTATATCAGAGCAGGCTAGTGAGCCGGCAGTGTAGGACGGTGATCCGGGTCGCACGGGCAGCGGCGACCGGGATATCGCTGCAAAGTGCAGCACCTTTTCTTTGTAGTTTTTGTTACTGTTTTATTTTCCCTGTTTCTTTGTGCCTTCTGTTTTGAATTATTGTTTCGAAGCACCTGTAAGGGCGCTGGTATTGTGTACCATCGCTTGGTATGCCCGTGGTTCTGTTTACCATTGTTGGTAAATCAGACCACGGACCCACAGCGCCATCTGCGGGACTAAAGAAAAACCAGCACCCTGAAATAAAACTGGGTACCTGTGCGGTGTTGCCAAATTCACCTGTCTGTCTCCTGTGTCAGTAAATTACCCACCAACCTTCCACAGCCCATAAAGATTTGTTTAGTTAATTTACTTACTTAACATGTTGAACTTACTAAATGTATTAATGTGTACTTACTGTACTGTATATATGGCTAAATCACTTGCAAAATCTAAAAACAACCTTTTTTTATTAATCGCAGGGTGCCAGTATACAAATCCCCATGAAAACTTAACACTCGAATCGCCGAGATTTTGGACTACATACAACCGCCGCACCAGTAAAATGTGTGGCTCCATTTTAAAACAGCTCCGATATGAAAATGAAAAACAAACAATCGGATACAACTAAATATTTTTATTTATCAACATCATATATAACATTTTCAGAGTAGAAACACCATATTTATATTGCAAATTAAACTTTTTTCTTTTTTTTTCTAAAAAGAGCACATATACATAAACATGAAAAACTTTAATAAATTAAAGTTTACGCAATAAACTTATGTAGATAGCTGTATGTACATATAAAATTATAAAACATAAATAACTAGTTATAAAAATAGCATAAAACAAAAATATAACTTATGCAACATGAAAGTGCTTTGAATGAAACAGAGTTCAAAGGCTCTGTCTGTCTGTTCAGAGTTTTACAGCTTTCCTAGTACAATCTATGCAGAAAACACGCTTTTCAACTGTACCAGTGCATTTGCCACAGGCTGCCTTTTCACAACGGATGCAAACATCAAAAGTTCTATTTTTATTGCATTTATCAACCTGGCTGAAGTTTGAGGGACATTTGCTAGCCGGCTTTCGTGTCTCTTATCAAAATGTTTCTAACGTAACTCCAGGGCTAGCTGCAAAATGAAGTCCCTCCAGTGAGTGTATTGCCAGTGCACTCTTTGTACAAAACCAAAGCGTTGATGGCTGCCAGGTTCAAAACATTATAAAAAAACAGCCAAAGGTCTGCTGCAAGTACCACCTTTGACAGAATCCAGCCATGCCGTTTGATCCAGTTTATCCACAGCGTACTTTGTTGTGTTGTAAAATGCAACAGTCTCTGGCTTTCATTTAGCATCAGTCTCGATGGTCACTGATTTAAGCAGGGAGATTAGAATAAGCAGGGTTTTTTATTTTTTTTTACACCTGTACACACTCCGGGTGGCACAGTCGTTCTGCCTGAGGAGTGAAGTGGAGTGTTACAAACTTTCGAGCTGATTCAGAGGACAGGCAGACAAGAAAAAAGTAGCGTAGCGATATCACACTGTATTGTGATTCAATGTATATATTTTGTGACAACTGCTTATATCTTTCATTGGTGTTTCAGCACTCAACAGGATTATATAATACGTTCCTTCACAATGACTTTGATCTTATTACAAAGCCCAGACTAAATTGTCGGCTATATTGTATTGATTTCAATATGCCTCATAAACTGCGGGTCTGGCGGTTGAGGAAGCAAGTGCTTATAACTTATTCATTTATACGATTCTGCAGCTGAAGCACCGTATGTGTATTTAATTCAAATATTTGGTAACACCTAAGAATGGACATGCACGAGATATTCGCATACGGTTAAATTCTGGCCCAGAAAGGCCTTTTTTAAATTGTGCTTCATCCCAACAAATGATAACATTATTCTTCTTTTAATATTAAAATGGACAACTGTGTTTACTTATTAACAGCGTGATTTAGTGCCAGACATTGCAACTTCAGTCAAGTCCTGTACACTTTTTTTTGTACATTACAACTAAATAGAGTAGCATCAATATGAGCATTAATTGACTTTAAAGTAACATTTCTGATTTATGCAGACGGTTATGTTACTAGTTTGTGCTAAAGTTACTGTTACTTCCTACTGCTTCGTAATTAGGCTGCTGTCAGAAAGCAAGCATGAAAGTCTGTTTCAGCAATTATCAGAACTGAGGCAAGTATATCCAGCCAGGGCAATTCTGGAAGTGGCAATGCTGCCATTGGCAACGCTGGCAGCTCCAATGCTGACAGCGGTGCGGCGCACTCCGGAAGTGATGGTGGAGCTGGCAGCGGTCCTGCTTCCTTCAGTGCGGCATACTACAGCAGAGGTGCTGGGCAGGCCGGACGTGGCGCTGGAGCTGGCAGCAGTCCTGCTGCCCTCAGCGCGGGACAGCGGCAGTGGCGCCGGCACTGCGTACTCCAGCAGTACAACTTCTGCTGTTGGACACAACAAAGCCCCGAGCAGTGACGTTCAGGCATCCCTGGGCTATGGTGAACATGCCTCCCCTGGCGATGTGGGACAGGCTCCGTTGGGCATTGCAAGCTTAGAAGCCCTCGGCATTGCAGGACAGGACAGGGCAGGACTCAGGAGGTAGTTTTAGCTCCTCTGGTGGTGAGGCAGGAACAACAAGTGGTCTCCATCTGGCAGTGTAGGTGGGAGCAGCGGGTAGTCTCCCCCTAGAGGTGGAGGCAGCACTGGCAATACTGACCTCACTGCTGGGCAGTCCGGCCACTGTTCCTCCTCTCCCTCCTCCTGGAGGGGACAGTTGACCGGGAAGTGCCCACAATCCCCGTAGGCAGGGCACCAACTCGAGACCTCGATAAGGCAGAGTTAGGCATCCCAATGGACAGCGACAGTGGTTCATCCTCCATTCCTGGGAGGGGGCAGTTGGGAAGTGCCCACACTCCCCACAGGCAGGGCACCAACTCAAGATCTCTAGTACTCTGAGATAGGCTTCCTTGCGGCTCTCCTGTCGTGTAGTTGGCAGGGGTACGGGGTATTCCTGCCCTAGCACCGGTGGTCCTGGAGGTTCGGGCTCCTCCCTTGTGGGTGCTGGACACAACAGTACTTCTGGCTTATCCCCTTCCTTGTCTGTATTCCCTGTCAACTTCCAGGCAGCTTTCCTCCTCATGCCCATAGCGACAGCAGAAGGCACACCACTCCTCATCCTCCTGCTCCGCAGTGGAGTACTCCCCTTGTACTCAACACATGAGGTCCCACGGCCAGGTCTGAGGGTTCACTTCTCTGCTTCCCCTGTCCCTCTTTTGGGCAGGTGCCTGAAGGGTCATGTGGAAGGGACAGCGCATGGTGGTGTGCTCAGGTTTATTACAGACGAGGCACCAAAACCGTGCTTCCTCCTTCAGGCTTTGGGACTGGTCATTCCGCTGCTTTCCCCCTCAGATCCTTCTCCCCATTTTCTCCTTTTTCTTTAAAAAAAAAAACAAAAAACTGTGTATCCGCAGTACTATTCCTGGCCTGTGCATGTGAAGGCGCTGTTTCCCACTTGACACCACGTGTGAACAGGATGGCTGATGGGTGAAGCCAGACCAAGAAATACAGATACACAGTACTGGGCTAAAAGATTTAAACAAAACAGAAACAAAACACTGAACCCAAAACAAACAGCACGATGGCCAAACTAGACAGACAGAACACAAATCTCAACAAGTAGAGTGCTGGTGTAAAACCAGCATGGGTAGCTATTCTTATGCTTGATTTTAGCTTTTCTTTTTACTTCTCGACTCATGTCTCTCGTTCTGCCTCTAACACACTAACCCCGTTCAGCCAAAGCTGCAGGTTTTTATACATGTGACCGTCTCCAGATCAGTAATAAATTAATCAATCTGGAGATGGTCACATTCTGCACAGGTTTAGCATGGATGGGGAATCTTAACCCCATCCAATCTGTGAAATAATGAACAATAAAACATTGTGTCTTTACACACTAAACAATACCTCTAAATCATAATACAACAAATACAATACAAAATAACACAAAGTAAACAAAATACACATAAGAGGTACATTATTTTTTAACACATGTTAATCGTGGATTTGTCTTTACTATTTCTTCACATTTAATTTTTTTAAACTTATTTCTGTACTAATACACCAGGTTTTTAATAGCATCTAGTTTGTTTGTGCACTGATTGCTTCCTGACTTCCCCAGGTAACGGACGGGGAAGTGTGTGCCGGGGAAAAAAAAAAAAAAAAAACTCCCACTTTGCAATAAGTTTCTGTTTCTGTCACTGCTGATGTGACGCAGCGATATGCGATGTGACAAAAGAACCATACAGAATGTAACATCGCCTGTTTTACAAGATTTAAAAGATTCAGTTGTACTAAGATTTCTGATATGAATCAGGAGCAAGTTCCAAAGTCATGGGACATTATAAGTAAATGTCCTGGCTCTGACAGAGTTAAAAGAATTTTAAGGACTGTCAGAAGATTAGCATTTCCCAATCTCAGGGAGAGACCAGGGACATTGGGGTCAGCATATCTTGAAGATAAGAAGGTTCAAGACCATGTTAGGCCTTATTGGTAATAAGAAGAACTTTAAAATAAAGTAATAATAGAATCAGTAATAATACAAACAAATGAGATTGATGCAGTAATTGTATCAATTAAATATGTGATTAAAACCAAGATTAACTAAGATTAAAATTTTTAATTGCGGGATTAACCATGATTCATTTTTTTAATCGCTTGACAGCCCTTATATAGTTATATAGTTATACCATACTGCTTCGAATTAACGCCACCCTCAATTTAATGGCTCACTCAGATATATGTTTTTTAATAGATGCTGCCCTTGAATAATCGCACTCTCAGTAAAGAAACGTAAGGGTATATTTATTTTTTTATCTCTACCCCTGCTCAAAAAAGAAACATGCAACTCTGGCTGTGTACATGTGACCCCCCCCAAAGAGACTGCAACCTCAATCCACCATGTAATACAAACTAATGTACACACACCTTAGTAAGCACATTTCATTTTATTTTATAGTACACTTCTGACAGACAACCCAAGATGAACTACTTACAGAGCACAGCAGTCCTTCACATCCTTTTTTTCCCCAGCAGAGTTCAGTGCCAACACAGCAGGGGATAAAACAAGGGCTGTCTGTTTACCTCGTTGTCAGCTTGGATGATTAAATTCAGAGGAATTTAGGTCTTTGCCGGTCACAGTAAGCTGGCTGAAGATATCTTCTTGTAGGGGGTTTAGTTGCTTTGTTTTTTATTCAACTGGAATTTACACAGTCCTGTATAGTTGTATAAAAAAACTTGCTTACTATCTAGGAGAAGATTTAGTTTCGGTTTCTCTTACAGAGAAATTACAAAAAAGCAGGTAAATTAGTGTGGAGAAAAAAAAAAAAACTGAGTAGGATATATTTTAGTTTTAACAGAAATCAAACCGATATTCAGAGGTAATATTTTTCGTTAAGAAAAACAATTGCATCCCACTCAACTGCCATTTTCTCTCCTCTTCTTATCCCACCACATAGCAACCAATACACACTCCTGATTCGCTGGTACAGTACTCCCCTGACCGCCCTACTCCCACCTACTAGGCTCTCGTTAACTGTCAGTAAATGTACTGCATTCAAGCCCCCAAAACACACAATAGTATAGTGCTGCAGATCGAAGCCTCTCACGGCGTCGCTTCTAAAAGGCCTTAAATCACGTAATAAAATATTGCAGCAAGTATTATTAATAAAGGCCGCCCTCGTATAATCACCCCCCTCGTTTAAGGGCCACAGTCATTTTGATCCATTTAAAATAAACGCTGCAGCGCCAAATTGAAGTAATACAGTGTGTGTGTGTCTCAAAAGTATTCACCCCCCCTTGGACTTTTCCACATTTTGTTGTGTTACAACATGGAATCAAAATGGATTTAATTAGGAGTTTTTGCCTCTGATCAATACAAAAAAAGTCCATAATGTCAAAGTGAAAAAAAAAATCTGCAAATTGTTCTAAATTAATTACAAATATAAAACAGAAAATAATTAATTGCATAAGTATTCACCCCCTTTGCTATGACACACCTAAATAAGCTGTGGTGCAACCAGTTGTCTTTAGAAGTCACGTAATTAGTTGAATGGAGTCCAACAGTGTGCAATTAAGGTGTTTCACATGATTTCAGGTTAAATATATCTGTCTCTGGGAGGTCCCACAGTTGGTTAGTACATTTCCTAACAAAAACTACATCATGAAGACGAAGGAACATTCAAAGCAAATCCGGAATAAGGTTCTTCAAAAGCACCAATCAGGGGTAGGATATAGAACATTTCCAAGCATTGAATATCCCCCGGAGCACAGTAAAGTCCATTATTAAGAAATAGAGAGAATATGACACAACTGTCAATCTGTCTAGAACAGGCCATCCTCAAAAACTGAGTATCCGGGCGAGAAGGGCACTAGTCAGGGAGGCCCCAAGAGGCCTATGACAACTCTAAAGGAGTTACAGTCTTCCACGGCTGAGCTGAGATAAATTGGCATTTATGGGAGAGTGGTAAAAAGAAAGCCATTGTTGAAAATAAATTAACATTAAATCTCAGCTAGAGTTTGCCAGAAGGCATGTGGGCGACTCTGAGACCAAGTGGAAGAAGATTTTGTGGTCTGATAAGACCAAAATAGAGATTTTTGGCCTCAAAGCTAAGCACTATGTTTGGCGCAAGCCTAACACCGCACATCATCCTGAGAACACAATCCCTACTGTGAAGCACGGTGGTGGCAGCATCATGCTATGGGGATGCTTCTCTGTGTCAGGGCCTGGAAAGCTCATGATGATAGAGGGCAAAATGGATGCAGCAAAGTACAGAGAAATCCTGGAGGAAAACCTGCTGAAGTCTGCAAAAGATCTGGGACTTGGGAGAAGATTCATCTTCCAGCAGGACAATGACTCCAAACATACAGCCAAAGCCACACTGGAGTGGCTTAAAAACAAAAAGGTCAATGTCCTGAGTGGCCCAGTCAAAGTCCAGAACTCAATCCAATTGAGAATATGTGGAAAGAGTTGAAAACTGCTGTTCACTAAAGGTCCCCATCCAACTTGACAGAGGCTGAGCAATTTTGCAAACAAGAATGGGCAAAAATTGCAGCGTCCAGATGTGCAAAGCTGGTGGAGACTTAAATATTGACTCAAGGGGATGAATACTTATGCAATCAATTATTTTCTGTTTTGTATTTGTAATTAATTTAGAACAATTTGTACATTTTATTTTTCACTTTGGCATTATTTTTCTTTTTTTGTGTTGATCAGTGATTAAATCAATTTTGATTCCATGTTGTAACACAATACAATGTGGAAAAGTCCAAGGGGGGTGAATATTTTTGAGAGACACTGTATAAAAATATTGTAAACCGCAAGTGTGAAAATAAATTGGACCTGACGTGCCTGGCAAGCGCTGAATAAATGGACTGCAAAGCGTTAAGTAGCAATTAACATTGACCTTGCCTTCTAAGGGAATGAGTGCATCCAAAGCATGCCAGGAAAATGCACCACAACATTAGGGAACCACCAGAACCCTTCACTGTTGGAACCAAGCACTCAAGGCTGTAGAGTTCTTTAGGTTGGCACCACACGTGCATTCGTCCATTTGTCGAGAACATGGTGAAGGATGATTCATCTGACCATATCACATTTCTCCACTGCTCTGTAGTCGATTGCCTGTGATCTTTGCACCACTGGACCTGCAAACATGCATTGCCAGGTTTGTGCACTGCAACCCGACTAGATAGTGGCAGAGACGACAGAGGAAGTACAGCAGTAGAATAGTCCAGGAGGGGTCACAGGACTACATTTCCCAGAAGGCCACAGGACAACAGGACACTTGGGAAGCGCCTGAGGCTGCTTAAGCCTCTATAAAGGCAAGGGAAACCCTGCAGTCAGGGTTGCTCTTTGAGAAGCTAATGGTGAAACAGTCCTTTGCAGCGGTACTGTGTGTGTGTGTGTGCGTGTGAAAAAGTGTTTGTTTATGGCTGGTAAATGACTTAGTCGCCCAGCTGTAGTTAGGAACGAGGAAAGTTTTACATAGTGCTAGGTAGGTTTTTGTTTGTTTATTAGTTCTGTTATTCTTCTAAATAATAAAGGTGCACGTAAGTTCTTTGTCTGGCTGTGTATGTAAAAGAGTGAAAACTGAATCTCAGCCATAAGGCAAGCGAGTGACTATATTATATATATTATATATTTATTTATTATATTATGTGTGTGACACCTGTGTTTCAACTGTGCAACGATAACTATGTCTTGTTTTGTTTGTCTACCACGACAAAAGACCCCTTCCGGTGCTGTTTATGGGTAGATCATACCATCATGAAACATAGGCATATCTGTATAGGCTAGTTCTTTGTTCAATAGACTTGGCTTTGTATGATTTCAAAAAACTCTTTTCTTATCATCGTCCGATCTAGTTGTTTACACCAAAAAAACTAATTGAAGTGTTTTTTTCAGTGCCTCTTTCCAAGTGTTTGAAGAACATAATAGGGGTGGTCAAGAGAAAATCAATACCTTCTGTGTTATCCACACATGGACCACTGTGCCATTATTTTTTCCTGCGGTTCGCTGGGCTTCAGGGCTTCAACAACCATTTCCTTATTGAAAAAAATATATATAATCCTGCGCCTTTCTAGGTCTGTTTTACATAGACTTGCATCTGATATGATTTCAAAACAATCCTCTCTTACATAATGACTCACTGCTTCACACAAAGGCATGTGTGCAAGATGATTGTCTTTCCACTGTTTAGACCATATAAGGAAGGCTATGCCATAAAAAAAAAAAAAAAACTGTATACTGTTTAGTTTTCTTGATTTACAGCATGGCACTGATTTTATAAAGGATGATTATTTTGTATGCCAAATATAGTGGAGACAGAATCAATCCCAACTAATTGGGATTGACATTTTTGCACCTAATAAGGAGCTAGTGTATACAGCTTTAATGTACTGATATTTTATTAAACATGAAACATGCTCTACAGCATGTAAGACAAGTGAAGTACCACATTAGGAAACCATAGAAATAAGAGCAAGATATCAGCCTTTTGAAAGAGACTGGGAACATAAAATGTGCAACTAAGCAAATGGATTTAATTATAAAGTCTCTTTGTTGCACATCTGGCCCATTACACAAGATGAAGCCAAGAGTCTCAGTTCACATTTCGGCCCAGTGTATGATCTTTCACACTGTTAAGCCAGCTTTAAGTGATTGATAGTGTGCTGATAGAAAAATGACATATCTTCCTCTTGAATGGAAAATGGCATCTGTTAACTGACAAGTCACAAACAAATGTTTTATCTGAAAAAGTAGGATGTGGTCACTAACAAATGTAGGGATAGCCAGAGGTCAAAGAATCTGTACACTTTCTCTTTCCAAATCGGTGTGTGTGTGTGTGTGACAAGTGTCTCCCCGTTAAGTTGTCCAAAAGAGAACGTTTTCATTCTTCGTGGTTTTTTTTAAGGTATTGTTTGAGTATTAATTACATTGTATGATAGTAAATGGATTATCTAAGTTCTATTGTAAGACTTTAGACAACTTCTAAAATTGTTGTTAAAGCTGATACTGTCCACATAATTATGTTCATGTGGCATGACTTTTGTGAAGGTATATGTGACCATTCCTCAACTATTACTTCAGATTCATTTAGTTTGACCAGATTTGCCCAGAAAATCATAATTTTTCCTGTGAAACACCAATAAATTAAGACATCATGGTCAAGAAGACACCTTGCGGTGTATATTGAAGGCTTTCAAGGCAATAATCCTTACACTATCCGTGCACTACAGTGGCCATTTTGTAAAAAGCTTTGAAACAGACTTTAAAGTTTGTAAGTGTAAAAGATTGTGAGGATGTTAACAATGAAAAGAAAAATTACAGGCAAGTTATTTAAACAGTTGTAGCAACACGTGGAGAAGTGTAACGCTTTATTTTTGGGAACCCCGCTACTTACTCTAAGGTCAATAAGACCACCCACAATGAAGATCACAGTTTTCCAACACAAAGCATGGACATGTTTTATTTTCTCCTCATAATGCGGTTTGTACACAGAGCATAATTGCTATTTGTGACTAATGGGTTGCTAAAAATGAATCAAGCACAGCCCTGCTTTTACCACGTTTCCACATATTGAAGTTAACAAAATCTGTTTGAAGTCAACAGCCACATGAAAGCAGCACTTGCTTATGCAGTTGGAAAAACACCATGTCATGTTGCTGAGTAAGTACTAACAGCAACCTGTCAGATGAATCTGAAGAGGACGGCGTATTTTGCCTTTACAGGCCTGCCTGTATATAATTATACAAAATGGCGCTGTTCAAGAAACACTCCAATAGCAAAGAAAAATTGGCCTGGCGAGTTATAACAAAGAACTTTTGTACTCTACCGTAGTAAGCCCCACTTCTCACTATTCTTAGATTTATTTCTGTTTTAACTATATGAAATGGTCATTTGTTCAGTTTTTGTTCATATTGTTTTCAGAATGGCGAATACAAGCCGTTGCTACATTGAATTTATGGTCCCCAGGGAGTATGAACGTACCGGTACATTCTGCAACTTTAAACTTAAATTACTGAGCCTACAAAATCCCTGATAATATTGTATCATGAGGTTTCTGTAACACCATGTATTGGTCCCTTGCACCCTCTGCCAGATATTGATTGAATTACATATAATTATCCCAGTCAGGAAAATGTCAACAGTGTTTGTAAACCGGCGAAAATCAATCAATGAGAAATAAGAATTAATAATAATACTGAATTCAGATTCAGATTTAAATTCAAATACATACAATTCTATGTCAGTGAAGACATAAATGAATAATATTTACTATCAACATCAAGTGACAGTGAAGAGATGGCGCGAAGTATGACGCAGACCCGGTTTTGGGACGGAACCGCATAAGTCTCGCGTTTTGATTATCACATGAATACACGAGTTTGCCACACCAGTAGAAAAGCCTGCAGGCATTTTTAACATTGTGATCAGAGAGAAAGAGAGCGAGAGATCTGCTTTCCACAACCTTTCAATTAAAATGTAACGTGGTATTTTGCTGTGCTAATATAACAAACTATGGGTTAATACTTTATATGAATTGTCATGTTATGCACACATGTAAGAATTGTTTTTTTTTCTGTAGTTACTTTTTTCTTTCAAACAGCATATATCTATAATCGTTTGTGCGATATATTTTAATATCAAATATATACACTATTGCATGATACATTAGTATATCTCTAATGTAATCACAGTTTTAAATATAGACTCTCCCTGTTTTCATTTACGTCTCAAATTCTGAGCCGCTTTTCTTTTGATAATATCCCAAATTCTGGGTCAGTTTGCTTTTCAGATAACGTCCCAAATTCTGGTCCGCTGTATTTTTCAGACAACGCCCCAAATTCTGGGCCACTTTTAATACCACGTTATATTTTAATTGAAAGGTTGTGGAAAGCAGATCTCTCACTCTCTTTCTCTCTCTGATCGCAATGTTAAAAATGTCAGCAAGCTTTTCCTCTCGTGTGATGACATATTCATGTGACAGACATGGACCAATCGAAATGCGAGACTGTCATGCGGTTCCATCCCAAAAACCGAGCCTGTGTCATATCTCGGCAGCGCCAAGCTCTCTGCATTGCTCCATGCTTCAAGGAGAACCATACGCTGACGCATTAGACACTCTCACAAGAAGTGTTATAATAGCTCTCCACACTTGTGTTGGGAAGTGTATGTGGACGTGTTCAATGTAAGGTTTAGAAGCATGGTTTTAAATGTGTCTCTATGATGTGTTCATAATGTATATAATTAGGAAAAAAATTGATTATAACATAGGTAATGCCTATGAATAGAGCCCCGTGTTTTTTGCAAATACAAAATAGCATAAAATAAAACTAAATGTAACATATAAAGCACATTAGAGCGAAATGCAAGTAAAAAACAAAAAATCATTATAAAGCAAACCCAGAATTACATTTTTAAATTGGGAGTTTTATACAAATAATACTTGAAATAAATAATGTGCAAGTCATGCTATGATAAGTATTGCGATAATGTGTATAATAGTATTTTGTTAAAAGGCACAACTTAGAATAGACATGGGGATGATGTTTACATCACATTTATTCATTATTCAAGAATCATTTTGATGAAAGTAGCTGCAGGATATGTTCATCTTTCATCAGCATTACAATATACAGAATCATGTAAGGAGGGAATATCATCCTTTATCAAACAATTATGAAACATTACATGACTAACAACACGTATTCAATACCTGTACATCACAATATCAGTGCTACAATAACATAACAATACAAAGACAATACTGTTAAAAGCATGCTGTGTATTTTCTACTGATAGACTCCTTCAATAATGATTTTGTAATTCATGAATGATCATTTTCCCTTTATTCGATTTAACAATAATAATAATATATTCTTGCATTAAATGTACTGTTCTGTTTGCAATTTATCAGATGTTATTGAATCTTCAAAGCACTCTATAAAAGTCCTAAACACAGTATGTAAAGTCTGTTCTCAGTAACAAACCGGAGGCGTGTGTATTTTTTTCTTACTTATTCAGCAGGGCAATTAAATTAATTTCAGTTTTCTCTATCTGCATTACTTGTTTGTTGTATTTACAAGTAACTATTTAAAGAATTCAGATCTAATCATTTCAAAGCACAGTGGTGCCTCCCCACAATACATAGTCATTATTTTTTAAACTTTCACAACCACAACATTGCTAATTATAAGCAGATTCAATATTGTTAATGAGTAATTGATGATACATTGTTACTCAGGAGCACTGAGAAATTCTACACTGCAGTGTTAGCCGTATTGAATTTCCCTTTCAACGCTGTTTAAATTTGCGATTCTAGACGGTGTGTAAAGGTGGCTTAACAAGAAAGCAACAAGAACACGTAGATTCAGGAGACGTGGTTGAGCTTGGTGAGTGCACTATCATCTCAATAAATAAATAAATTATTAATAAACAACAAAATGAACTGGCCCTTTTAAGTAGTGTCAGAAATTTTAAATATGTACTCAAGCAGATGGCTATCATGAAGTCCAGAGCAGCGAGCACAGCTAGCTACTCTCTTTGAGTTGAACCGAGTAGCTGTCTCTCAGCTCCTCCTTTGTAGATGTGGCCAGGCTAAACTGGCAATCAATTATCCAGTATAGACTGAAAATATTTACGCCTGTTTCTGGTTCAGGAATAACACAGCAAAAACTTAGATATTTACATTTGCAGAGCGTCTCATACAGACAATGTATTTGTATCAGTTATAGCTATAACTGTATAAATGCTTTGAACTTTCCTTTTCTAAGGTCCTGGATTTTAATTTTTTAAAAAAAGGTTCCTGTTTCTCCTTGGAGTATCAATGGGAGCTTTTGTAACATTTATTGAAATTGCAGAATAACAGGATTTGGAATCTCAATGAAAGTGAATGACAGGGAGCTTCCACTTGTCTCATGCAATTCTTAAATACATTTCAAAAACTGTTATTTTAAATGCACGAAGCATTCATTTCTAGCACTTGTTTAAATGACATGTTTAATTTTTTTCTTTCATTACAGCATGTTCTTATTGATTGATTTGGCTTTTTTTTTTTTTTTTTTTTTAATTATGCCACCAGCAAACTGTGTCAATTGCATTATCATGTCACTGAATGCCAGTGAGATATTTAGAACGTTTCTTAGTTGTGATGATCACTGATGAAATATTCCTGAAGATAAATGCAAGCAAATTATATCTTGTTGAAAGAAATATATTTTAATGGATTTCTGATTTGCCGGAACTAATGCATAGCAGTGGAGAAGAATCTTGGTCTTTCGAGTAATTTGGTTTGGATGTTGCAAATTCTGTTTCATGTAGACATATAAAATGGAATAAAGTTATCAAAATAACATTTAAAAAATAGCTTATGGTGGAAAAATCATCAAACCCATCAGGTAGGTGCTAGGTGGCATTAGTAGGTGGATAGAATACAAATTAAAATGGGTGATACCATATAAGAAATTAGTTAGACATCACCCTTCAATACTAGTCAATATAGCATAGGTAAAATGCCTTTACTAAATTATCCACTGTGGCAGTCAGTGATTTTGTTTACACTGCAATGATATAATGCTTCGAGCTAAACCAAGCTATTCTCCAGAGTTTCAAACTCACCCTGGACATGCAGCCTTTTTGATAACATTCACAGAACTTAAACTCTGAAGCTGTCAGCGAGTGTGAATACAGTAAGAAGACATGCAGGCCTGAGAATCACGTCTAGGATGAGATCTAGTGACACGTTTCAGCTCTCAGTTGTAACAAAGCTGTGTGTTTTTTAGTTAGTTACTGAGAGAACTGAAAGCCAATTAATGAAACAAGAAAGAAATCCCAACATAAAATAAGTTATATATATATATATATATATATATATATATATATATATATATATATATATATATATATATATATATATTTTTTTTTTTACTGAACTGATACTTAAAAGAGAGTTTTTCCAAGTTTGTACAGCTATAAAAAACAGTGGTATGAACCAAGACAGGAGGAAGTCTGAGGGGAAGCAGTACCCTGTGTGCCACCAGAACAGCCGTTCAGTATTCTGGTAATGGTGGGAGTAACACTCCTTTTTCTTCAAGGTAATGCATTGACATTATAATAGTACGCCAAAGTATCAAATCTTGAAAAGAAGATAATTCTTCAATGAAGATTAATGTTTTGCATTATGATTAATGATTAATTGTAACCCATTAACTAGACATTTAATTCCTTTTATTTTAGTGTGTATTTAAATACCTTGCCAGTTTAGGATTTTAGGATTAGGATTTGTGGAAAAAGTCTGTGACACTAGCTTATTATGAAAGATAACTGGTTGCAAGGATTAACCACATTTGTTTCAATAGCAAATTACATTAATACCAGTATATTAAACTAAGAAATCAGTGTTTAAAAGTTGAGCTCTGCATTTTAAGTTGCTAATTTGTTTCACAGTACAAAAAGCTATATGAGAGTGCACTATTTGATAACTTTATGCGATTATATTAGAAATTGGTAAAAACAACATCTTTATTCGGCATGTGTGTTTTGAACCAATATATAAGAAGTAAAATATTTTGTTAATAGGCATGATCTGATTCTGATCATTTTTAAAATTGATTGAAGATACTGCCCTTTTTTTTTTTTTTTTAAATACCTTATTTAAGGAGACCCCCAAGGCTCTTGTATTTGATTTCTTTATCATTTTTTTTTTATTATTTTATACTCTCATTAAAGTAAACTATCATTTACAGCTGGTTTCACAAATCCAGATTCGCATTCATTTTGGACCATTTTATCTGGGGTAAAATTAGGTAGTCCAAGATTAGTGCTAATTGTGGTCTGTGAAACCAGCCATTTGTGTTTTACTTAAAGCATGTATCACAAAAGTAGTTGTATATTGCTTATCAAGATAATTTGTATTCATTTATCATAGTATTTGACACAGCAATACATGGAATAATATAAGGTTATAAGGTCATTTATCATGCCTGAAGCAAAACATTCTGAAAAATACATCTTATTATTGGTAGAATTGCTAATGTATTACTCTACAACTCCAGTGTTTCCAGTAGGACATAGTTCAAATTTAAAAACCACACTACAGCAGGTTACCAGGCAACAGGAACAGTAATACGTGGTCATAGTTGCAGTAATGGAATTAAGCAATAATAACTGACAGGCAGTTCTATTATAAATTGTTTCAACTTTTAACAGCAATAACATTAAGATTTTTTACTTTATTTCTTTCTTTTTCTATGTGTCCTGCGGTGCTCTTGTCCCATGCCGCTGCAGCGGTTCTTCAACGGTATAATTCCGCCTGTGAACAGCAAAGTGAACTATTTTTTCTCAACAAACACCAAACATTAAAAAAAAAAATCTAAATAAAGTTTAGTTTTTAATTTACTTAGACAGGGAAAACATTTATACAAAAGACTACTGTGTTTTGCCTGCTATTAGTAAAGAACAGTAGCAGTTTTAAATAGGGAAATATAACAAACTGATTCTATAACAGTATTATTAAACAAATTACTAAAAGCAATTCAATTAGTAATTTAAATATTTTAGTATTTTGTAAAGTTGTTTTTTTTTTTTTTTTTTTTTTTTCCAATATATATCTTGCCCACTATTACCTTTCCCAGTTTTATTTCCTTCACTTTATGATTTTATTTTGTGATTACTGAATTATTGTAAAACTCACGGTTGCAGTCTCATTTCTGTTGCAAAAAGAACCCAAAACTCTAAGATATATTGATGGACATTACATAAGAAAATGAGATGTCCTTTTTTTTTCTTGGAATACCAAAAAATGTGTTTTAGGGGGTTTCCAATTGGCTCATCCAGTAAAGGCGATCTAAATCTAAGCTACAGGGAGTTCCCAGTGGGCGGTGCATAAGTGGCCAAGCACCACCCAGGTAGGAAGGGTTTAGGTCGGCAGGGCAATCCACGGTTCACCGCGCACCAGTGACCCCTGTGGCTGAAGGGAGCCTGCGGGTCTGCAGTGGAGCCATTCAGATCTGTGTTTTCCTCTGGCCCTAAAGGTCTGATGGCTTCGCTGTGGATCCACATTTGCGAAAAAAGACAGCTTGGCATGGACACTTTTCAGAGGACATGTGTGTCAACCGCCGTTTCCCAAGTTGTCGGGGGGTTGCAGCAGTGAACCGGGATTAATAACACAATTGGCAATTCTAAATTTTTAGGTAAAGATCATAATGTTATCTGGGGAGAGTAAAAATATACTTTGATTCATGTACTAAGGGTTCCTTTTAATGAATTCACCATCCAGTTTCTGTGTACTTTTTTATGGTAAATTGAGCATGTAGGACTTAGAAACTTGGCTGTCAGCTGAGCAGAATATCCCAAAAGCTGGGCTGAATTTCGAAAAGCAAAGTGCCCCATAATTTGGGATGTTATCTGAAAATCAGAGGGGCCCATAATTTGGGACATTATAAAAGCAAAGAGGCCCAGAACCCTGTAAAACTGTGATTACATTACAGATAAACTAATCTTGTAACAAAACTGTAATAGTGGGCAGGATATATTTGCAATTAAAATGAATCACCCAAACAATTATAGATATATGCCAGGGGTGGCCAAACTTCCTCACCCTATGAACCGCATACCAAACTTTCCATATGGTCGAGAGCCGCAAGACACGTATTGTAAAACATGAAGTGTCCGCAAGAGCAGGACATTTTAAATACTAGCATTGTTGTGCAGAACAGTTGTTATCTCTTGATTGCAGAAAACTAAACAAGAAAAATGGATAGAACATTGCCACACAGTTTCTGTGTAATTTGCATTGTACTGTAGATCTGCAGGGTATTACACTTTAAATGTGACACTGGTGTTTTTTCCATTATTGCTGTTTATACTGTATGTATTATTCACTTCAAATAAAACATTTTCAGTTATTAAAAAATAAAATGACACCACATAAAAACACACATTTTTGCAAGGATTCTTTGCATGTCCAGTATTCTAGCTAAAACCCACAGCATCAGACACAGACAAAGAGATTAAAAGATTTCCCATTTATTTTTTAAGGGTACATATAACTGTATAAAACCTTACAACATTCAAGGTCCTTTACCAGAGATAGGGACCTCATACTGAACAATTAAAGGAAGTCTTCGATACATTTTCTAATTACTATTATTGTCATCCACCAATCAGGAAGCTGCATTTCATGGGACACAGAAATGACCGCGTAACATTCAAATATAATGTCTAGCTTTATAAAAGCAAAATGAAAGGCAAGCCAAACATTGAAAAGGTGAAAAGATTTAGATTAAAAAAAAACTTTTTTTTACCAGCTTCTAATTGCAGTAAAACTCAGGTATTACCTTGGTAGTTGACTTTATACAGCACTACTCTTACCATCACGATGCAGTCAGCTACTAATGCCGTCTAATCAGGCCCGCATTGTTTAACAATTTCTTTAGGAACCATCTTCTCTATTTTGAAATATACAGTGCATTTCATTGCAGATTCCAACTGCAACTTGACTGACAGATTAGAGATGTCAATTCAGAGTAATGTTCTACACATTTATATTATGAGTTTTTGACATGCAATTGATTGAGAAGTGTTCTCAACCTAAGGCTAGAACAGATTAAAATTAGTCACGAGAAGATGGGGTATATTCTTCACTATCAGTAGCTGCCGCCTGTGTTTGTCTGCTTGTCTTCCTGCCCAGTATATCCAACAGATCCTTCGGTCACCATCTTGTCTAATTGAGGGATAGGATGTTGGAATGTGTCTGGAGGCATTCTACACATCTGTTTTTGTGGATAGGGTTGTTAGCATCTTGATCCTTGTGGACCCAAGCCAGCATGTGTAGTCCCTCAACTGTCGTTTTTGTTTTTGTTATTTATAGACGTGGCAACTGCTGATAGAGTCATATTGAACTTACTATTTTATTACCACATGTGAGATGCTTCATTAATTATAAGCAATGTCTATAATTTGACTATTAAGTCGGTTTTCATATCTGCAACTGTATTTACATTGCAGGTCACTAGGTTAATGAGTGCTGGAAGTTACCAGAAAAATATTATAACATAGGAGATAGATCACAAAAAAAAACATTAAAGATTACTAAGAACAGTCATTAAAATGTAGATGATGACTGTGCTTTTAACAAAGACATTTTTCAAAGTGGTTTGAAGTGTACATGCATACATTGGAATGATAAAATATTTCAAAAAGTAATCTTTCACTGTTTCTTATTAATGAAAATCATACATATTATAAAAAGGTCTTCGTAATCATGTATTTTACACAGCACTCCAGATAAGGTTTTGGGTCTGGGAGTAACTTACCAATTTTAACACAGAGAGTAAAATGTATTTTCAGGGGGTAAAATACAACATTACCTTGAAATCATGAGTAATCTCTATCTTTTTTTTTTTCAATGTATCACACTGACTGCAAATTAATTATGTTACTTATATTTTAACATTCAATTCTAAACTCAGTGAGCATGTTAAAACATTAATAATGCATTAATATATTATAGGCACTTTTTTAGCGGTTGCCTCTGAAAATGGTTCCAATTGGATTTGTAGCTGGACTGGGGTGTTTACGCTTCAACCTGTGTAGCTTTGAATTTTTCTTATTCTTACTGTGATTGGCTGCAAAGACAACAGGGCTAGCCAGAGATTGAAACGTAGTTGTTAGTGGAAGTTTAGGGGAGGCGGGAGAGGAGACAGCGAAGCTGCGCAGCAAAACTGCTATGCAAATTTTTACACATTCAATTTACATTTAGTGCGTATTTCAGATTTTTTATGCTTAAAAACGGTAGGTATGCAGGTTGTCAGGATCGCTGATTTTACCCTTGTTTTCTCCCCAATTTGAAATGTCACTTAAACACTACAAGCAACGTACCAACTCAAGAAACTGAAATCAATAGGCCACATCCATTCTCATACACTGTGTAGTCAATTGCCTTTTTTCATTCATGGCTATCTAAGCAATAGTTGTTTCCCAGAGTTCAGCTTGACTATTTCCACCTGGCATTGTCTAGTTCCAGACCAGTAGGGGTGGTTAAGAACATAAGAACATAAGAAAGTTTACAAACGAGAGGAGGCCATTCTTGCTCGTTTGGTTGTTAGTAGCTTATTGATCCCAGAATCTCATCAAGCAGCTTCTTGAAGGATCCCAGGGTGTCAGCTTTAACAACATTACTGGGGAGTTAATTCCAGACCCTCACAATTCTCTGTGTAAAAAAGTGCCTCCTATTTTCTGTTCTGAATGCCCCTTTGTCTAATTTCCATTTGTGACCCCTGGTCCTTGTTTCTTTTTTCAGGCTGAAAAAGTCCCTTGGGTCGACACTGTCAATACCTTTTAGAATTTTGAATGCTTGAATTAGGTCGCCACGTAGTCTTCTTTGTTCAAGACTGAACAGATTCAATTCTTTTAGCCTGTTTGCATATGACATGCCTTTTAAGCCCGGAATAATTCTGGTCGCTCTTCTTTGCACTCTTTCTAGAGCAGCAATATCTTTTTTATAGCGAGGTGACCAGAACTGCACACAATATTCAAGATGAGGTCTTACTAGTGCATTGTACAGTTTTAACATTACTTCCCTTGATTTAAATTCAACACTTTTCACAATGTATCCGAGCATCTTGTTAGCCTTTTTTATAGCTTCCCCACATTGTCTAGATGAAGACATTTCTGAGTCAACAAAAACTCCTAGATCTTTTTCATAGATTCCTTCTCCAATTTCAATATCTCCCATATGATATTTATAATGTACATTTTTATTTCCTGTGTGCAGTACCTTACACTTTTCTCTATTAAATGTCATTTGCCATGTGTCTGCCCAGTTCTGAATCTTGTCTAGATCATTTTGAATGACCTTTGCTGCTGCAACAGTGTTTGCCACTCCTCCTACTTTTGTGTCGTCTGCAAATTTAACAAGTTTGCTTACTATACCAGAATCTAAATCATTAATGTAGATTAGGAATAGCAGAGGACCTAATACTGATCCCTGTGGTACACCACTGGTTACCACACTCCATTCTGAGGTTTTTCCTCTAATCAGTACTTTCTGTTTTATACATGTTAACCACTCCCTAATCCATGTACATATGTTTCCTTGAATCCCAACTGCGTTCAGTTTGAGAATTAATCTTTTGTGCGGGACTTTGTCAAAAGCTTTCTGGAAATCTAAATAAACCATGTCATATGCTTTGCAATTATCCATGTTGCATCCTCAAAAAAATCAAGCAAGTTAGTTAGACACAATCTCCCTTTCCTAAAACCATGATGACTGTCTCCCAGGACCCTGTTACCATATAGGTAATTTTCCATTTTGGATCTTATTATAGTTTCCATAAGTTTGCATATAATAGAAGTCGGGCTTACTGGTCTATAGCTACCTGGTTCAGTTTTGTTTCCCTTTTTGTGGATCGGTATTACGTTTGCAATTTTCCAGTCTGTCGGTACCACCCCTGTGTCAAGAGACTGCTGCATGATCTTGGTTAGCGGTTTGTAAATAACTTCTTTCAGTTCTTTGAGTACTATTGGGAGGATCTCATCTGGCCCAGGGGATTGGTTTATTTTAAGAGCTCCTAGTCCATTTAACACTTCTGCCTTGGTTATGCTAAAGTTATTTAAAACTGGACAGGAACTGCATGACATGTGGGGCATGTTGTCTGTATCTTCCTTTGTAAAAACTTGTGAAAAGTAATCATTTAATATATTTGCTATTTTTTTTCTTCATCTACGATTTTGCCATTTGTATCTCTTAAACATTTAATCCCCTCTTTGAATGTTCGCTTGCTGTTGTAATATTGCAGACGACACAAAAGTAGGAGGAGTGGCAAACACTGTTGCAGCAGCAAAGGTCATTCAAAATGATCTAGACAAGATTCAGAACTGGGCAGACACATGGCAAATGACATTTAATAGAGAAAAGTGTAAGGTACTGCACACAGGAAATAAAAATGTACATTATAAATATCATATGGGAGATATTGAAATTGGAGAAGGAATCTATGAAAAAGATCTAGGAGTTTTTGTTGACTCAGAAATGTCTTCATCTAGACAATGTGGGGAAGCTATAAAAAAGGCTAACAAGATGCTCGGATACATTGTGAAAAGTGTTGAATTTAAATCAAGGGAAGTAATGTTAAAACTGTACAATGTACTAGTAAGACCTCATCTTGAATATTGTGTTCAATTCTGGTCACCTCGCTATAAAAAAAGATATTGCTGCTCTAGAAAGAGTGCAAAGAAGAGCGACCAGAATTATTCCGGGCTTAAAAGGCATGTCATATGCAGACAGGCTAAAAGAATTGAATCTGTTCAGTCTTGAACAAAGAAGACTACGTGGCAACCTAATTCAAGCATTCAAAATTCTAAAAGGTATTGACAGTGTCGACCCAAGGGACTTTTTCAGCCTGAAAAAAGAAACAAGGACCAGGGGTCACAAATGGAGTTCAGAAAAAGGGGCATTCAGAACAGAAAATAGGAGACACTTTTTTGCACAGAGAATTGTGAGGGTCTGGAATCAACTCCCCAGTAATGTTGTTGAAGCTGACACCCTGGGATCCTTCAAGAAGCTGCTTGATGAGATTTTGGGATCAATAAGCTACTAACAACCAAACGAGCAAGATGGGCCGAATGGCCTCCTCTCGTTTGTAAACTTTCTTATGTTCTTATGTTCTTATGTTCTTCTTTATTGGAAAAACATTTTGGAATTGGTTTTAGCTCCCTTAGCAATGTTCATTTCTATTTCTCTCTTGGCCTGTCTAACTTCCTTTTTGACTTGCGTTTGCAGTTCTGTGTACTCTTTCTGCGTACTTTCTTTTTGGTCCTTTTTTAATGCTCTGTAAAGTGCCTTTTTTCGCCGAATATTTTTTTTAATTGATCTATTAAACCATTTTGGCAATTTAGTTTTACATTTAGATTTGTCTACTTTATGGATGTAATTGTTTTGCTCCTCTAGTACTACATTTTTGAAGAACAACCATCCTTCTTCTGTGGGTGTTTTTTCTATTTTACTCCAGTCTACTTCTGTTAGTCTCTGTTTCATACCTTCATAGTTTGCTTTTCTAAAATTGTAAACCTTAGCTTTAATCATTACTTTTGGGGTTTTAAAAAACACTTCAAATGAGACCATGTTGTGGTCTGAGTTTGCCATGGTTCTCTGACCTCTGTTTTAGTTATTCTATCTTCGTTATTTGAAAGATATTAGACATTGAGACATTATGAAGTGAGCTAACTCCCAAACATTTTCCTCTCTAGCTGGTAGATCCCCAAACAAGAGGGCTATAAAATAATTATAAGGAATGCAGCATTACAAGTTATTCTATGCATTTTACTAAATATTTCGAGAAAAGGGCAGAGCATACTGTATATACTTACCACAGCTATGATATGTGTATGTAACTGAATACAAATACAAAATGCAAAGGGAAATATTAAAAGTCTTTAAATTCATAATCAACTTCTGAAATTGTAATCTGATTCTGTAAATAGATATGAGGTCGTTTCAAAACACTCTAATTCTAAGGTAATAGACAAGGAGAAGGAAATGTGATACCTTTTATTGGACTAACTAAACAATAATTAATCACAGGCTTTTAAGACCTCAAAGGTCTCTTCTTCAGGTGAAAGTAGCAACGAGACTGAAGAAGAAACCTTTGAGGTCTTGAAAGCTTGTGATTAATTATTGTTTAGTTAGTCCAATAAAAGATATCACATCTCCTTCTCTTTGTCGATTATATCTGGACTAATACGGCTACCATTTCATCTATCAACAACTTCATTCTAAGGTAAAACTTATAACAAATTAAGTCCTCATACTGTGGTTAGTGTGACAACTGTATTAACAAACTGCACTCGCTGCAGTTGTTTGTTGTACACACACACCTTCCATTACTGAAGTGAATGCACTCCCTATTTAAACTAATAACTGGAATAAAAATGTACGAATGTCTAAGGAGTCTTAAATGCTTCTCTGATATTTACTGAGACCTTTCCTGGAGTGCCAAAACACACAGATGAGACATTCAGTATCGGTGGAAAAATGAGATGTGGTCGCACTGTGGCGTTTGGGGACACGAACTGTGCCATATTGTTTTATTTAAGTTGCACCAGAATATTATACAACTGTACTTTGATTAAATAAAAAAGTGTATTATATGTATGCACTATTTACTATTGTTATGAATATTACAAAATCAACTTGGCTCATCAGGCACCTATATTTTTTTTAGCCACGTTTATCACAAGGAAATGTCTAATAAACATCATTACTTGTGCAGAAATCTACCGAGCACCTACTGCGGTTGTTTTAGTGCATTTAATACACACACACACACACACACACACACACACACACACACACACACACACACACACACACACACACACACACACACACACACACAGTTGCAGCACATCAAGTAACCAAACTTAATTAATAACCAAACTCATTACTTGTTCCAAACAGGATTAGTGTGGATGTCGCTGCCTTTTACAACTGAACTGTGTGTACTTAAACCATATTAAGAGCAAAACTTGCAACTTGCAACCACATTTAAGCTGTGTGTATGAGACCTTAGAAGTAGACAAACATTTTGGCAAGTGATTTTATCAGTTTAATGATTAACAACCACATAGTGCTTAATCAGTACATTGAAGGCACTAGTCAAAATGTTTGTCTCCTTAACACAGTTTGTATAGTTTTATCATGGATATGTATGTGCTAAACAAAGTATTGTAGATACATAGATCTGTGCAACATGTGAGAGATGCAGTAATACATAGCTGTGAGCACACAGTTAAGTCTTTCTTTCAAGGTTATGGTATTTTTTATTTAGTTAAACATTGATCATTTTTTATTATAAAAAGTTTTCAGTATTCACCATGAGTTTTGTTTGGAAAATTGCATCTGCTACTAATTTTCTCATTTCTCCGAGAAATCACAAGGCTGCATCTGTGTTTAAATTGTGGTGCTTTTTTTTGTTTATTTATTTTTATTTTTTTTTGTATTTTCATCAACAGATGATTAATAGATTCATCACAAGATACTTCACACCTGATCACAATGCTGCCAGTCAAAAGACAATACGGTATGACTCAAGAATATAAAATGGGAATGAAAACTGCATGGCCTAGACGTCTATTTAATGAATGTTGCCAGAAGGTAGCATACAGACAACAAATTCAGATAGAAATGGCATACATTGAAATGATACGCTGTAGTTGAGACCATCATTGTACCAGAGTGTTTCATACAGCACCCCAAAACAGATATATTTTATATATAATAGATGGTCTGCTTTGTATCCTTTATATGAACATCAGAGTTTAACAATCCCCAAAATTACATTTGAAAAGACTGCAAATGTTCGCCTTTCTGATGTCAGCTTTTTAAAAATCTGTGTACTGTCGATTTTTTGTTAACATCGCGTATAGATATATATATATATATATATATATATATATATATATATATATATATATATATATATATATATTGACTAATAAATTTTAGAAAACTGATAGAGTATAAAAAATCACCCATTCACAGGAGGCAGACAGGGAAGGAAAACGTTCTGGCAATCTTGTCGACCGTTAGTTAGTTGACAAAAATGGTGGAACGTTTTGTTTTGAAAATCAAAGTTTTGTCACGAGGCATAGTGTTAAACGTATACAGCATTATTGATGAAAAACATATTATAACTCTTTTTGTACTGTCCCAGGTAAAATCTTGATATATGGGTCTCGTAACCTATATATAAAGATATTATATAACGTATATATTAAAAGATATTTATATATAATATATAAAATTTATAACATATATTTGGCATGTCTTTATTTACAGACAATACCGTTTGTAAAAGACTTTAAATACCTTGCTGCGTGTTCACATGTGCTAGGGGAACACATCACTTGTAGAGATACTTGTGAGGACTTGCCGATGTCATATGCTAGTAACTCGAGATCTGGCACAAATTCTTGATCTTATACATACGTCAAGTAACTAAAAGGATTATGTGTGAGGTCTTAATTAACGTGAAAATACTCAAGATTATTTAATAGATAAGAGTACTAATAATTGTCTGTGTTTGGTCACCGATGTTCTACATATGTAAAATGGTCATATAGTACTTCATTCATCTGTTTAAAGATTAACGCACATGACTTTGTATGTCATTGATTAAAATTAACTAATCATTTGAATTATTAATTATTAAAAAAAATTAACGTGTAGTTAGCTTGCACTTACCTTGACAAGTATGTGTTTAGGGGGGGGGGGGGGGGGGGGGGGGGGTGCATGTGTGCGTAATTTTGTCTCCGAGGTCAATTGCATTGTTCCATTTACACGGAGCACTGATATAGTTGAACTTTTAATTTAAAACGTGACTAGGTTTTTGTATAACACAAAATTTTTATATGTTTTTAACCTTAAAATTTTGACTGTTGGACTTGCGGAGAAGTGCAGAGAGTGAGTCCACTTGTCGATACCGAAGTAAACACTGCAACCATAGATACTGAAAGGCTGCACCGCGTCCAAAAACTATTGGTTAGGGGCTTTCGTGACCTATAGAAAGTCCTATAATAAACTGGTCAAGTCCTAAAAAATATCCTATAGGATTTCTTTAAAAAAGTTTTAGTCCTGTAGAGTGTCCTATAGTACTACTGTAGGGAGACCCTTTTGAGTACTGTAGGAGGATATGTTTTTAAAATAATCCTTTAGGATTTCTCTAAAAACCTTTTTAGTCCCATAATGTCCTATAGTACCACTATAGGATCCTACAGGACATTTCTGTAAGGGGAAATACATTTTAATTGGTTTCTCATGCCTGAAGTTTGCCACACAGATATTTGACTACAGTAAATGTTTTGTTTGTTTATAAACATTTTGGGCGATTAACTATGCTGTCAGGTAATTCTTTCTACTTGACTCACTGTGGTCGCCGAATCACTCGGCAGATAAATAAATAAATAAAAATATCGATCTTGAACTATAGGCTGTACTAAGTGCTGTTTGGTTGATTGTCTAAAGTCTGACGAAGGTTTTTATGCTAAGTAAAAAAAACAAAAAAAAAAACAGTGTTACAGTGTTGTGTGCAATTACGTCATCAGATGAATTTGTCTGAAATTTTAATGGGCTGTCTGCAAAGAGTTAAACCTGAAAATTGAATTTTTTTTTTTTACATACCGTAGAAAAGGTTGCTTGCAAGCTCCAATCACCATGGCAAAATACTTTAAAAAATGTTACTTTATTACAAACAAACACTAAATAAAATATATGTCAATAATACTCAATTTCATTGCATATAAGAAAATAGGTTTTGCCTTATAATTAACATAATATTTTATGGGGGAGGGGAGGTTGGAGAGCATTGGTGCTTATTAAACTTTTGCAAGTAAAACGAGTTGCAAATATAAATTAAGGGTGGATACGAGATGGGCACTATCTCTCTATACGGTATATTGGGGGTGTGCAGAGAACCCATTACTCTCTGGCCCTGATTTTCATCCAGAAATTGGCCAGACAGTGGTTTAATGCTTAAAAATAAGTTTGATAAAATGAAATGTATTTCCCTTTAACCAGTGCATAAAAATTGCGGGGATATGCAAAATATACAACCCCCCTACCCCCAACAAAAAAAGACTTCTGCTTTTCAACAAAAAAGTAAATTAAAATCTGAATGAAAATGTATTTTACCTTAACTTCGGGAGAGCCATCTGTGTAAAATACAGTACCATTAAATCAGACACCTGATGTCAAATAAAAGAGTATTACCAAAAAATACACACAAAAAAAATATCTCTACAATTAACTAAAACAAAGAGATTAGATCTTGGTTAAATTTAAAGACATCACAAGAATTATATTTTTTAACACAAGAAACCTTAATTTGTCAAAATAAAGAAAAACCCTGTCTTCTTACAATTTTTAATGTATTTACCATTCTCACTCCACTCTCTCCAACTTCTTTCCCTGATGGTCCTCTCCCATCCCAAAATCCAGCTGGCTGTTATACCAGCTGGTGGCTGCACCTGTTAGCACTTTGTTTGGTCACTGGCCATCATTGTGTTATCACTGGCCAGGATATCCATTCTGGTTTATTATATATATATATATAGATACTATTATAAAGAGATCTATAGCTGTTCACGGAATAAGCTATATATATATATATATATATATATATATATATATCGAGCTAAGAGATTTATATTGACACACAACATTGTATTTCTAGCAAAGTCTCTGTAAAAAATATATCGAGCTAAAGATTTTATTTTGACACACAAAATTGTTGTTCTAGCAAGACAATGAAAGACAAATATTCCAAAAAACACAAAACAAATTACTGAAATCCAACACAAAACACCTTTATATAAATTATACCCAGGTCACTTTTTTCTTTGAAAAATGAAAATATAATTGCACGGTTGAGCACACATAAAAAAAACTAACCTTAAAAATGCTACAGTCCTCAAGTAGATTACAATTGTAAGCAGACTTTTATAAATTTATTATTTTTGAAAAGATGTAAGGAAATTCCTTTTTAAAAGTTAAAGTAATATATCTCAGGAGTTAAGAGTTTGATTCTGAGCCGAATTTTCTGTCTGTCTGACCTCCTCACTCACTCATGCAACGCAGAACGACACTTAGTCCATTGTGTCAGAGACTGTATCACACTGGTCCCTCCTCCTTCCCCTCTGGATTGGCTCTGTTTCTAGACTTCACATTGACAATTACCATTGCCCTTTTGGAACCAGGAGCTGATTTTTTTTTTTTTTTTTTTTTACTTATTATGTTTTTCTCTAAATAACAAGTACAGTGAAACTCTGATACAATGTACTGCCTTGGGACCTCAAAAACAGTATGTTATAACCGAGGTATGTAATAACCAGATACATGCACATACAGTGCGTATAGAAAGTCTACACCCCCTTTCAAATTTTCCACCTTTTGTTGCCTTATAGCCTGGAATTAAAATGCATTATTTTTTTTTTATTTTTTTTTTCATTTATCTGCACATCCTACCCCACAACTTCCAAGTGAACAAAATATTCTAGAAATTTGTAGAAAATGTATTAAAAATAAAATCTGAAATAGCTTGGTTGGATAAGTGTCCACCCCACTTGTAGTGATTCATATGATTTCAGTATAAATTCAGCAGTCCCTGTGGTTCCCTCTGCTGGGTAGTGCATTTCAAAGCAAAGACTCAATCATGAGCACCAAGGCGCTTTCAAAAGAACTCCAGGACAAATTTGTTGAAAGACACAGATTAGGGGATGGGTATAAAAAATATCAAAGGCCTTGAATATCCTTTGGAGCACGGTCAAGATGATTATTAAGAAGTGGAAGGTGTATGGCACCACCAAGACCCTGTCTAGATCAGACAGTCCCTCCAAACTGGATGACCGAGCAAGAAGGAGCCTTATCAGAGGCTACCAAGAGGTCAATGGCAACTTTGCAAGAGCTACAGACTTTTATGGCCAAGACTGGTCAAAGTGTGTATGTGACAACAATATTCCAAGCACTCCACAAATCTGGCCTGTATGGTAAGGTGGCAAGAAGGAAGCCATTACTCAAGAAAGCCCACATTGAATCCTGTTTGAAGTATGCAAAAAAAAAAAAAAACACTAAGGAGATTCTGTAGCCATGTGGCATAAAATTTTGTGGTCTGACGAAACTAAAATGGAAATTTTTGGCCTAAATCCAAAGCATTATGTTTGGCGCAAACCCAACACAGTGCATCACCCATAGAAACCAATCCCTACTGTGAAGCATGATGGTGGCGGAATCATGTTATGGAGATGTTTCTCATCGGCAGGGACTGGGGCACTTGTCAAGATAGAAAGGAAAATGAATGGAGCAAAGTACAGAGAAGTCCTTGAGGAAAACCTGCTGCCCTCTGCAAGAAAGCTGAAACTGGGACGGAAGTTCATTTTTCAGCATGATAAGACCCAAAGCACACAGCCAAAGCTACACTGGAGTGGCTAAGGAACAAAAAGGTAAATGTACTTGAGTGGCCAAGTCAGAGCCCTGACCTAAATACAATCGAAAATTTGTGGCATGACTTGAAGATTGCTGTTCATCAATGCTCCCCAAGGAACTTGACAGAGCTTGAACAGTTTTGTAAAGAAGAATGGTCAAATATTGTCAAATCTAGGTGTGCAAAGTTGGTAGAGACCTATCCCATCAGACTCACAGCTGTAATTTCTGCCAAAGGTGCTTCCACCAAGTATTAACTCAGGGGGGTGGAGACTTATCCAATTATGATCTTTCAGTCTTGTCTTTTTAATATATAATTTGTTGCCTTGGATAAAGATTGTCAGCTAAATGAATTTAAAAAATAACATGTAATTAATGTACAGAATAATAATGTACTGTAATTGATAAAATAAACACATTAATAAAAAAATGCAGTGCAGTAATAATAAATTGTAGAAATATTAAAACTGATAATAATAAAAATAATATACAAGTCAATAAACATTATCATACAGTTCAAGTACAGTACAGTAATCATTGCCTGTATTCTATTTTAAGAAGTTTTTTAGGCCATGGCCACATTAGCATTTTAGAAATGAGTTAAGGGTTCAAAACCTGTTTAAAAGTGCTTAAATCAATTTGCATCCACAATAAACATTACTAAGTTCAAAACCGAGTTTGAAACCTACTTAGGAGGTAGTCTCAAACTGGTGTAGCTGTAATCTGGAAGTGAACCGTGTTCGAGTCTGGTTACACAGTATCCTCCGATATCCCCTAGTGCTTTGCGGTAGTACATTGCCATAATCCCCCTGGTTACATGAGACGAGAATAAAGAAAAGACAAGCCCCAATTAAAATACAGGAGGATTTATTCTTGTCATATTCCATTGGTAGTCAGATATGCTAACGTACTGTAGTACACAAAACTTAATGTGTCCAAAACACTTTTTAAATTATCTTAGATCACATCACATATTAGCAAGTTAAAGGACCTTTATTTCGACTTTTATTTAAAATAAAGAACATCTTATCCGGCCCAGATTTTCCCTTTGTCCAAATGTCCATCTAATTTGTTTACTATGTCATGGGCATTTTTTTCCCCATACAAATTATTCTTCTTTTGCTTACTTAGGCACTTTCTTGTAGCTCCTCTGTTCTGCTCCTGTGTTCAATGAAAATAAACAACATTTATCAGGTGGAAAAAAAGAAAGGATGTGTATACATTACAATGGTTTCTGGGATACACTCATCCAGTGAAGTGTTTTTTCAACAGCTTGGTTAAACTAATCCACTTTCATTAGGTAAATATGGATGCGCTAACACCGTTGGGCTAGGGTTCAACCTTTTTTTTTTTTTTTTTTTTTGTTCCAATGTGGACAGGGCCATAACGACTGCCTCAGCGACTGCAGCTTTTTAACCTGTTAAACCCCCAGCCTCCCACAGGCAATTTCCACCTGGAGGGCTATGGACTTGAATAAATCACATTATCTTCCAAAGTATATACAGCACAGGCATGGTTCAGGGCTTGAATTCAAGGTCACCCCCTGGCCATTAGGACTAAAACCTCAGATTTGATATAAGTCTTACTCAGAACCACACTGGAAGAAGATATCCAGAAAAAAAAACATAAAAAACAAGAAAAGCTTTTCATTTGTTTATATTCTATCGTCATTTTTTCAACTTGTAGCACATGAAAATAGCTAGATTTTTTTCCAGTGCTTCCCTAACATGTCTACTACACTGGAGAAAAATGAAACTGATTGAATAAAGGGATCAAATTCTACATGAGTTTTTACAAAGCTAGGCTCAAGGATCCCCGAACCTTTACAAACCTGTCCAAAAATGAATATTATGTAAATCTTTATGGCCAGTCATACACTAGTTTCTTGAGCAAAAAAAAAAAAAAAAGGAGGTTACCTTCTGGCACCTCACATGCTATACATTGCCACATGAATTAGGTTTTGTAATCCTCTTTTTTACTTATTTGTCCAATATTTCATTCAAAAGGTTTTTGGAGAGCTTTGGGGTGCCCAAAATGTATCCATGATGAGTATGCATGACAAATACTCTCAGTTCATATGCCACAACTGTCAGGCACATTGCTCTCTGTTTGTGCAGGACAATGTTGCTACTGAGATTTTTTTGTAGCTCTGAATTTTCAGTACCTGACTGTATTTTTGTTACTCACTTGCTTGAAAGTATGTAAATGTCAAGAAGCAAAATAATGAGATTTTTTTTTTTTTTCAAAATAAAGTGGTTACACTCAATCAAGCACTGCTGACAGGTGAACATATGTTAATTATTGGATAAAGATGTCTGCTAAATGTCTACAATAATAATAATAATAATAATAATAATAATAATAATAATAATAATAATAATAATGAGATTGCAGACACATTTGCTGCTCTAAATCAGGCTGCCAGACTGAAAACACCCCAGTTCCTTTCATCTTTACTTTAATTGATATGTGGCAAACAAAGGAACTGAGTGAGAGATTGTTGGAGCAGGCAGACAGCTTATCTTGAAAGGCTAAGAAACCTACACTGTCTCTAGGTGAGTAACATCACTCCTTGTAATCATGGAAATATAAAAAAGACCTTGTTTTGATTCAGGTTTGTAAAATTAAACAGAATGTGTTGTTTAATATAAGTCAGTGTCTAAACAATTGTGTTTTTACTGCACTCTCAAGTTTCGAACTAGTTCCCTATTTGTGAAATCATCAAAGAGTGATTGTGAATGAATTAGTTGAGAAGAGAATGCCAAGTAACTTCAGGGACCTGATTTTCATGACGTTGCAAAGTGGTGGCGCTAGCGCAAAGGTCGTTTGGTCCATTTTTTTTGGAGCACAAAGTTGGCTCAACATTTTTTTGAGCTGGAATGCGATTTTGGAGCCATGCTTTGCATCGTCTTTTAGGGCTAGCGCTAATGCCATTGGTTGGCATAACTTTTGACACGTTTCGTTGCAAAGCCAGTGCTGCATTTGCATTTTGAACGAGACCTCACAGGCAAACTTATTTTTTGCGCAATCACTGGCCCTGGGGGTAGAAGGAAGTAAAACGTGGAGAAACAAGAGAAGAGGAACGTAAAGACAAAATGTGAGTACTGCATTACTTCAGTTTGGCACCGCAGTGTTTATTTCAAATTGATCAAAATGACTACGGTGCTTGAAAGAGGGCGGCCATTATACGAGGGTGACCTTTATTAATAATACTACGATTTTAAATGCTGCAATATTTTATTACATGATTTGTGACATTTTAGAAGTATCGCGGTTGCTTATTTTCTGTAATACGGTAGCCTACCTGTTTGTAGCAGCGTGTGTGGGTAACCTACTTTGACTACAGTACATTTATCGGTGACAGTTAGCGAGAGCCTATTAGGTGGGAGTTGGAAGGTCAGGGTAGTACTGTACCAGCAAATCAGGAATATGTATTGGTTGTTAAGGGGCAGGACAATGCTGGTGTGGCAGTTAAACCCAAGAGTGTGACGTAGATGTTTTTCTCCAACAAAAACACAATGTAACACCTTTTTTTTTTTTTTGTTCCTGGGTAGTAAGTGTTATTTCCTAATTGCTTATGCCTCAAAAGTATAGAAAATGGCTATTATTCCCCACAAACTTTGCTTTTGTGACCAGGACAGTGATTCGAGATTTACGATTATACTGTATTTACAGTATAATCGTAAATCTCGAAAAATTACTCACTTCTAAATCTTTTGTAGTCATTTTTGTCTTACTTTAGTATAAATACATGTTAATTTGGATTCATATGTTGTTTTTTTCTGACTTTATGTGAATGAAAAGACACACATTTGCCCGTTTTCCCATTGGAAATAGTGATATTTTGAAATATCACTGTACAACATAGCCTACTGGGTTATTTAATTTTCTCACTGTAACTTGCTTGTTTGTAATTTCTCTGCAAGAGAAACGAACCTAAATCTTCTCATAGATAGTAAACACATTGTTTTTATTTGAACTAAAAACAAAACCACCTATAAGAAGTTCAGAAGGATCTCTGTTCTGTACATAGTTTATCTTGGATTTTCTGTCAGAACTGTACTACCATAAAATAAAATGTTCTTACTATGTGTGGGTACATTAGTTTGCAATTTACATGCTAGATTGAGGCTCTCGTCTCTTCGGGGGTGTTACATGTACATAGCCAGTGTTGCACATTTATTTGTTTTCTGTGTGTGTTGTTTTCTTTAGTAGGGTGGAGAAAAAAAAATACCTTAATGTTTCTTTATTGATAGCAGCGTTTATTCGAGGGCGGTTTCTATTTTAACGCTGATATATGACTGCGGCGTCAATATTATCCCAAGGAAATAACTATCTATATATTAGTATAATATATTATAGGGCGGTTTATTATATATATATATATATATATATATATATATATATATATATATATATATATATATATATAGTGTTTGTTTATCAGATAGTGAATGCAAACATCACCTCAGACTAACAAGCAAATTATTGCTGATATCTGCCAGTTACTGCAGACAGATCTGGAAAGAGATACTGGAAGATGTAGCGCATTGCCTCACTGAAGCCCACGGGTGTTAAGGGTCAGATTGCAAGTGAATCTAGATTCCAAAACAGAAGATGAGGACGAGGTTCAGCAGTGCAGTTGTTGTTTTTTTTTTTTTTTTTTTGTTTAACGTAAACGTAGTGTTTCAGTGCTGTACAGATGTTCTATGTCATAATTCGTTAGTGCTTCAGCTTTGTTTGGACGGTTGCCTTTACCTTGTCTTTTAAATATTTCAGTTTGGCAACCATTGTTTTCTTGGTTTCAGCAAAACCAATGGCATTTCCAGGATACATATAATATGCATACTCATTTTGCCTCAGGTTCCAGGTACATACTCACTGCCATCGTATTTTGTGTAAAAAAAAGAAGAAAAAAAAACCGGGAAGTGTACTACTGTAGTAACAGTGGGCTACAGTTTTAAACTGTTACTGTTACATTTCTTTTTTGTACAGTGTTTCTGAATAAGACTACAGTTAGGCTACAGTACAGTAGCTAGTAGGATGTTACGTAGCAATCGTATGTAATTGTATAAAAAGCGCCAATGTAATGGCAGATCATTTATGAATAATTAATGCTGCACTTTAAATAGAAATGTGTGATTATTTTGTTGATTTCAGAAAGAAAAAAAATAAATAAAAACATCAAGGTAAAATACAGTAACGTCTGTTTTATTTCTGCACATTTACTATGGAAATAGCTCTAAATGTCCACACCATGAGACAATTTACAATATTTGTTTAATTCAAATTTTGCACATATCAAACTATCTGTATGGTCCAAAGAGATTTGAATTAAACGGAGTTCACTGTACATATATTCGGCTCCCAGTGAAATTGTTAGTTGTACAAGTCAAGATGCATTCTGCCACACTACTGAAGAATAACCCACAAGAGTTTAATTGGTATAGTTTGAAGAGTACCTATTTCGGTATTATCTTCTTTAATTGTTGTGACCAGGATAATGTAAGATGTGACTGCATGACATTGGTGCTCAAACCTAAGCATGTTGTGGCACCAAGACACAGGATAAAATACAAATACATTTCAAAGCTGCTGGTGTTACAGTGGTAGTAATTTAATTGAATCTAATTTAAATACAAAAATGTATAGGAAATAAAAAAAGCTATGATTTGGGACATATTTCAGTTTCATGAGTGGTACATTTTCTTGTGTGGCCCCCCCATCCCATACAACCTCTGGAAATTGGCCCTCCATCAACAAAACTTTGAGAACCCCTGTTCCAGAGGAATATGCCATTTTGACATCACTACTGCACCATTATACCTTTTTTCTAATGCCGAGTCCTACGACATACACACACATATATATATATATATATATATATATATATATATATATATATATATATATATAAGAATTTATCATATATAGTAAATATTCTTAATAATATTATATATTATATATATAATAATATTATCTACAGTTCATTAAAGTCGTTTTTTTACTGCCACTGTGTGTATGTGTGTATATGTATATATGTATATATATATATATATATATATATATATATATATACACACACACACACACACTATATATATATATATATATATATATATATATATATATATATATATACACACACACACACACTACACTATATATATATATATATATATATATATATATATATATATATATATATATATATATATATATATATATATAAGCTTGAATAAAAGCAATAAAAAAATCACAGAAAAAAAAACAAAACAACAATATGTCATGTCTGTCATGAGATGGAGGCTGCATGTTGGAGGCTGGACTAGGGCAGCTTACTGTGGCTCGTGGTCTTGGGTGCTCACAGCCAGCAATTTCAAACCTGGCGAGATATATATATATGAGATATCTATATCTATATATTTATTATACAGGAGGTTCCGTTGAATTTACCACAAATGGAGGGAATGAGGGCAACTTCCTCACAACCAAACTATACTCCCCGTTAGAGGCCAATCTCCTCCACGGAAGTCAGTGGCGGGCTTGTGCAGTGAACAGATGATAATTTGTGTTTTCTTCTCCGCTGGACATTGTTGAATCTTTTTTGACACTGTTGTGCAGTTCTTCGGATGCCAGAGAAAGAAACGTTCATATATGCAGCTCTCTGATCTCTTGCCTCTTTCACCTTCACCTTAGTTGCCCTGGATGTGTGATGTTTTGTGCCGTATAATATTTTTCTCATTTACGTTGGATTACACTTGTGCCGGACAATAACACTATTCCAGGTCACCTTCCAGGACACCTGACTTTGTGTGCTGCGCTTGTGCTATCAAAATCAGGCCCCTGGAGTAAATGGGTGGTATTTGTGAAGTCAATATAATTTTATGAGATGATTTCCATAATATTAGTACAGTATTTCATGATGGATTTTGAAAGGTGAAATCTTTCAATTAATGTCAGTTTTTCATTAAATATATGGAAAACTACAAAGTGGTATGTAATTCAATATGTTAACATAACATTATTCAGCCCTTATACATAATAAAGCATCTCAGTAATTATTGTCACCATAAATACTTTGTGGTTGAAATGGCAAGGTTGTCATATGCTCCCTAAATATGTATGGGATTCTACGATAGTGTGGGAATCCCCTCAAGTCTAAAAGGACTTAAGTCTTTGAAGAAGACCACCATGATCCACAAACCTATTACTTTGGGTTTTTTTTTTAATTACTTTGGGGTTTTTTAAAACCTCACAGCATGGTTTTTTAGAGTATGATATAGTGGAGATGGATTTTATGAACATTTTTTAATTACTTACAAAGGAGAGACTCCGGCAAGTTCAGCAATCACCACAGAAGGGTTATAAAATCAGTGAGACATTTGGCAGCATCTGCTGACATTACCGTAGTGGTAAATCTACTGTAATTGTTAGTTTGCAACCATCAAAGTGGAATCAGCCTGCAGTTATGGGAAATGATCAGGCAGGAGGTCAGAAAGACTGTATAAAGGGAATTACTGAGCACAATGATAGCAAATTGTGTTTCTGATTAAAAAAAAAAAAAAGATAATTTATCAATTTACATTGCGAATATCTGTTCACTAAACTACATTTGAGTTTATTTTTAATTGTATTTTTTTGCCTTTTAGTAATAGTGCTTTCTCAAAGCATTCATTAATTGTCAATTATTACCTGTCAGATATTTCATTTGGGAATTGTTTGCTAATTGCACTTCTAAAACTTTCAGGAAAAAAGTGTTGAATATTTGCTACCTGACTGAAACCTTGAAACAGCTGATTTCATTTCAAGGGTATCCTGAATAAACCATGTGTTGGACGTTACGACACTGGTAACTTTTTAAAAAAATATTTTTTACATACCAATGGTATGAACTATTATGTACTGGTAATCTGTTACAGTACAGCGGTACTAAAGCCTTACCGGTATAATACGAAATCAAAGCGACTGTACATTGTTTGTGCTGCTATTGCTTGGTAAGAGTTATACACTAATATTATATGTTATCCCAATGGTTTTTAAACTTCCCTGTCAAGACAGGTCTATTTCACACTACACAACTGAAATGGGTTTGCCCTTCAGACAGGCATAGTTCAACAATGAGAATGTGAGCAAAATGTGAATTAAAATGGAGTACTGCATATGAATGTGAGATTAATTAGGGATTATTATAAAATCTAATGTTTAAAGTATAAAGTGCACGTGCACATCATCTTCTTTTCGCACTTGACAGAAAATGAAAGCTCATAACACATTAGAGTCCTCATTACCATATTAACTACTTAGTTTAGGAGCAAAGTCATTATGACCTCAACTTCAAAATCAAGGTTGGCTTCATTTTTATACTAAAAAAGAAAGTCACTGTAACACTTAAAAACGTTCTTGAGTTCTTAAAGTGCAGATTTACAGATCCATTTATTTCACTGAACCTTAATATATATAGATATATTAAGGTTCAGTGAAATAAATGTTTTCTTTTTGGGGGTCATTTTCAATAAGAATATTGGACAGCAGCCGCGTAATGGTTGAGCTTATCAACTCTTTTTCAGGATTTGTGAACTTTGTATTTATGTTTTATTCAACAGTAATGTTTGGTTTCTCCGCCATTGTCGAATTAATGACTTTTGTAAAATTTTTCTGAAGGATATATATATATATATATATTATATATATATATATATATATATATATATATATATATATATATATAGTATATATATATTTGGTAAAGTAAGGTTGACTGAAATTCACAAGATTTATTTAAAACATGTTATATGAAAAATTAAATCTTACTGTAACAGGTTGATGTTAAATACGTCTGTGGATCGTCGCTGAATAATATTGAATCAGACACAGACCAGTGTTGATACGCTGCAGAGGCATGCAGGTTTAATAACAACAAGCCTGATGCTAGGGTACCAACAATGGTAATCCTAATGCGGATTTAACCCTTTGGTGACAAATCATTCTAATTTCAGTGCTTAAGCACCGATGACGTGCTCTCTCTTCCAAGACGTCTCACGGCAAAAAAAGCCACAAGGGAAACAAATCAATGTTTGTGAGCCTTGTCATTGAATAAAGCTAGGAAGTAGAAAAAAAAAAAAAAAACTGTATCCCTACATGCAAATGTTGATGATACACAATTTATGCACAGGAAACATGTCTACCAGCGTTTTTTTTTTTTTTTTTTTTTTTAATCCCTTTGCTGCCAGAGCGCTCTAAAATTAATATATAGTATCCATGACCTTTCATGTCATATCTCGGCTGTCCAATTATCAATCTTATGCTTTTATTTTTGTTTGTTTGTTTTTGCGTGGTTCATAGCGGTGACTACCGGCCATGTCTACGTGTAATTGGTTAAGGGCTAGGATTGGTGGACGTATAATATTATAATTACAAAAGTCTCATCACGCGGCGCTGGCATTTACAGTGAGTTTATTGATGGATGGTGTCATGGTGACTGTGTTTCCAGTCCAAAAGTGCTAATCCACAACTCATTTGAAAGGCGAGTACTTGGACTAACTGGCTGTCGTGTTTTTTCTTTATTTATTTATTTAATTTATTGCATTTAAAAAAAAAAAAAAACATGGAATGTTTTTTTTTTCTTCTATTTTTTTCTCTGTCTGCCTGTGTGTGTGTGTGTGCGAGAGTGCTTGTAGGTTACTTTAGCATAACGTGTTTGCAGTCAAACCTGACATTTGCAGCCCAAATAATGTATTCTAGTTTTGAAAATAAAAGTCTTGCTATCAAAGTTTTGCCATGACCGAGTGTTTTTTGTATTTTAATGTATTTAGTGTGCACTGTTTGTACCAATGCTAGTTGTAAGTTGCTTGTTTTTTAATAAAATAAAGTAAACATCTTGTGTGGTATTTATTTGTCTTTGTGACCACTATATTCATAAATAAATATACTGTTTTCACAAACAGGGAAATACTGTTTCCATTCTCAGTTTGGTCTGCATTTGAAATTTCGGAGGCTGTGTTTTTTGTAAAATGCCATTATAAAACCGCGTGTAGCTCTACGAGTGTACAAAATATTTCAAATGTTCTGATTCCTGCTTTGAAATCCTTTGAAAACTGTGCAGCTCCTATATGCTCTAAGCTTTTTTTTTCTATCTAACTTGGAAAGAGGTTGAAATTGACAGTTTTAAGAAATATTATTATATAGTTAAAATATATATATATTATATATATATATATATATATATATATATACACACACACACACACACACATATATATATATATATATATATATATATATATATATATATATATATATATATATAATACATCTCACAATTAAATGCATTAAACCACTGGAAACAGTTACTTTATACCTTTCTGTAGATAGATTGGGTTTGAATTTTTGATGTAAGGTTGCCAAACTACAAGCGCTTAACACAAAGTGGTCATGTTCAAGCCCAACTATGGTCATTCTACCTAGGCGTCAAAGGCTTAATAAAACTATATGGAAACTGTATAAATTAATACCAAAGATAACGCTTCATTGTGATGACGTGTGCACCCTTGCAATTATCCATTTGAACAATTCATAATAAACAAAACATTGGATGTTTACTTATATAGTAAATTACATCATTACTAAAAAATACTTTGATTTACTGGAAAACTGAAAATGAAATCATTCAAAATACACAAGGTTCAGGTATGTCTTCTATATTCCAGTAATTTCTTGTGAGAAGGATATAGATTTGTTTTATAAAAAGAATATGTTATATGTGAGTTTTTTCAATATCATGAGACACAATGACAGAACTCTCACCTGTTTGTAGTGAAGAAAAGTCAATAGGCATGTGTTTATTTGTGGGTTGGTGTTATTGGACTGACCTTACACAGCATTCAAATTCATGTATCTCTAATGGCATTTTTAATCCTAAAAGAAATATTTGCATTATTAAATTTTCCATAGACCAGGGGTCTCCAACCCTAGTCCTGGAGAGCCCCTATCCAGTAGGTTTTATAGGTGTCTTAACATTATCAGTTGGCCAAAGATCTGGAACACCTGTTAACCTTGATTGATTCACTCACACATGTTTCTCGTCTCATCATGTTTAATTTAGAGAATGCTTCAAATTAGAAATGTAATGAACAACCCAAGTGTAATCCAGCATATCATTTGCCACCCACTGATACTAACCATATGTTTCAAAGATTCTCATTGGCGCTCATAAAGTTGGTCAGACAAATAAATAAATAAGTGTCTTGAACTACTAATGCATTTTTTTTGTTTCAACATAGAAACATTTCTCTTGGAGGATTATGTTGTCCTTTTTTTCAGTATTTGTTGTAATTGCAGTTTTTAACGCATTATTTGTTGTTTGTCCAACAGTGTTTTGGTTTTATTAGTCACCTTTTTGACAACCTTGAGGCAGTTAAGTTCTAAGTTAGATAAAAAAAAAAAATCCATGTAATTAAACTGAAATAATACACAATTTAAAGTATTTAATATTTTTTTTGTTTTATCGGCCCATCAAAGAAGTTGCAAGGAATTATTTCCAGCAATAACTGTTAATAGTTAATTATGCCAACTCTTAATAACAGTAATGCCGCAATTTCACTTCAATTTTCCCATTCCATTGGTTCCATCCAAGCTTCCTGCTGCTTTAGTGATTATTGACTGCTGTATTATAGTGTTCTGAAACAAGAAATGTTCCACACCAATAACAATAAAAGGTCCTGGTTATTTTATTTTTTATTATAATTTTATTTATGACATCCTGTTTTATTGGAATTTGTTGACAACATGAAATATCCTTCTTGTTTGGAAATTAAATCAGTTTCTCTGTTTGCCTTACAAAATTCCACCTTAAGTGAACAGCCTTTTGCAAATCAGTATAAAATATAATACTGACCTTTTGCATCAGAACTGTGCTCATCAACTATGTTCCAGTTTGAATTTTTTTTTTTTTTTTTTTTTTTTTTTTTATTTTGTATTTTTTCTCAAATGAACCTTTACCTGGTGAAGTGGCTATACAGTGTGTGCTCTTGAAATCTTGTAAAATGCACTCTTAAATTTCTATGTTGGTCCAGTGAAAAGTATGAATTCCAGCAGTGTTTCTTCCAAATCGAAACATTGAAATTCAGTATAGAGCAATTTCCAAAGACTACTTTCCCTAACAGCTATTGTAAATTGTTCTTTTATGTTTCAATTTGCTAGATGGCATTGGTAACTTAAATAAATGTCCATGCATGCATATTTGTACAGGTTTTTGTTAATCCATCAGTCTTTGTATTACTACAATACATTTTCTATATATGTAACAGAAGGACATCTTGCTATAAGAACTTAACTTTTGCTATAAGAATGGATAATGATTAAGTTATCCCTGCAGTACAAGCAGGATTTTGACAGAGGATGCCTGTCGCTAAAAATAGATCTAGTCATCCCTTACGGTTGCAACTATTGGCAACTGTGATATATGACTTTCAAAAAAGTAAGAGAAAGCCTGTGGTATAAAGATTTAATTTATAGTAAGGCCATTGAATAGCTGTTTACTTTTGAAAATTGAAAAGACACCAGCAGTGCAGCTGAGAACAATTCCTACAGCCTTTACCAAAATATTCTTTTAACCTCTCATTCCCCTTCCCCCTTCCTTCATCAGCTTTGACCCAAAGTAATTTCATGCATATTTAGTCTAACTATTTAACCTTTCAATGGACGAGTGAAACCAATAGGAGCTGAGAGAAGCCGAAAAAAAGGGCGGATCTGAGCAAGACACACAGCCCCTGCACCACAGAGATAACACAGATACAAACAAAGAGAGCTGCTTCAGCATCCAGCACTCAAAGAATATCACAGACATTTGCAGAGCTTTTGGAGATGTTATAGTAATAAAATGATGACTTGGGTGGCATTATTGAGAAGTTTGGTGATAAAACAAGTGATTTATCAGTATGCACGACTATGAAGAGGTATTGAAAAATACAGCTAACAAGGGGTGGGGCTTGGCTGGAGATGCAATGTCCTTTTGCTATGCAGGGCCTTTTAAACCTGTTTTACTCTGAAATAAATAAACAGCATGTGCAAAAAAAAACATTGTGTGTGAAAATAAACTGGACCTGACATGCCTGACAAGCGCTGAATAAATGGGCCACTAAGGGTTAATCCCGATTTTGAAATCCTATTGACTCACTGCAAAAATTATTTCACCTGTTATGCAAGTTTCAAACCGATCGTGTCATTCGAGTTACGAGAAGAAAAAAAATATTGCCATTGCCATGGTAAAAGCCAGTGGAGAAATGGTGGATCCTGCCATTATTCCAATTTTTAGGCATTGCCATGTACTGCTGAATTCTAAAGTTGAAAAACAAAATTGCACATCTCCAAAGTAGGCTTTCTTTAAATTTGTTATTGTTGTAGGTATACTGAAATAAATCAAATGCTGCCCAAAGAAGTTCATGTGGCACTGAACCATATGCATTAGCCATATCCAGGAATGTCACATGGAGCTCCTTCCTCTCCTTTTTAGCTGATTGAATTTGTTGCCAGATCACACTGATGTGTTTTAAGCATCCTAGGAAACCTGGAATGCCTACTTTTTGTACTGAAGTGTCAATGAAGCAGTTCTTTAATAGGTAAGCTGATAATCTCTGAGCAATAATGCTGAAGAAAATATTGCCTTCTACGTTTAATAGGGAAATAGGGCGAAACTGATTGATGCTTGTAGAATTTTTCTCTTTTAGTAGAAAGGCTCTTGCCTTTTTGAATCTGTATGTGTTTCCTCCAAATGAATTATATATGAGTGGTAAGATTGCTCTGTATCAAATAATGTGGGTAAACTACACTGGCTAGAAATGTTGACCGAGGTTTAGTCCACGAACAAAGGCCTTTATTTGTTAACAAAGTGAGGGCTGCTCACTGGCCTCTAGACTGATTAATAACAGTCAAAGTTGTCATGATGAATCATTTGATGTGCTTCAACCTATTCCAATACTTGTTTAAGAAAAAAATTAGGTATAGTTGTTTACAAATCCCCATATCCCCACACACAAGCAATTTAAGATAACAGATGCACAACAGATTCAGTGCAATTCAAGACAAATTAATTACCACAATTTTCTTTCATTGGATTTTATTGTGAATTCTTTGGTGCTATATGTCTATGCTGTGGTTTCTCTCCTCAATTGACATTCTGCATATTTCTGTACTGAAAAACAATAACACATTCATCGTTTGGCATGGATGTATCTTATTGGTAATTTTAGCTAAGTAAATGCAGTACAAAAACAACAACAACAACAATAATAATAATAATAATAATAATAATAATAATAATAATAATAATAATAATAATAATAATAAATAATTCTAAAAATTGTTCTTACTGATGCTGCAAATGTCTGTGCAACATTCGTGAAAGCACCATATGAAATACAACACACAAATGTTGCCACAGGCACATATAATAATACCACTAAATTGGCAACAATCTTATTTAATTATCTATTTACTCATGCAATGAATCACATACATTAGCAATAATTGGTCAAATCTGTCAAAAATAGCCATGTTTGGTTATACTGTAGCAGATGTGCCCTTATTCTCTGAAATGTCTTCTGCATCTACCCAAACAGACACAGCATTACAACTGCTACACTGCATGCTACACAACAAACCTCCTGCTTCCTAACATCCTATTTTCAATGAATCTGGCTATTGCTGAAAATTCTGAGATGGGAGTCATCACTGCTACAAAGTAACCACATGCTGACATTTGTAATTACAATGCACATGTTCTCAAGAACAAATTGTGTTGCCTTTTAATTGAATATATTCATAATGTATAATTATGTACGGTTTGGCTCCATGCTGGTAGTGATATGTGCAGAAAACCTTTGAAAAGGTGGGAGCCACTGACTTCGAGGTGTGCTGGGTAAACATCATCTATAATTCTGCATGGTACTGTATGTGTGTTGTGTTCTTGCAATGGTCGTTAGAGTAGATTGTATGTAAATCTTAGTAAAAATGGAGCTTCAAAAGCATCTGGAGAAATTAAATTATTTTGAGAAACACTTGAGATTTCAAAAGTTTTGATGTTCTCCTGATGCTGGGTTAAAGAAGCTTCTGGCAAACAGCCCCCTGTACAGCTTTTTGTAATGAATCTCTGGAAAGCCCCTCAGAAAGCAGGCCACATAGGAGCACAAACAAACATCTGTTGTTTTTCTTAGTCTTTTTTGTGCAATAATTGGTCTTGTTATAAGTCACCTGCTGTGCCTTGTTTTGGTCAATGCAAACGTGTTTCTTAATACAAAGGAAGTTTAATGGAGAAACTGTACAGTATAGCTTCCTTATTTGGTTTTGCACTAACCATCTACCACTGAGAAAAAGATCTTGTCAAACACATAATTAGATTTATAATTATGTTAGTTTTCAAAGTAGATAATTACAATCCCTCAAGTACTGTATTTTGATCCCTATCTTACAATCAAAGCGTCCCTCTTTCTAGAAGCTTTTAATTCCAATATTTCTATAGACAACCATAGTCATGCATAATAAAGATGAGGTCGGTGGGTATTCAGATACAGACATGTAAAACAAAGACACTTTATCTAGCGTACTGTTGCCCCCTGTAACCCTTTTATCATGCTCCCAAAAATAATTAAACAGAAGACAATGGTGAGAGATTAAAACAAAATCATTGTTACAAGTACAGTCCTCAGTACTGTGTAAAAAAAAAAAAAAAAGTGACTATCAGCATTACAGAGAGAACTATTAAACTATTTTTTTCTTTTAATTGTACTGCATATCCACAAAGCATTCAGGCAGTAGATACATTGCAGCGTTATACAATTATTGGACTGGTAACGCATCATGAATTAGGGTGTATAATGTTAAAATGTGTCTCTAGCAAAAGCCCTGAGTGCTGGTCTAGCCCAAGAAAGCCGTAAGACCACACAAAGAGAAACATTCCTGAAGCATCACAAGACAAACCCATGATCCTTCTGGCTTTACCACAGAAGTAGCCAAAGTGGTGGGTCCAGAGAAGATTGTCTAACACCTAGACCTCCCCAACAGTTTTAAATGAGAAAACATTTTCTAGCCTTAACTTTCAACTTTTCCCCCTTAATGAATAACTCATAAGGACCACTTTTAGCAAACTATAAATCATCCCCAATTACAGCTTGCATGTGCAGTGCAGCCTGTGAAGATTGCTAGTGAAAGCTGTTTGTTGTTCCGCAACATTCTATAGGGAAGCTTCTTTTTGTTATATGTATTACTAAGATGGAAAAGTTAAACCTGTAATGGTTTCTGCATATGTAGTTTTAGAGCTTTTAACCTCATCCCATCTCACTGACAGGGGACATGACAGAATCTGTAATGGCAGTGTATGAGACAACACTGCCCGTTACATAAGCAAGGGGAAAGCATGTTAAACTGCAAAGTTACCATGCAAATTTAGGAGCCATAAGTATTGACACGTTCGTGGTTTCAAATATCCAATCAATCATTTAGCAGTTTAAATGAACTGTTACTGGTATATGGCATGACCTTTAATGTCAATGCATACATTTATCATCAGTCCAAAATCAAATTAACTATAATGTGGGGGTCCCCATTGGCTCAGTTAGTAGAAGCACTACCATAAGAAACTGGCTGCCCCCAGGGAGTGCTGCCCTGGCTTTTACCCAGTTCATTGGATTAGGGAGGGAGGAAACTCGGCTGGGAGTAGTTAACCTCATCAGATAGCCAGACTGGGCCTCTCCTCCAGGGTTCAGAGGCTGGGAGTTGGAATTTCATATTACATTTTAGATATTGCACAGATGTAAAGCTGAGAATCGTACATTTTATTTAACATTTCAGGGTAGTTGAGTTGAGAATGGACATTTTATAATATACCTCAGTGCTGTGGATCAAAATCTTGTGGACGGCACAGGAAAACCCCACCTCAGACTGCTTAATCTTAACCATAACATGACTTTAAAATCAATATTACTGTTTTTTTTTTTTGTTTGTTTTGTTTTTTAACAGGAAATTTTTCATCAGGCTCATAGGAATATACCATATAGAATAAAAACAAGTCTTGCACCTAACATCTTTAAGTGTACTCTTCAGGTCAGAGTTTACATTTGTGTAAGTACAGTTGTTTAAAAAATGGGCCAAAATGCAAATAATCTTTCTTGATTTATAAGATTGGTTTTAATCAGCGGCATTCGTGGCACAATTTGTTTTGTATTTAAAAATACTGTCGGAGCTGCGTCCCATCGTTGACTTTTCAGACACGTGTGTGCATGCAGGAAGAGGAGGATGCTCTGCGTGAGGTTTACATGCCAGCCTTGTGATTATTTGGAGCATGTCAGCCAGGGATGGCCGGCTGCATATCCCTAACAGGCTGGTGGTTGTGCCTCAAGAAAGCACCTGGCTTTAAAATGAAACTGCTCAATTTCCTTTGTAAGGCCAATAGCACTTGATTATGTACAATAAAATATTATTACTAACAATACCAATACAAATAAAAATAATCCAGATAAATGTCACTACTGTCACAAACATTTAAATTATAGTATTATTTGTAACAACACTAAGGACAATTGATAATGTTTTGCAATTAGTTTAGTTGTAATTAGCATACACATTTTAGCTTAAGCATCATGTTCCATATTAGTTTGAATTTTTATGTTTTATATACTGTGTGGGTCATATAAAACATAACATTAATTTAATGTTGCTTTTTTTATTTCGTTGTGAGCACCAAGATAGTGACATTGCCTGAGGCTACCACCTTTACATTGCACCAAGCCTTACAGGGAGGGTATGGTTAGTAATATGTAATTCCTTGTTTTCAGTTCTATTTTCAAATGTAATCTTACAATAATAAATAGATTCTAGTATATTAATTTGATATGCAGGCACTGTGGGTGTTTTCAGATCTTTTGTATGTTGCAAACTTTACCACATTTTACTACAGGAGTCATTTACCAGCACGTACATGTAACATACAGTCCAGGAACTAGCTTTACTTTCCCTGTGATCTAGCACTAGTCCCTTGAGCTCTGAATTTAAATATTTTATGCATTATGTTAATGTACAGATCTGCTCTTCAATGTCAATTGATAGTCGACCTTCATGGAAAAGAATCAGGGTGATACATGTCCAGAGCATTGTACTTGAAGATTGGATAGGCAACATGGCTTTTATGTTGGTTTAATGGGAAAAACTGCATAACTGGGATCCTGATCTATCAGACACTTCTACAAACATATGATTTGAGATAACAGCGTAGTGAAAATCTCACAAAGATATTCAGTTTTCTCCCATGCAATCAATGTAAATCAATCCATCTTTATTTTATATAGCGACTTTCATAGTGGACCACCATCACAAAGCGCTTTACAAGATGCAGTAACAACAAGAAAATCCATAATACTTTAAACATAGAGAGATGCATAATACTTGATATGCAGAAAAAAATATCATTAAATACAGTGGAAAGTGTATAATAGATGAAATAACAGTAGCAACACAGCAGCTAATAGCAGGTATCAGGCTTAAAGTACATACAGTATGATTGTTACTATGACTTAAAGGAATTACAGCGGCCCAGCCATAGAGGGTGAGTATGGCCTTCGGCACTTCACCACCTTGTAAGTGGGTTTAGGGAATATCTAATAACATCCTAATAAAAAGGAGAAATCATGCCTCTTGGATGTTGTGTGCTAATCTAAAGTCTTCCACTGACATCACCGGCCTCTGGTGCTTGTTTTAGTGTTTTGAGGCTTCTCATAATGTCTGAATATCTTAAATGAATAGTATTTTTTGTTAAGCAATTAGCACATATTTTGTCAGATTTTAAATACCGGTACTGATGTTACGGATTGTTAACAATTTCACAGGAAGGAGCATGCATAGGCAAGTTAGATTTTCAACGAGCAGATTTTCTTCCCAATATATATTTTTTTTATTTTTAGGAAAGCATATAGTTGTAGATGGTATAGTTTAACTGATTTGCATTATACATAGATAATGCATTAATGCACATACAAATAAGAACCTGATGAGTATGTGTATAGTTTTGGATCTTTGGTGGAAATGCATGTGAATATAGCTAATGAGCCACATGAATTAGCTACTGTATTTCACAGGGATGCTTTTTCTGTTTCCCAAAGGAGCTATGAACAGGTTTCTTTACTGACAATCAACTTTGAGAAATCTGCTTCACACATTGAATACTAATTATTGAGAACTTCACGGGGTGTCCGCTGGGGCTGTAAGGACAGAGCAGAGGAAATGAGCTGTTAGTAAGACAGTATCAAGCGGAGGACGATCAGCAAAGGATAGAGCGACGAGCCCGTAGCTCAGAATTAGGTGCAGGCTTAGAGAGGCCCTGGCTTGAAATTAGGATAGAAAAGAGATCCTGACCAATGAGCTCTCCTATTACTGAAGACTTAGCGTGGTCAAAGGCCACAATCCTGAGGCTCTGAAAACATAAAAAAGGGCTCTGCTCAGCAGAGGCGCCCCTCGGGGCAATATGAATAGTCCAACAGCTTAGGACTGAAAGAATAGTTAGTAAAAGGGTTCCCTGACTAGTCAGGTGCTGCCCTCGCATGAGGTAAGGCATCCTGCAGGGAACCTGCAACAGAGAGAGATGGGTTAGTCTGGGACTTGGGCGTTGAGAGTGTAAAGGGGGCCACATCCCAAGCGAAGGAAGGACAGTGCCTCACGTGGTGAGGTAGAATAGACAAATGAGCTGCGCAAGGATAATGTGGCCAGGGGTCCCCTCTGACTCACTCGGTGAGAACTCGCCTAATGTGAGGACGAGGTAGCATGACTGACCTGAGGTCGGGGGAGTGGATCCACTCTTACCCCCCCAAAGGATGAACCCCCTACTCCCCACAGAGACCCTCACCGTGAGACAAACAATAGAGTCGCACCGGTGCATAACATAAAAGAAACAGCTGGAAAAGACTGGAAAGGAAGGGACATACTAGACAAACTAGAGAGGTTAAAATAGTGTTAGTGTGATATGGTTATAGGATTACCTGCTGCTCAGTGGAGAAGAAAAAAACCCTTCCTAGAAAGGGAAAACCTCTGGTGGCCCCAGAGGTCAGGTAGCCCCCCACTCCGGGGATGCTAGTAGTCTTTGAAGGGCCATTGCTCTGTTGATAGGGGATGAATGGATGTATGAATTGACTTAGAAGACCTGTGCCCCATGTTTTGATTTGACAGAGATTGATGTTGGCTTTGGCTGCAGAAGTAGCTGTTCCAGTCCGGGAGACGAGAGTGGTGAGACCATCCTATGTGTTAGTTAATACGGGATCAATCAGTGGTTTGCTACTATCATGTCTGCTTGGAATGGAAAAGGTGAACTCACATTCCGAGATTTGGATTTCATAACTCCAGTCATTCTCCCAATAGTGGAACACCTTAACTTATAATCAAGACACATTTCCAGTCTCATATCATGTCTCTCACCGTTCAGAACATAGATATGGGGAGACTGAGGCACAAATTTGTTACCTTATCCTTAGCAGTCCAGATTCAACAACTATACAAATTAGACATGATTGTTTGGCTTGGCAGTAATAGACCTAAACTACAGACTTATTTGCACTAAGTCCTATTAACCGCAGTCATTTTCAACTTTCACTGCATCTCTTTTCCTAGACTCTAAAGCACAGTTGTCATCCTGGGAGTAAATTAGTTTAAGTTTGAACTGTCTGTCATTCGACAACAATTTTCAGGAGAAGGTTTTGTGTGATGGAATAGTAAGCAGTATTCCACAAAAATTTTTTTTAAAAAAAATGGCATAATACAAAACCCCACAAAAAAAACACCCAATTCACTTGTGCACTAAAACATATTTTTATTTGTAGCTATCCAGTGCTGTTTAGTTGTTTTTCTTTAAAAAAAAAAAATCAGTACTTTTGTTGTTGTTGTTGTTGTTATTGGCCACAAAAGGAAATATCATAATGCAAAACAAACCTGAAGCAATTACATGAAGTCCTGCTGTGGTGGAAAGTGAATGCCTTTCAAACATCAGAAGACGTCTGTGGGTTCCATCTATATCTTAAGCTTTCAATGCACCATGCCGATTCAAATCACATCAAAAGAAAATTCATTACTGGAGGGACCTTATAGATGTGTCAGCTGACCACCGTAGACATCACAGCATCTATTAAAACAGTATTTCGAATTCCATTAATGCCAACACAGGACAGAGCTGCTTTTCAGCTGGTATTCAGTTTGTAACATTTCTGTTCAGTAGCTGGTTACGATACTGAACTACTCATTCAGATGACATTTTATGTTATAAATGGTAGATAGTTGCACTTAGAGATATTATATTCAAAAGCAGCCAGTGTGTTGAAAATATGACAGCTTTCTGCATAGCATTGTTGTTTTCTACAGTTCTTGTGTAAAGGGGCTTGACAAAACAACTTTTAGATTGATTGTTTTATTTAAAAGTATGCATAAGGTGACAATTGCATAAGTGATTTTTACATTGTAGTAATTTGAGAGAGCAACTGTCAGTTATTATGCTTTGTAGAAGAAACGTCTGTTGAAAACAGATTGTGTTGACAGTTTTTACAGTTGCTGCATCTATTTGTATACAGTAAATGATCGACAACTGTGTTCGTTTGGGTTCTTCCAAGTGGGTGTCTGTGTCTTAATTAAATTAGTCGAGTCAAAATACATAGGACAGTGACATTATAAAACAACAGTACTGTACCGAGGTTAAATCCTACAGCTTTCATGTGTCTATCCATGTAGATATCTACTGTGTATTCTCTAGAACAGTCATGCTGTATCCACTCAAGGATCAATTTAATTAAAAGATGCTGCTTGAGTGAAAATTATGGGGATATAACAAATGTGTGCCATAGTGTCTAATTTGCAGGGTTTCAGGGTGACGTGAAGATAAGGTTTTCCGGATTTTTGTTGTGAATTCTACTCTCAAAAGCAGAATGCTGTAGAGTCTGCACCCCACGGGCAGTGAAGCCAAGCCTGACAGATGACACGATCCAGAAGTTCTGAAATGTGCTTAGAACACACACAAAAATAAAAGACAAAGAAAGGTTGCAGTGGTATACCTTTAGATATGCATTTGGTATTTCAAACTGTTTTGCCAGTAAAATATGGAATGTGAAGCAATTATTGTCAAGATGTAGAGGGTAGACATTTTAGGTCAAAGGCTTTTTGAGTACTGCGTATACTCACAAAAAGACCCTTCCCTCTAAAGACCTCAGACCACTCTATAAAACAGATATAAAACTATATGTTGGAGTGAAAGGAAAAGAGGGACCACCCAAAAAGTTTTTTGGTCTGTTTTTTTTATTTTTTATTCCCCAACAATAATAAATAGTTGGTGTGATCTAGCTGTGGTAGAAGAGTTAATAACTCAGTATACTGTAGATGGAACCAGTGATTAGGTACACCCACCCCTGTGTGTGTGTGTGTGTGTGTGTGTGTGTGTGTGTGTGTGTGTGTGTGTGTGTGTGTGTGTGTGTGTGTGTGTGTGTGTGTGTGTGTGTGTGTGTGTGTGTGTGTGTGTATATATATATATATATATATATATATATATATATATATATAATTATTTGTCTTTGTTGCATTGTTATGTATGGTTTGTTATTTTAAAACACATTGTTTTATTAGATGGGGTTAAAATTCTCCATCCATGCTAAACTCGTGTAGAATGTGACCATCTTCAGATTGAATCATTTATTGATTATCTGGAAATGGTAAAAGCCTGCAGCTTTGGTTGAGCGAGGTTGGTGTTCAGAGTGGAGAACAAGAGAAATGAGTCGTGAGATAAAGAAAGTAAGAATAAAAACAATTGCTACTCATGCTGGCTATAAACCAGCATGTTACTTGTTTTTTATCTGTTTGTTTTGGCCATGTGCCTTTTTGTTTATGAAAAGTGTTTTGTTTAAACATTTTATTTAATAAATAAATATGAGCGCATTAGCGACTCACCCCCACAGTCCTTGTGTGCGCTTGTATTTCCTGGTCTGTGATGTCACCACTAAGCCCAACTGTGACAGAACCCCATATTTAGCACTATTTGATGAAAACCGCAGCACATGAATATGAGTAAGGAATGGGCTTTTAAATTTTTATCAACATCTGTTTAGGAGATGATGGCAATGGATCTAAGAGTAATTCTTCTGAAAGGAAATCCCCCAAAACCACAACCCCCTTAAATCACATTAGTCTTTAAAGCTGTGTGCAGGTGATGTCTGTCAACACATCATTAGTGCTGGTAAAGAGAACAGAGAGGAGGATAAATTTATCTGTGGACAAAGTCTTCAAAAGCACTTGGTCTTAAGGGCAGTGGGTCCCAGTTTTGGTTACCTTATTGGTCTTGCTGTACATTCTCATGTGTTTCTTGAAAGATGCATTTAAAGTCAAGCGTACTTTCATTCAGAAACGGTTATGAATATTCCAACAACAACCTTGCTTAATGAGAAAACAGGTTTGTATATTTAGACTATGAGAGTGAACCTATAGCCTGTGTTCCTAAATTCAATGCTGAGAAGCAACAACTCTTAAAATTGTTCCTAAACTCACCATTGAGAGCTAGTGATACACAGCGTTGGCTCAACGCTGACTCAACAAACTCATCAACTCTCAGAGCTGGTGAGCTGCTCAACAGAAAGATGGTGACAACCACGATTAAGCCGCTTTATAAAAATTATGAATGTGATTTAAATGTAGATACTGATACCATTGTCCGATTTCAAAATGGTAATTGTTAATATACACACATGATTTAATTTATTTATGTATTATTGTATAACAAATAAGACGCAGCAAATACAGCATATTTAATAAAAACTTGTATTTAAGATTTTGTAATATTCTTTTTAGATTCTGAAGCTGCAGGTCGATATGCAGAATTGCTAATTTTAAATTTTACTGTTTACTTTAGGAATGCAACAAGAGTGCCTAAATACCCGGCAGTGTTGTGACAATAGCGACATTTTTGTTGAGTCAGCGCTCAACTGTACCGTTGAATTTAGGTACACAGTAATACTTACAGTACTAATTTGCAGATTAGTTTGAATTGGTGTGCCAGTCAACTATATAACACTTACACTGCAAATAATAATATAATAATTGTATTTAAATCCAATATTATTATGGTACATACTTTCAGCATGATTTCCTTTTATTTACACTTTACATTTCAGTGTTTAAATATCTAATTAGTTTTGAAATATAGAAACTGGCTATCACTTTGTTAGGCGTAATTAAGTGTGGACTCATATTCTTTACAGAAAGGTCTTAATGCAAAATAATAAATCATTATTTTAAATGGTTCTATAAATCTGTTTCTGAATACAATTTTCAAATGTTTTATTATTATTCATCCCTATTTGTAGGTTTGTTTTGTCTCAAAAATCAGTGGAGGTAGGGAAGGTAGGGAAATTATTTTGTCTTTTTGGGCTTTTTCAAACAAACACCAGAACATACCATATTAAACAGTAAGACAAACCTTATTTCCACTTGTCGTATGGCTGGCAAATTGCCTTAAGTTTTAATGTTCTGGAAAACCAATAATGCTGTGTCATTGTGAGACAAAGACACATATACAGTAGAACAGGGTTTCCTAAGCCAAAATATTTGATTTGACTCTTTACGATAATTGCTAATGGTAGGTAACATACTTTAAAGCAGTGGGGGTGGGGGGTAGGAATGAAGTTGCATAGCAGTAATCGTTACCAGCACTATTGTAAGTTTAATTGAGAGTGGATGTTGGAGTTCTAGAGCTGGGGGATTACTGGGATCACCCTGGTGGCAGCAATCAGAATAAATGCCTAGTTAGGTGATACGGGTCTGTGATCCAAAAAAATACCTTAATCAGTGAGACTGTACGGTACTTTCAACTTTTCCAGTGCATGTGTGAAAGCTGACGTCAGTTCGAGACTCTTCTATGTGCAAACGGTTTAAAATGGAGTCTTACAATTGCCTGGGTTAAAAGTCAAGTGTTGACAGTCAGGTTATCATGTTATTTATGATGGCTGGCTAATATTATCCAAATTACTGAAATATTGAAGGAACCTTGCAAAGTAAAGTACATGTACAGTAACTGAATTTGTGAAACAAGGGAGGATGTACACCTTGATTTTGCTGAGTAGAAAATATTTTAGCTTTATAAAAGACATCCTGACAGTAGGTATCAGGTATCATGTTACAATTATGCAATTTTCCATTGTTGTACATTTTTATTATAAGAAAAATGAAACCAATGAAAATATTTGTACAACGGACTCAATGGTGTGGTTTGATATGTGTCTTATATCTTAGAGCCACATTATACTGTCCTGAAAGGTTACTTTGAATGATGCTGCTTTTCTCTAGTATAAGGCAACAATCTTACAGTTTTTGAGCATTTATTTACATTTTATTTTATTACTCCCTTTGTATAGTGCTTTTTAATGTGCTAGTAATAAATTGTGCACTGCCCAACTGTGAAAAACATAAATAATAATTTGTATAACTATTACATCATTTGTTTATGGTCTGTGAATTGCAGTGTTTCTGTGGGTCCACATTAACATATTGTCTTGTTACTATTGTGGTTTAGTTCGGTAGTACATGCACATGTGTTATTGTTTAAGGCACTCCCACTGTTTATTGTATTATTATTATTATTTTTATGACAACATGCAGACTTTTCCTATATTCATTAATAAGGCAATTTTTCTACTTTTTGTTATGTTCAGAGCAGGATAAGTACTCTAAACTGTTTTTGTAAAATATACTAATCAGATCATAGAAAATTGTCTAAAGATGGCACAACAGGATGAAATCGTGCACAATTCTTGAGTTTTAAAAGAGCATACAGTATATACTTTGGTAATGCTAGTCTATATAGTATGGTTATGGTAAGATATTTTGTGAATTTGGTTAGATGTGTGTATTATAAAAGGTAAGTAACCCAAAGCTACTCTGTCACCTGCATTAAACACAGGGTGAATGTTTTATACAGGCATGTGTTATGTTATTATACATATACCATGTATGGAAATATCTTTAACCTCTGTTCTAGCTAGTCAATTCCTAAATCACTTAATTTCCACCTTAAATGACCTTAATTTTATCATTTTATCAATGTTAAGGTCAATTTCTCAATTGACTTTAATGCTGTTTTTAAGGGGAAACCAAGTGATTTTTTCTTTACTTTTCACGTTTAAAAGAGGGGTTTAACCCTTAACCACCCCTTAACCGTGGGTTCAGTGAGGGTTTAAGAGGTTTATTAAAGTATATGGTGCTAACAAAATAATTCCAGTGCTCTTACCTAATAGATATTGCAATAATGTTGTTGGTATCAGATTTTCCTATATGAAAAACACACACACACACATTATGGTAAAGGGGAATGCAATTTTAAACTGTTGGAAAGGAATATTTATCAAAAATTCCTTGCAGATACTTCAGTGCTGTACTTCTTGTCAACTTCTTAAAGTCTCAGGAAGGAATTAACTCGGCATTGAAAACACATCAGTCATACTCAAATGCAAGCCAATGCATCTAGCTTCTGGGAGATTTAGTTATTTTAAAGGAAGTAAATGGCAAACATTTAGTGTACTTTGTTTTATTTTGTAAGTTAGTTTTTTTTTGTTTTTTTTGTGGAGAAATGTACATTTAAAAAATGCGCTCAGGTCATCGTCACAATTGTTTTTCCTACAAGCACTCAAACTCCCAAAAGCAACTGTTGTGTGTCTGATGCGTTCCTTTAACAGGAAGTACAGTATGAAGATTGCAACAATTTTAACAGCATTATTACATTTGTGGGCAGACTTTGATCCCAATTGCAGCTAGTATTGTATCATGTTGGCAGACTCTGCACACATCAAACTCCTAACCAACATTGCATAGCTGAGAATCACTGCATAGCAAACAGATGGGTGGAAGACATTTGATCAAGTCATTATTTGTAACTCACCGGAAAGCATTTTCTTGTGGTGGAACCCTTGGAATAAACCTAATTTGTATTACTGGAATAATAACAGTAAGCGAGTTCATTCTAGGCACTGTGGGGAAGAGTATTAAAGACCAGGGTTTGGCCACAGTTTAACAATTTAATAATATTATTTTATTGCCAGGATCAAGTTTTTTACCAAATCAAAAAGAAAAAAATAAACAAACAAGCGTTCTATCTTCCATGCACCTTTATCAGCAAGGCAAGCACAAGCACACTCAACTCCTGCATAACACCAGGCCCTTCTCTCACTCTTTCAGCTTTTATACCATGATCAATCAGATCAACTAGTTGCTCCCTAACAAGTAACTAGCGCTGCCTTTGCAAATTCACCAATTCGCCAATTAAGTCCCCTAAAGACGTAACCCTTGTGATTTTACCATGAAACCATAACCTTCTCACGCCTGGACTCCAAGCTTATTAAGCCAATTAAGCGTCAAAAGCTTGCAGAGAGGGAAACACAGTGAAAAACAACTTAAATTACCATGACACATATTAATAGGTTTGCTATGAACCAGGTTGGTAGACAGGGTCCTATACCCTGTCACAATTACATTACATTGTATTATTTTGTGTGTGTGTTCTGTGTGTGTTTTAAAAGACACTTCTGCATTTTTTGTTTAATAACACTTGTATGGCTATTTTTGAGTAGATAGTGTATCTCAGAACAGGGCTCTGGTTTGACAAACAGATAGCATCTAGTTGGCAGGGAAGCGTTCGGGACATCTAGTAGTATATTCCTGTTATTCTGCAACTAGACTATTGATTATAGACTAATAAAGTTTATATGTGGTTGCAATCTTATACACTGTCGGGCCCATATATATATATATTATATATATATATAATATATAGATATATATATATATATATATATAGTGTTTTTTGATTGATTGTTGGTATAATAAAGTGGCCTGAACCTACTACAACTACTATGAGTGATGATCTGTTCTTCTGTTTTTTATGCTTGCAAGTGATTTGATTCTGATTATTTTATATTACTGTTTTTTACTGTAGTCTGATAAATCATGGTAGATTATAATTGGATGAATATTAAATTACTGTTTATCGTACCTGATTAAGCAGCTGTCCCAATTAAACAAGAGGCATTTGAGACGCCCTTAGTCACACTTTTTTATGCAATTTACGCAAGTCACAGTGTAATCACGTACACTGCACTGTGCTTTGCAAACCTGTCTTGCTCTGAAAAGCGATCTCCGTTCATCATTTCATAATACTGTACTTCATCTTGAAGCTAACAACAGCACTTTGGCAGAAACATTTTGATAAGAAAACTGCAAAGCAGCAGCTCAACCTGGATTCAGTGCTGCACCGAGTGACACACGCAAGAGAAAACAAATGTTACTTTTGTTTTAAATTTGTGTATGTACATACACCTGTTTACACACTAGTTTCTTTTGAAATGTTTCTTTTATTATAGTTTTTTTTTTCATTTTTTGAAGTAGTGCTTTATATGTGGTAAGTTAGAAAATAAACCCTTTTATGTTTAATTGCTCAGAGTTTCGGCTATGCAGATGACGTGCTTGAATAAAACTTTTGAGTTGTATCCCATAGTTTGTCTTTCATTTTAATATTGATGTTGTTTAAAATGTAACCATCATAATGACTGCTGCTGCGGTTTTAGGTATGAGTATAACCACAGTGGTTCTAGTGTTAAATGAAGTGATGTCCCACTTAAATGACATAAATAGCATTGGGGAAAATCCTTCTCCCAGAGTTATATACCATTTAAGCATAAAAACCCTGATTATCAGTATCCCGATTAGGCAGCGCCAACTGTATGTTGAACGGGGCTAATCATTACAGAGAATAGAACATTTATTTAATAAATCCAGCATTTTCACTGGCTAAAACAGCTGTAAAGAATAGGGAAGCTGGGCAGTTGACCAACAGGCTAGTAGGAGAAACAGTCAAATGTCAATTTGCTCTTAATTAAGCATCTGGCTCCTTCTTTCTGATAAACATTTTTATGTGGAATGTGGCTGGTTGGTATTTTTTCAAATGGATGTTATAATCCCCACATCTAAAACAGGTCACATAAAATACAAACAGCAGCAGCTTTAATTCTAACCAGCTGCTGGGAAAAACTTTACAAGTACTGGATTAAACCATTTCCTATTTTGTTTCTGCGGTTTACATTTTGGGCGCATGCTGCATAGTGCTTTCTAAATTAAAAAAATGCAACCCAAAAGACTTGAAGTGTTCTCTTTACTTTAATACAGTGGAACTTCATATAGCCAAGAAACAGAATGTTTGCTTGGCTGTTTAAATTTATAATATATATATATATATATAAAATATATATATATATATAAATATATATATATATATATATATATATATATATATATATATATATATAGCAGGGCAGGAGCCCTGCACATGAAGAGTGGGTTTTGTGTGTTTATATTGTAAATAAGTGGGTAAATTGTTGTGATTAATTTAATATAGTACCTGATGCTCCTGGGATAGCCTGCCTGCTGTGTGTGATTGCCAGCTGTGGATAATCAGCAGGTAGGTGTGTTCCAGCACGGCATCGGGTATAAAGAGGTCCTGTTTGTTCACCTCGGGGCTGCTGCAAAGCCACGGACAACGGGCAAAAGATCGTCCACGCTACCCGGACATGGAGACCTGACTGTGTAATCCTGATCGCCGTGAGAGTAACCTGGGATCAGAAGTGAAACCACTGACGGCCCTGCTAGTAGTCGGAGTCGGGGTTTGTTTATGATTGAACAGAAAAGATTAGTTCAGGGATTGTAAATCCCACTAATGTACAGTGAGCGAGGTGTATAGAGTGGGACCTCCATGTCTTAGGGAGTAGCGCACGCCGTTGTTACGGCACCTTTATTTTGATAGTTTTTTGTGCTGTTTTATTTGGCATTATTTTTTGTACAGCTTGCTGTAGCAGTCCTCTGTGCGTTACCATTGTTGGTAACATCACATGACCATTTCTATTTACTTTCACTTTCTGTTTGTGTTAATAAATCCTGCGCGCCTGTGCCAGCGTTTCAACCGACAGAACTAGAGGACGCCAGTCAGTGAAGTCGCTTACGTGTGTGGAAGCAAGACCCTGTTACAATGTATATATATATATATATTATATATATATATATATATATATATATATATATATATATATAATATATATATATTGTATTATAAATGTATTTGTGTTCATCAGCTGTGTCTAAGACATGCAACCAGGCTATGCACAAGAATGTCAGGGAAATACATACTAATCATACAATAACACCTAACACCAACCTGACAAAGCATAATATGTTCAGGTACCTGTAAATTCTGTAATGTTGTCCCAAAAATGTATTTGTGTGTCTGGGGTCTCTGAATGGCTCATGTGGTAAAGACATGACCTGCGAGTCATACAACCAGAGGAGTACAGGTTTGTGTACTGGCTGTGCAAAGTTAGGGATGTAAAATCGACTGGGACTCGTTGACCTCACAACAGCGGTCCATACTGGCCATGCAGTCTGGGAAGCTCATGCCCACACTTACAGGGCTGATCGTTGTCCTACAGAAGCTGGTAGTTTGCAGACATCTACTGTTGAGCTACTGGGTATAAAGAAGCAATTGACTTGGTGGTGGGTTCAGAGGATGCCCATTGACCTTCAGTTCTCCTGAGTTGTAATGTAGTGTAACATAAATTATGTAACATAAGAAGTAAAACAATTCCCATCTTCTGTTTTAAATGCTGTAGTTGTTTTAGCTTTGCATGCACACTGTCCTTTTTACATTTTTAAAAAAATATTTATGTGAGGGATTTTTGCCATTGGTTTTATTGTAAAAATAGTATAACCTGTTGTAAGCTTGTAAATGTATTTAATTACAAGAAACTGAGAGACATAAAGCTTGTTGCGTGTAGTACTTGAACATTCGGCATTTGTTTGATATTTTGAACTTAAGGTGGCATTGTTATTATACTGTATACTTGACTTGTTTATCTGCTTTGAGATTTTTCTTAAACCAATTATATTACTTTTTTAAAAAAAGTTTATAAAAACTTTTTAAAACTATTTTGATGTATGGTTGCTTGGCTTCTCCCAGATAAAAGAGCTTGTGCTGGAATCAACCACTCAAGGTCCTTGCCCTCAGTAAACACAAGGTGGCGAAGTCAAATTATCATTATAGTTGTAGCTTATTTAAATACCTGTACACTACATACTTGTGGCAGGGAAGAAGAGCCCTTCATGTAATCAGGTGGCAGGGCAAAACAGCCCTGCTGGTAAATATATTACTGTGGGTTTATTTAAAAGGGAATGGTATTGTTGTACAAAGGGACTTATTTCCATAAAATGAATGTCCATATTTTTTCTTTAAGTACATTAACCAGCCCATGCTGTAGTTTCTTTTTGTATTTGTTTATGTTTTTTTTCAATCTTTGTTTTCTTCCATTTCATTTCGTTCCTCATCTACTGTTATGTGTCTATTCTTGCTGATGCACTTATTTTATTTATTTATTTATTTTCAGGTGGACTGCTGTCTTCACTCAGAAAGTTGGTGTTGTACAAGTTATGTGGGTGGAATTTCATCCCCAAATATATTAAATGAAATAGGTGAAATGTCACTCATTTTTGGCAGTGGTTTTGTAACTAATAACAAATAAAATGGCAGTTTGTCATGGAATTTAGAATGTAATGATATTATGTATATATATATATATATATATATATATATATATATATATATATATATATATATATATATATATATATATATACATATATACGTGTGCCATGCAGGTTGTGATGCTGTTCAGCCAAACAGAGTTTGTTATTTTGTGATCACACCATGTAACAATTTTTTTTGTTTGTTTGTTCTTGGGTAGTAAGTGTTATTTCCTAATTGCTTATGCCTCAAAAGTATAGAAAATGGCTATTATTCCCCACAAAGTTTGCTTTTGTGACCAGGGCAGGTAAATTTCAAAATATCACTATTTCCAATGAGAAAACGGGCGAATTTGTGTCTTTTCGTTCATATAAAGTCAGAAAAAAACAACATATGAATCCAAATTAACATGTATTTATACTAAACTAATACAAAAATGACTACAAAAGATTTAGAAGTGAGTAGTTTTTCGAGATTTACGATTATACTGTAAATTTACAGTGTAATCGTAAATCTCGAAAAACTCAAATAAAATAGTGATATTTTGAAATTTACCTGTCCTGGTCACAAAAGCAAAGTTTGTGGGGAATAATAGCCATTTTCTATACTTTTGAGGCATAAGCAATTAAGAAATAACACTTACTACCCAGGAACAAAAATTGTGTTACATAGTGTCATCACTGTTGAAGTGATGGGCTACTGGAAATGCAGTGGTGTTAATGCTTCTTAAGTGTTCTACAAACCGGTCTGCTAAATCCCCTTTAGTTTCTCCAATATATAATTGGTTGCATTTCTTGCAGATAATGCAGTAGACTATTCCTTTAGAGGTACATGTAAAATGTTCATGAATGTTGAATGTCTAATCTCTGTTTCAGAATGCATGTATTTACAGGTGTTACATCGTGGTCTACTATATGGATATGTGCCTTTCAAAGGTACCCCAGAAGGACGAATAGCACTGTGTACCACATATTCTCTTATATTCGTGTCTCTTCTATATGACATCAAGGAGGGGTCTTGAAATAGGCGATGTAAATGGGTCTTGTTGTAAAGTTTCTTTGCACAATTGTCTGTATCTTTCTTTTGGTATGGTGGTAAGTGAGGACCAGAGGGATTCTATCATTGTCACACAATTGAATGGCTTGATTATATTTACCTTAGATCAGTGTTTCAGAAAAAAGGAAAAGCAGTTTTACATTAATATTCTTTTTTTCCCTTTTTAACGCATAGTATATAATACTGGAAAGCAAGAAAAGAATGGAAGGAATAGACAGATACACTGTAGTCACTGCTTTATCAGCTGCCTAGACATTCTCTAAATGCTTGCCTCAGCAGCAAATTATATTGCTCTTTGTGCAGATTTAAAGAAAGGTCAGTATTGAAGTCTAGGTGCGGCTGCAGGCCATTAACCTCTGGAGGGTTGGCTTTCAATCAGTTTAGGTCACAAGTGAAAGGATTTTGGTGGCCTACACAGGTAGAGAAGGTGTAGAAAGTCCTCAATTAGGCTGTGATTATATTATTTTAAGAAAAAATATGTTAAAAAGCTGTTTACCAGCATCAAAAGTATGTGCTATATGGTATTTAAAATATATGAGACTACTTTATAACAACATTCCTTAAGGGAATGTTTTTCAAAGCTAGCCTTGTATCCCTTTATTACCAAACTCACTGATGAAGTACACTTTCATCCCCACTGGTCGGAGGTCAACATCTTTCAGGTCAGGTCAGGTCTTTCCATCACTTAAAAGATTTTTTAATCATTTCTGATCCACCACAATTGTATTAGAGAGCTCATGCTAGAAGATTCCAGTTTGCACTGTAGAGTTTCAATACTCACCTGAAAACTGGTACATAGGCTTTGCGAATAACATTTTCTTTTAAGTTTTTCAAGAATAGCTTACAAAGAACATTGATATGGAGGACAGTTTTTATGTTTATTTTTTGTAAGGAGAGGATAACAGGTTTAAAGGTTGGTCTGTTGGATGATCACAGGCTTAAGCCATTAACCTGAAAAATAAACCATTAATTTGTTTTGCCACTGGGTTTGCTTATTAAAAGCGGACAAGCTAAATGTTGCAAAAAAAACATTCTGACTGAACAACCAACTCCTTTATAAAAAATAAAAAATAGATTCATAAATAAACATACAAAGCTTTTAACTCCAGTTGAAACTTTTGTTTGCTGAAACTTCTTCAAATATTTAGTTTGAATTTTACTCCCATAGTAAAATGATTGTGCAAAACTACCTGACAGCACAGTAAGGCTTGCAAGCAGAACTTTCTTTAACCTAGTTTAGTACCAGATACCATTTTAAAAGGAATATATATATATATATATATATATATATATATATATATATATATATATATATATATATATATATATATATATATACATGTGTGTGTTTATATATATTGTGATGTGATGAATTCTATATTGAGTTCATGGAGTGGACAAGCAAGTATAGTGTTAGCTACAACCATTTTAAAGCAAATGTCTCTTTAAAAACACATTTTTATTTCCATTAAAATCCCTTTCCAAAGATTTTGTTTAATTTTACTGAATATTATGATAGATCACGGGTGGTTACCTTTTAATGAATCTTAAATAGAGAGCCCTTTCTCTGTTGAAAAATTTACATTTATGTGTATAAAGGTGTTAAACATTACATATACATTGTCAGTGACAATACTGTAACACCCACTTTTGTAGAAGTGTACATATACCCAGATATTTTGAGTACATTTCCTTTTCATATATTTAGGTCCCCTGGATGGTGCTTGGACAATTGTGTGCCGCCCCCTAGGAACCCCCAGTCATGGCTGACAATGACATAGCCTGGAACTTTTAATAGAAGAAGTTTGTAAACATTCACATTTATATAACCCCTCACTTAAAGAATATAGAGATGCCCAAATAATAGAAACCGCTTTGGTGTGTATTACCGGTATTCTGAAAAAATAGAAAAGGACTTGAAAGAATGTATAGCCCAGTGGAGTGTGACTTGTGAAGAACAAGACAACCCTGAAGTAAAGAGTGGAGTTGGAAGCTTGTGGCCACACTTTGCTGAGAATTGCCAGTTACTATGTGCAGTGTGACTGCAAGCCTTTCTGCAGTTGTCACTGGCATCGCATGTGTGTTTTTGCATTGAAGCAAAGGCCTGTTTAACAGATTGTTAAATATTTCACCTGTCATTCTAAAATACCTAAAATATCACTCACTGTCATATACCCGCATTTCTCTAATTAATGTATAAAATTCTCTTTTTTGCATTCTCTGTTGTTTGAGAGGATGGATGAACCAACAACGTTGCCTGATTTATTTTAAGCCTCTTATGTAAGAGGTACAGTTCAAACTCATCACATCTCCAAAAATGTAATTTTTGTTCAATTTCGTGAATGCAATTTGTATTTAAAGTATGTACGACAGCAGGGCATTCAAAGTGCTGCGATCAAATGCTTCCTTCGTGCAGAAAATAGTGAATCTGCACAGCTTTTATAGCTGTCTGCAGCCGATGTATCGCATTCATCTGCGACAGAAATATGAACCGGCCCTAACTCCCTTGAGCTATTAATCATTACTGATACACAATGAAATCAGTTGCACTGTAATTTAACAAATAATCATAAACACAATTCCATATATTAGGCCAAACTATTTTTTTTTTTTCAGATTTATTTTTCTTGTAATACTTCGTAACCCCAAAAAATAGAATGGAGTTTGTAGCATGATTATATGCTGAAATTAACACCATACAATTTTGTATTGCTAATGCATAACTAGAAGATATGCTTGTCTAGTTCCCATTGATTTATATGAGCAGTTTATAAGGCCGTATCTTTATCATCACTTACAGGATAGCATGTTGTCAAGGTTTGCACCGGGGAAATAAATCAAAGAGTCCTGGCGCAACATAAGAAATGCCATTGGCAATAATCTGTGGAGGGTCCAGACTGAATTTAAATCAGAAGGCTGTCATGAATTGTTCAGGTGAGACTATTTTAATGGAATCAAAGAACCAACTAAATAGCATTAATCCTTTGCCACGTATATAAAGCAACCATAATTTCTGTACTAAACCTCTGTCGCTATGCCCTAGAATGGGGTCATTCCATGTTATATTCAACATTCTATTCTGTATATTGTATGATGTTTTGTGGACTAAGGAGTACATTGTGGTCTATTAAATGCACTGCGCATTTCGAATGAGAGTATCAATGACTGATTCCCATTGTTCGAAGGGCTGTGAGTAGGTGTTGGTAGTATTCACTTTATAATAAAAATATACCATATTCCTATTTAGCAGTGAACCTATATATATATATATATATATATATATATATATATATATATATATATATATATATATGTATGCTATATGCTGTATTACCCTGTTGATCCATCCATCAATTTACGTATTATTTTGGTTTAAAATATCATTTTACAAGCCCATCAAAAAATAAAACTGGATGTATGGTAAGAATTGAGTTGCCATTTTTAGACATCATTTATAGCTGTCATTCATTTTTTTGATAAGCTGTGACATGGCTAAAAGTTATATGGCCCATGTGTAATCTGTCACATTTAAACATGTAAATTCTTCTGTCTCAATTACAGCTACTAAGCATTTAGAATATCCATAAACTATAAACATTTAAAATCTCTTGTATTTATTGTTTTTGTATCATATTTCAATTGCATATTGTTTCAATTCCCATCCAATATTAAACAATCCAATATATGTATAATGTGCCAGCACCAGTATGTGTGTGCATTCAAACACCTGACTGGGTTCCAGCAACTTTCTGCCAAATATAGGCTCATGTGGAGAATGTAATACAGAGATTGTGTTGCTTGTTTTTCAAGATGCAATCGTCAACATTAGTGATTTTTTTTTTTTATTTGGTATTATTTATTTTTATTTTGTAATACTTTATACTCCTTACAAAATGAAAATGTACATGTAATGGCTTTGCAGCACACCCCTATGAAGACCATTAAAAAGAGTGATCACCTTTTTAATTAGTTTTGCTTTTGAATGTAACATAGGTTGGAGAAAAATATGTAAGCTGATTGTTGGACAAAAAATCCTGGGATGTATATGAGTGAAATCTAAGGTTAACTTTAAATGTGATAGGATAGGATATTTAAATGTGATCATCCCAACCCAAGGGCACTGTCCTTTAGAGTTGTAATATATAGGAAACTCTTGTCATATGAGGGAGGCCTTCCTCTCAGTTGTATCTAAAGCATCTTGTTGATTAAAAACATGCCTGCGGACTTTAAGATGTCTATATCTTAATGGCTGTTTTATTCAGGGCACAATACGCAGAATGTCATCAGGGTTTGGAAGTCAGACAAGGTACTAATGAATATTGCATAGATACCAAAATAGAGCTTAGAGTGTCATGGCTTAATACGCTTGGTGATTTGAGCAGTTCATCACCTATGCTTGTTAACTGTCTTCTGTTAGACAGATAGAAAATGATCCAGGAAATCACAGGCTCACTGAAATGAATAGGTTTTCACTGCATCGTAAGTCTTGGAGAGATCAGTAAAAGTCACATCAAGAACCTGCTTACATAGGGTAACAGCTGAGGCAGGAAGATTTAGATTTAAAGTGGGGTTGATAAAGTTTAATTAAACTTTATTCGTACAAATGACTAGTGATTTGTGGAATACATTTTCAAGTATCTTGTCAAAAGCTAGAAGCAAAATAAATAAGCCTGCAGTTCAACACTCTTGTAAGTGGGTGTGGCAGGACGAAAGCCCTAAATGTAAATAGTCTCTGTGTGTGGTATATATAGGGTTGGGAGGGAGGGGGTTAAAATTAAAGGGTGTGGGACCACCACAGATGCGTGATTACAGACAGCAAATCGGACATGCACAATCTGTATTGTAAAAACCTTTAACAAACCTGTAGCATTGAAACACTTTGTTTACTCGCAGTTTACTGCTTCTTACTGTTTGTCAGGGTCAAAACTGGAGGACTGACTCTTAACTTTGCAGTTATCCGTTATTAAGGTAAACCATCCAAAACTTTAAACTACAGGGATTAAATCAAGGGCCTTCATCAGTAATGGTAAACCAATAGAGTCAGTGGTCCAAGTCATTATGATAATTAATATTTTGAATCTGGCATTAGCATGAAGTTGTTATGGAGAGTCACAGCAGCTTGGGCAGAGCCTGTTAAACATATGTTTAGAAATTCAATCACTTAAACAGAGCCACCAAAAAACTATGGATAATAACATAGCCTCATAGAACTATAGGGCATAATTTTCAAATGTTTGTAAATGATAACTCCAGTGTTAATCAACAAATCGTTATGTAGCATTGATTTTGGCATTTTCAAGAGGTCCTTACGCCTATCTCGTTATTAAATAATCTCGCTAACGTGATTTCCGAAATTATGTTGATTGAAGAAATAATGTTAATATCTTAACAAGCATTTATTTTGTTTGCGTGGGAATTTAAAAGCAAATCTGTGTTAATTGTCATATTTATCAGGAGTTAATTTGCACTTGGAAAATGAGGGCTTAATTAAAGAAAGAGTATATAACTCACCTTGAAACAGACATTTAACAGACCACGGCTGTGACGCCGACGATACAGAGAGAGTGTACAGGACCAGGGTTAATTTCTTACAGACTACCTTGATAATTAAATATTTGTAGTTATGAAAATAGTTTAGCATTTTCTGTACTTGTGGTTATGAAGGAGATTTGTTCATTTGTTTTAAAAATTTGTAACCTTAAGCCCAGAACACACTGCCGATAGCATCGCAGGAAGGGATGCATGGATGCATAAAGTACAGTGGCAATGGGCAAATCAATAGGTGTAAAGATAAGGCTATGGCAGTAATAAATATCTACAATTTTGCCTAGAACTTAAGGCGACGTGATTGTGAAAACCACATATGACTGGAGACATGCATGTATTCTCTCTCTCTATTAAACACACACACACACACACACATACATACATACACACACGGCATTCATTTGGTTTGTATATAATGTGTATGCCAATATTTTTTGAAAACAAGACATGACAGCCCCACATTGTACCTTTTAACCATTGGACAAAATATTTACAGAATACTTAAAAACTGCTGCTATAATCATGTTTCATTTATTATCCTTGTCATTAAATTATACTTTTTTTTCCATTTTCAATTAAGGTAACCTATACTGCGTCACCCAAATGCTTATAAAGTCTGCAAAAACATCGCAGAGACAGCAAACAGTAGCAGAGAAAATGCATAATTAAAGGAATTCACCAAACAATAAACTAGAAGCAAATTGTGTATTGGGTTAGGAAGTTATATCAGAATTTTAAAAGCTTAGTAAATGTATAATGAAGTGTTACATACATGGTATGTATGTATAATAACTTACAATTACAAACACAAATGGTACTTCAGACATATTTATTGATAGTCTACAATCGTACATACTAAAATACATACAAAAATAGATGTCAACATACGAAAATAAATTCCATCCAATATTCATAAGAACATTTGGCCCATCTTGCTCGTTTGGTTGTTAGTAGCTTGTTGAACCCAGAATTTCATCAAGCAGCTTCTTGAAGGATCCCAGGGTGTCAGCTTCAACAACATTACAGGGAGTTGATTCCAGACCCTCACAATTCTCTGTGTAAAAAAGTACCTCCTATTTTCTGTTCTGAATGCCCCTTTGTCTAATCTCCATTTGTGACCCCATGTTCTTGTTTCCTTTTTTAGGTTGAAAAAGTCTCTTGGGTCGGCACTGTCAATACCTTTTAGAATTTTGAATGGTCGCCACATAGTCTTCTTTGTTCAAGACTGAATAGATTCAATTCTTTTAGCCTTTCTGCATATGACATGCCTTTTAAACCCGGAATAATTCTGGTCGCTCTTCTTTGCACTCTTTCTAGAGCAGCAATATCCTTTTTGTAGCGAGGTGACCAGAACTGAACACAATATTCAAGATGAGGTCTTACTAATGCATTGTACAGTTTTAACATTACTTCCCTTGATTTAAATTCAACACTTGTATATCACAATGTATCCGAGCATCTTGTTAGCCTTTTTTATAGCTTCCCCACATTGTCTAGATGAAGACATTTCTGAGTCAACAAAAACTCCTAGGTCTTTTTCATAGATTCCTTCTCCAATTTCTGTATCTCCCATATGATATTTATAATGCACATTTTTATTGCCTGCATGCAGTACCTTATACTTTTCTCTATTAAATGTAATTTGCCATGTGTCGGCGCAGTTCTGAATCTTGTCTAGATCATTTTGAATGACCTTTGCTGCTGCAACAGTGTTTGTCACTCCTCCTGGTAATGGCTCATGGTATTTCTTTTCTTTTTAACCAAAAAAAGATTGCAAAATGCACATTAAAATAGTTGCATATAATACACTGTGGCAAAATATCCCCTTGAGGGTAAGTGACTAGTGGGGTTTATTTTGTATTTATTTATTATTATTTTTAATCCATGCAGTGTGATTTTTACTCACATGCCAGATCGTAAATCAGCATTTTATATGTGAAGTGTTTTTAATAAATGGCTAACACTGTATATTAAGATATTGCTTATGTTTTATAAAGGTATAATATATGCTTAATAACTATATTATAGAATGCTAATAAAGCATTATAGATGATTTATAACCATGTAATAGCCATAGATAGAATTACATTTTTATAAAGGGAACAGTTTTTAGCCATATAATCTACTTTGGGATGTTTAATCATAATTTTGTCTATGGCTATTGCATGGTTATAAACAATCTATAATGCTTTATTAATACTCCATAACATGATTCCTAAGCGTCTATTATACATTTATAAAATATTAATAAGCAGCACCTTAATATAAAGTGTTACCAGTAAGGGTGCATTCTGGATGACAAAATGCACAATTTTAAATAAAGTTTACAAACTATACACAACATAGATATTCCCATTATTTTTTATTCCCATTTGACTGCTGCTCGCTCATTGGAAAGCCACCTCCCTGTTCGCTAGTAGTTTCCATAACAGCGAATTATGCTTCCATTCAGTTTTTGAAAATCCTTCCCTTAATTTCCTCTGTTAACCTTGCATTAAAAAAAAATGTAATAATGCTTTTATTTTTTTTTTTAACTTACTAAATAATGTGTTGAAATGGAACAAGCAATATATTACATCAGCATATCAAAGTGTGGTTGCTACTTGAACTGTAAGGCTTAAAAAAAAAAAAATTACTAAATTCCCACCACTATATAAAGCCACCTTTTAAGAGTTCACTTTTCCTCAATGCATTATGGGTTCAGACAGTTCACTTGACATTCTGAAACTGGCTCATCCACCACTTTAATGCAAATCTCCAAAAAGCCCACTGTAGCGACAAACAGGAAATTGTGCCTAGAAATATTAACAGCAGAAGGATATGAGATACCACTGCATACCGGGGAAACAGAAGCCTCACATGTAATGCCTTTTTTAATTAAACATAAGAAAAAGATCATCAACAGGGGCTATAAATGTCAGAGTTTCACCCCTTTAAGCTGACATTTCCTCAACAGATTAAGACAGCAATCACATGCAGTTCTGTGAAAAGAAAAATAGTTTTGAAAAATACCAAACAAGAAAACAAATAAAATATCAAACAAGGAAAGAATGAAACACATAAGAGTTTGAGTAAAGACAGCTTGAGTAAAGCGATATAATCAAATTGCAAAATGTGGTTTGAGCAAATGCACGGTTCCCCAACAGATTTTAAAGATGCTACTCAATATACGAATATCAATTAATTGCATGGTGTTGAAAATGGGCATCACATTAAATACAAACATTTTAATACAATATTTTTTTTTTTTATTGCATGAACATAAAATCAGTAAATTATATCTATATCGTTATTTTTATATAGCACCTTTCATAGTGGACCATCATCACAAAATGCATTACAGAGGTAGGCTGTGAACTGTGTAGTATATGCTGAGTCACTTACAATAGGACATTGATTTAACATCTCATCCGCAGGATGGAGCACAAGGAGGTTAAGTGACTTGCTCAGGGTCACACAGTGAGTCAATCAGATTTGAACCAATGACCTTCTGAGTACAAGCCCTGGACTTTAACCAATGGACCACACTGCCTCCTTAAACAAAAACACATTGGAAATGTGAATTTATCAAAAGTCCCCAGTTATTTAAAGTGGAGATAAAAACACATGCCAAGTTTCAAGAAAACATTGGGGCAACCTTGCCCAGCACCAAGCAAATAGGCACAACTGTAAAAGCGGTGGGGGTCAAGGTACCTGAAAAACACAAGCCAAGCTAGGGGTAACCTTGGCCCCCATCAGTTTTACAGTTCTGCCTATTTGGTGTGTGCTGGCCAAGGTTGCGCCCAATGGTTTCTTGAAACTTGGCTTTTGTTTTTGATATCTCCACTTTTTTCACATTTCCAATGTGTTTTTGTTTCAGATATCACTTATTTTTTCACTTAATGGATATGTATATAATGTGTGTGTGTGTGAGTGTGTGTGTTTGTGTGTTTGTGTGTGTGTTTAAGTATAATGGCAAAAGCATTTGAGTGCAAACTTATAAGATTTTGATAGAAATGGTGCTTTTGACTGATTTACTTTTGCTGCATCAATACCCTGAACGCACATGAACTATCCTTGCTGTATAGAGAGTCAGGCAGTTCTCATGCTTTGCTGACAACTCGGTGCAAGGAACTACCGTTCCTCTCAATTTATAACATACACGTTATTGATTCATTATTTATGCAGGAAGTTAACCAATTGACCGTGGCCTCATTTGCAAGGGGGTTGTGGTAAGCAATTTAGCAGGATAGTGAACTCAAACATTAAACTTCAGGAGAGTTTGAAATAAAATTCCTAATGTTCTCGGCTTGTTACTTAGAAAATACAGTTTTTGAGGGAAAAACTAACACAATTAAAAATAGTTTGTTTTATTCATATTATAAGACTACTGTATACCCAGCATTTAAACAGCAAAATGTCATTCCATGTTTGTTTAATCGCTGTTTTATAAGTGAAAGAAAGAAAAGTACTTTGTCCAAATTAGAAATAATCGGACAATTGAAATTCATTCCGACTGTAAAGGTGCTCCAGAGATGGTCCAGAGATGCTCCAGCAGACGGAAGACCAAAAAAGCTGTCTCTTCTTTTGTGTTTCGCTCTTTGCTTTTTGATATTTTCCATTTCGCAATTTGAGCAAAATAATTTATTAAATAACCTTTCATTTCGTTCTTTTGATAATTTGTCAATGCCCAAATCCCCAAATGATTATTTGTGTCGGTCATTGACCGAATCCTAACTATGAGTGTAACATTATATATACAGTAGGTCAGACCGATTATTCAACTAAAGATATGATTGCACATTAATTATTTTAATAATTTAATCATGCATTCTGGGTAGAAAGGGAAATGCATGCTGCTATTTAGGGAAGTGCTGATTTGCAGTACGCGCTCTCTCTTCCCAGAAGTGCTAGGACACTGTGGTTTTAATAAAAAGGGGTTCTAGAAGAAGTAGCCAGATTTGCCACAGAAAAAGAGCTTTTGCATGAATCATTCAGCCTATAAGCACATGGGATCTAAGACTTGTAGTGCAGAAGCAATTATCAATCTAATATATAAAGCTACTTTAATTAAAGAAGTCTTCAATTTTCAGTGGTTGCTGCACATATAGCATTTCTGCACATACTGTGCTGTAAACTGATCACGTCTGTCAGCTCTGGTAAAGCGTCAGGATGATCTTGGTATATTTTCCATTTAACCAAAATAATTCCATTTAAAGACTTCCATAGGCTTATGAATTGATAATATAACTTCCCAAACATAACACAAAGCACATTCCCAACCCAGCAAACTAAATTGGCTTTAAGACTGGTGTTCAGCTCCAACAAGTACTGTTTCCTCAGACGTCATACATATCTTCTGTCTCTGTTCATTTCTCCTGGGCATTAATAGCTTTGACTCTATAGCCTGTATCGTTCAGGGCAGACGGTAATTGAGTTACACCATAAATTGTAATCTTCACAGGGGTAAAAGTTAGTCTGGGCTTTGTTCAAAACACAGATTTCCAACTGAACCAAATTGTGTGGGTTTGTTGTGAGGACTAATGTCTAATATGGACAAAGATGAGACCAAACTCATTAGATGGAAGACCACTGCATTATGCCACTGCATGCAACAAGGGGTTTGTGGTCAACACTTATATTATTATTGAACAGGTGTTGTGGGAACACCCATAAAACACACCTTGATTTTATGTATATGCTGAAATACCTTTTCAAGCACTTTAGTTAAGAAAACACGCACACGCTATTCTTAACTTTTTAAGTGACGCAGCTTTTGTGTTCCACCAAGCAGGATTTGAAATGTGTCACCTTTTGACCAAGAAGGAGGTGACACTTATTTAACCAGTAATATAAACTTCCCCAGTTCATAAAAGACATTAGAGCATCCTGTAGAAGTCAGCCAAATCCTATTTACACAACGAGACAGCAAACTGTGGCTGTTTTATTGTGCTAACCACTTTTTCAATGAGGATACCAAAGAGGATTGCACTCCTATCATATATCATGCTTTCTGTTCATTCAGGGATTTTTATGGGACCACATGGAAAGTATATAATTGAAAGAAGAGATATTTTCCAAGGATTTTGCAGCAATTGAAAGATGTTTTTTGTAGCTTTGATCACCCGCCACTGGACAGTTAACTCTTCATTAACTTTCAAAGAGGAGTGCTGTAATGCAAAATCACAATAATACTGCTATGACTAATAATAATAACAACAATTGGAAGGGATCAATGGTCATATTTTGGATGGGCAGATCTTCAAGGCAATTCCATCAGTTTCATTTTAAACAACAATGTTTTCCTTCTGTTGTTAACGTATGTTAAACAAGCAAACAATTAGCAAACAAACTCTGTTAGTCTAATAAAGTCCTACACGCTTGGAGCAGGAAAAATTACAGTTGTGCATAATTTCAATTGAGAGAATAAATAGATACAAACTCAAAGGGACTTTATCTAACACAGCAACTTACATGACTTTAAAACACCCAAATAAAAAAAAATGTTAAGGTAAAATATAAGTTCTCTATTGTAGTTATATCATTGTGAAGGCACAAGCCAAAACGTTTATTTACTTGTATTGTTTTATCACTTTTACCCTATCATTTATTTGGTAGAGTACTTAGCAAATAGGTATTCAGCCCCAGTAATAAACACATTCATGTACAGTATATACTTATGCAGTGGCAAATTCAAATGGAATTTCTATTCGCTACTAAAATAAACTGAAGACTTTGGAAAGACTTCTAGTCAAAACCTTTGTCAGTGAATGTTCTAAGTTTCTTTTAGAATAGTGAAATGTAATATAAGAGAGACTGGTGTTTCTAAATGTGTTTCACAGCCTGTGCATTTCTTTGTTTGCTGAGACATCACTTATTTTAAAGCTTCAGTGTCCCACAATCTGTCACTCAGTGTCACAATAAAACTGGGTGACCATTTACAAGATTCTTCTGTAATTTACCCTTCTGTTCACTGTTGGCTGTCCAGCTGGTTAGGATGCTGAAGATACAGTTTCAGCAGTAGGGGTATATGTTTTCTTACCTCTCAATAGCCGCCTTGTCATTTTGTCACTGTAATTTAAACAGCTGTGCTTCTGATAACACATGCAGCAGCATGAGGTTATTTATATCACCTGCACACTTTGCTGTAGCCCAGGAAGCTTAACGCAAATGGTAACAATGTTGTCAGAATTGTGTTTTTGTTACATTTACCAGAAATGTACAATGTTGATCGTTTTAACACAAGCTTATAATATAACAACCTTCCTAAATAATAATAAATAAATAAATAAATAAATGACTATATAAATAAGGCACTGCAGCTTAAAATGGCAGTATTGTGGCAAAGCATCCCACATTTGCAAATATTTTCCATCTAGTATACACTACCTGCTAGGAGTATACAATCTATAAAGGGGAATGGAACCCTTCAAAATTAGTACTACCCATCTAGAAAAAATTGAGATGTAATGGATGCTTACAGAAACCATTTAATCTAACTGCCACCATTATCATTACAATATGGTGCTCAGATATGGAGATTTCTTGTGACCAACTGTAGTTTCACTCAAGAATTTCCAATAAAATTGCTTGTTATCATGTGGATTACAGGCACTTGGTTTTAGCTAACATTGGTCAAGTCTCCCTTCAAAAGTGAGGGAGATAAAGGCAGTGAAACTGTGGACATGTAATATATATATATATATATATATATATATATATATATATATATATATATATATGTGTGTGTGTGTGTGTGTGTGTGTGTGTGTGTGTGTGTGTGTGTGTGTGTGTGTGTAAAGGCTCAGCAGCCGCCGTCCGTATACGTCGAATATATAAATGCAGATAAAGACATTCTCACAAAATACCCAGGCCTCACTGACGATTGAAAAGGAGCTGCTTAGGAATCTGTACTGCCTACCAGATTTCTACAGTTTATACACTGAGGTGTTTCTGAAAAAAGATTTCAGTAGTAAATTAAGGTAAGCACATGTCTTTTATAATCGCAGTGCATGTTAGAAAATGTTTTTATGCAATGTGAAAAGTAGTTGCATGCCTTGCTAAAGAAGTCATGGCACGTCACTGTATACTACTGTAATTCATTATAGGGCCTTATACAACCTGAGTAAAGTAGTTTGCATCAGTGCATTCTACACCTTCAAGAGTGGTATTGTGCTTATAACGTGGCTTCATGTTTAGTAAAATTAAACATATTCAATTATTTTTTTATTTAACTTTGTGTGTCTCTCAACCCTTATAAAACGTTACCTTTGTAAAGTTGTTGTATAATTTTACAGTACAGTAATACCATGGTTCGTCAAGTCTGTTGAACAGCTTGAGGTTGAGATTCAAAACCAGTCCAAGAAATGTATTAATATTCAAATTTGAATAATAAGTAGCTATGAAAAAGTGAAGGATCTCTAAATGCCAGTGGATAGTCAGTTATTTCAGCTATTGGCAGTATAGCGCTTTAATGTTTGAAGGTGATATATACTTGGCAGTGCAGCTGTAGTGAATTAATACACACCTTATGATGAAGCAGGGTCCATTGAAATGAACAGAAGGTCAGTCCTTAGCATTTTATAAAATACTAATGGGCTATCCTGAAACCTTATCAGAGTTTTTGGTAGAGTACAGCATTACCCCCTTTAAGAAATTACTTTCAAGACATGGTTAGTATCCCTTTAATGTGCAAAATATTTGATGTTTTATTACAATTTGCAGAAAAATCACTTTCTATTCAATAATTCCATTTGTTTAAATAATTTAATTAGCACATATTGAATATACAAGAAAATAGATCAAAGCATAGTACAGTTTCAGACAGTTTTCAGTCTGCTCTTAGTTATGAGTGATTCTTGCTAGAACAAAGAAATGAAAGTGTTCAGGACTACACAGCAGAGAAGGCAGCCAGCCCCACTCATTCTTAAAATAACTGCTTTAATCATGCTTGTTGGCTGGCCTGTGTGTGTGAGTGTTCTTTCTGCCATTCCTTGCAAAAATAGATTAGTGCTGGGAAAAATAACTGAATATTTGAAAAAAAACGTTTGATATATATTCTGTGGTAAATGTGCCATGTTCATATTCATTCATATAACAGAATAACAAAAATGCTTGCCAAAACTTATGTCTGAAATAAATAACACACATTCTACTGCAGATGGGTAATTTGTAATGACGTGTCTGGTTTATTTATTTTTAAAAGAATATTTTCATAATATGGTTGGAATAATATTTTTTTGTTTTCCAGTTAGTTGAAAATGTAAGAATATTTGTTCAAAATTTGAAAGAATATTCAAACATAAAAAATCACGTTTGTCCCATAACTAAAATAAATTAAGTGCTATTTAGGTAAGTTCTTTATAGTAAGGACATAAAAAATTAAACTACATAATAATTAAGAGAAGAATGCAAAACAGTCCTATCCTGGGTCAGATCTTATCTTTCTGACAGGTTTCAGTTTATCTCTATTGGAGAGGCATTATCAGAAGTTGTCTGTGGTGTTCCACAGGGCTTCATTCTAGGTCCCTTGATGTTTTCATTATATCTGCTATAATTAGGTGATATTATCCACAGACACGGAATGAACTTCCATTGCTATGCTGATGATACCCAGCTATATCTGTCTCTAAAGCCAGGAATTTATTCTGCCTGGGTGTTATTAGCTACTTGCCTTACAGACATCAAGCATTATGCTTGTGGGTTTACAGAACCAACTAAAAGGAAATGTAGGATTACATGAGCTTGACCCTTGCAGTCTCTCATCAAAACTTAAACATCTTTAATCCTGATTTCTCATTTGAGACTCACATTAGGGAAGTTACTAAAGTATATTTTTACCATTTGAGAAATATAACCAAACTTAGACTAATTATTTTTGTATCCGATCCCAAGAAACTAATGAATGCCTTTATTTTATGTAGAATTGAATATTGTAATGCACTTTTTCTGGTGTCCCAAAATGTGTGGTATCCCGTTTGCAGCTTGTTCAGAATACCACTGCTAGAATTGACTAAAACCAGGAAAAGTAAACATATTACCCCTGTTTTGGCCTTTTTACACTGGCTCCCAGTGCAGTATAGAATTGATTTTAAGATTTTACTGTTAACTTACAAGGCCCTGAATGGATTAGCAGCTAGTTATTTGCAGGAGTTACTGACTGTATCTTCCAAACCCGACTCTGAGATCACAGGATGCGGGGCTACTGATTACACTATGTAACACAATTTTTGTTCCTGGGTAGTAAGTGTTATTTCCTAATTGCTTATGCCTCAAAAGTATAGAAAATGGCTATTATTCCCCACAAACTTTGCTTTTGTGACCAGGACAGTGATATTTCAAAATATCACTATTTTCAATGGGAAAACGGGCAAATGTGTGTCTTTTCATTCACATAAAGTAAAAAAAAAAAAACATATTAATAAATTTATAGTATAATCGTAAATCTCGAAAAAATACTCACTTCTAAATCTTTTGTAGTCATTTTTGTATTACTTTATTATAAATACATGTTAATTTGGATTCATATGTTGTTTTTTTCTGACTTTATGTGAATGAAAAGACACACATTTGCCCTTTTTCCCATTGGAAATAGTGATATTTTGAAATATCACTGTCCTGTCTGTCGATGTTCAGTAAGCTCTTCTAGACAGTTATTAATGAAGTAAACTACAGTCTAACCAGTGTTTTGAAACTATTCCTTTTTTAATTGTAAAAAGAGAAAATGACTACATGTCTGATTTATTTCAGTCAAATACATCTATTTTCTTCATTTTAAGCCACTCCAGTGTTGCTCTGGCAGTGTGCTTTGGATCATTGTCCTGTTGAAAGACAAATTTCTTCAGCAGTTTGAGTTTTTTGGGGTGCAGGTTTTTATCCAGGATTTCTCTGTATTGTGCGCCATTCATCCTCCCATCAATCCTGACAATATTGACAGTCCCTGCTGCTGAAAAGCATCCCCATATGATGCCACCACCACCATACTTTACGGTGGGGATGGTGTTACCCCGCTGGTGTGCAGTGTTTAATTTGCACCACACATACCGCTCAGCATTCAGGCCAAAAATTTCCACTTTAGTCTCATCAGACCACAAAACGTTCTGCCACCTAAGTGCAGTATCTTCTAGGTGACGTTTTGCAAACTCTTTGGGGGAAAGGATATGTTTTTTTTTCAGCCAGGGCTTCTTCCTTGCCACTCTCCCATAAAGGCCATTTTTGTGGAATACCTTGGAGATGCATGTTTGCAAGATGCATCTACCTGTTACAAGTCAGTTTCAATCACTAACGGCAAGATACATCACCAAAGGGCCAGTAGTCTAAACTGTGGTAGTCCAAACAAGGACAGGCCAATGTGGGCTGGCTGCAAAGTCTTCTGTCAAGTATCGAATGTGAGTGATCCAGCTCCAGACCAGGTTTGCATACATTTCTTTCTTTTCTTTTTATTAATTAATGCTTTCACTCATCCTCTCCCTCTCATCACCACCCTCTCCTGTAGGCTTTTCTACTTAATTTCCTCTACTGCTCCCAATCATGACTAACTTTAATATCCTCTCGTTCCTGTCCTCTGGCTTCTCCCTGCCTCCCCCCCTGCACTCTCTCTGGCACCCTCTGGAATTGGTGCTCAGCATCCAACAAAGCTGATGCTATCTTTGCCTTTGCCTCACCTCTCTCTTGACTTCCTAGCTCTCACTGAAACCTGGCTCACCCCTGATAACACTACCATTCGGCCACCCTTTCCTCTCTCTATGTCCTGTCCCACTCAACTCACCCCTCTTGATCGGGTGGGGGAACAGGATTTCTGCTCTTTCCCTCCCTGCTCTTTTCTGTCTCCCCTGCTCTCCCTCTCTCTCTGTTAGCACCATTGAGTCTCACACCGTTGAAATCACCTCTCCTTCTCGTCTCTTCCTCATTGTTCTATACCACTCTCCTGGACCACTTACTCACTTTCTTGATGAACTTGACTTCCTCCTCTCCATCCACCCCTGTTGTTCTATTAGGTGACTTCAACATCTGCTATTATCTTTCTTCACCCCCCCCCCCCCCCCCCCCAGTCCCCACTGCAGGCCATCAACTGGCCCGCTTCTTCACCAGAGACTGCTTTCCCCCTGTCCTCTCTGTCACTCCTCTCGATAGCTCTGCTCACTAGAGCTCCTTCTCTCTGTCATTCCCATCCCTTCTTGCTCTGCCGACCCCCTCTGTCACCTTCTGTCGAAACTTCCTTTCTCTCTCCCTTGGTCTTCTCCTCTGCTGGTCTCACACCTCTCCTTTATAAACTCCTTCTCCCAACTCTGTAGACTTGGCTACGTCTACCCTCTTCTCCTCCTTCACCTCCTGACTCGACTCTCAGCACATCTCTACTATGGCACACTCCTGTCGCTTCTTCCTCAGCAACATACACTGAATTCAAATTCAAAACTGTTGTACTCACCTATCGCTGTCTCAACCTTTCTGCTACCCCCTATCTCATTTCTCCTTACACCCCCTCTCACCCCCTCTGCTCCTCCACCACCTGCAGATTATCCCCCCCTCCTCCGCTCCCCCGCTCCCCCGCTTCCAGATCCCACTCTTTCTCCACCCTTGCCCTAGTGGTGGAACGATCTATCCATAGCTATCCAGACTACTCAGTCCCTGACCACCTTGCGGCGCCTCTTCAAGACACAGCTGTGTAGACCACATCTTTAAACCTCACAATGCTCGACTATACTGGACTATATGGTACCCACTTAATTTTAAGTGCTTCCTGTATCTTGTACTTGATTTTACACTTCTAGGTATCCATATTCACATTTTTTTTGTAACTGCTCTTATTTGAAATCATTCTCATCCACTTTTCATACTTACTACCTGCTCTTAATGGGCTTTACTCATATAAGCAAATACTTTTAGTCGAACTTGCGCTTAAATATCAGTATTTACTGTATTCTTTATTTTGCGCTTATTTGAATTTGACCTTATTTTCTACTGATTTTACTGAACCTTATTTATACTGCGACCTAGAGTCTAGGGAGAGTCACTTACAACAACATATCACCCAAAAGACAGAGCACAAGGAGGCAAGTGACTTGCTCAGGGTCAGTGAGTGAGACAGGATTTGAACCAGGGACCTCCTAGGTACAAGCCCTTTTCTTTAACCACTGGACCACACAGCTTCCTTATAACTGTTTATCTGTAATGTGATTTTCTGTAATGTTTATATTATTGAAAATTGCTATATACCATTTAGAAGGGTACTGTATAATATATATGTATAAGCCTGTGTTGGAAACATCAGGTAGCAGAATGTCTTTTTGATCATATGACAACACAACACAGGCAGATTGTGTACCAATAGCTAAAAATATATAAATAAATAAAAACGAATATTGGCAAGATCTGCTATATGTAGACACCAATTATGTAAATTAAATTAAGTTTAACAATGTTCTATTACTATTCTGGGAAGTGTGAAAACTGTAAGAATTAACACACTTATCATGACAGCCAGTGTGCCTCAGAGGTTTAGGAAAAAGCATGTACTAATCTGAACAGAGAACAGATGGGAGAAATTGGCAAAGATTAATGTCAATAAAAATAAATTAGATCTGCAAAAAAGAGATTAAACATGTACATGTCTTTTAAATTGGGCTTGTTTTCCCAATTAATTACAAATCCCTCCTTTGCCACTGATTAAACTGAATATAGAATATAGCACATTGCATGTGAACTTCTAAAACCTTGTGCATTAACAGAATGCGTGCTGCTGCAGTACCTGTTCCACTGTGTGTTTATTTATTGCATTATAAACCAATGGTTTGCGAATAAGAGACGTGCCATCTGCTGCAATGGACAAATCATATCAAAACATTATAGAGAGCAATTTGTTGTCTTTTGAGTAACTAAAGTGTAAAAGTATTAAAGTACTGCATAGCAAGCATTACTCTTTATAAATATATTATACCCCATGAATTTATTTTTGTAGCAAATTGCTAAGTTAAAAATTGTATTCATAAACACTGCAACTTGCCATTAATATATAATTTAAAGACTTACATTTCTAAAAATAATAGTTTTGTTTGCAATATGTAAATACCTTATTGCATTTGAAGATGACTGAAGTGTTATATCTGTGTAATTTGTTTCAAGAGATCAATTACTAAAATATAATGATATACAATATGATACAACTATCAAGAGAATCCTGTCGCTTCAGAAATTATGTATTGATACAGAAATAAAAACTTTACAATACAGTAGCAATACTGTTGTGCAGTTTGATTAGATTTTTATTCTGGTTGAATATTGTCTTCCCTCAGAGCCCCTCTCAGGTCTCTCCTATAAGACAAAGAAATGTTGGATGCTGTGGTCATTACCTGCTAGATAACTGGCCACAATGGTAATATGGTGTCCCGTGCTGATGGAAAGGGCCTGTGAGGTGTCCCCTGTCACATTTTATTTTGTTTTAGTTTAGCAGGAATAAAGCAGAAATCCATATCTCTGTAAGCAGTGGTTAGTTTGTAAACTGAAAGGTACTGAATCTTATAATTAAGGAAGAGGGGTATTATTTTTGTTTCTAGAATGAATGTACTGACCTTGATTTGCAGTAGCTCCCATAATACAGTACCCTTCAAATTATTATCGGCTAGGGTTTTGTGCCTTATTTTTGGTGTCGGTTACCATGTTTTATCAACATCTTTAGGTCTGAACAATACCAGTGGCAGGCCTGTTAATCTCATGAACAAGCTTTGTTGTTAACACTGTTGTTGTTAAGGTTAGTTTTTTGGTGTTTTGCCATTGGGATATAAAAACAAAACTGGTCATTGTCTTACATATATACTTGCGTCCTAAGGTATATCGTTGCAGTACACTTTTGACATGACATTCATGGTACAGGAAAGCATTTATTTATTTATTTATTTTGTACATCATATATAGTACATTTCTGCAAAAAAAAAAACTTGGTAGTGGTAAGATTAAAGGAGAAGATGTGCCAGCATTGATTGAAATGTTTGTGTAAAATGTAATTGTAGCAGGGAAATCTGTCTTCCCAGTCTTCAAGCCTGAAGACCATGTTTTTGTTTCATTATTTTGTTTGTTTAATTGTTAACACTAAACATGTGCAAAAGCACTGAAATCAACAACTTATTCGCATGACTGCTACCTTTGCCTGCCTGACTATCAACTGCCAGGTTATAAGGCCTTTAACAAAAAGCTAATTATCCGACTGCTGCAGAGGCTATCAATGTCATTAAAATTGTTTTTGTGTATGAAAGCTTTTTCATTTGCATTATATTTTGGACTGGGTAGCTTAGGCTGCTTGAAATCAATGTCACTGTTTAAGTTTCTAGATTCCAAAGCAGTGCTTTTAGAGGGCACCTATTCAGAACCCGACTGGTTGAGATGATTTGTGAAGTATATGAAGGGGTGCTGGTCAACTTTTACCTAGCTAGCCCAACTAGCCTTTATGCTACTTCAGATATCTTCCCCAAGACAACTGAGACTACGTGATTTCATAAGTTGACTTTCAAAGACAATCAGCTACAAAAATTGACTTCATGTTTTTTTCCCATATTGAGTAGGAGCTGCATAGCTGTGTATATTCAGTTCCTCGGAACCATTTAATTTACAGCTGAAACAGTTTGTTTATATTTGAGTCTCTTTTGTCATTCCAATTCATTCATTATATAAATGTAACTATAGTAATTTTCAGTACAACAGCAGCTTATCTAAATACGGAAATAAGAACACATTTATAAATGAATATGAAGAGTCTGTGTCATGCAAGTGCGACTTAATTCCTGGGTCGCACCAAGTAGCTGTTTTTGGAAGTTAAACAGCATTGGTCTTTACAATCTTGTTGCATTAGAGAGGAAATTTGGCTTGGATAGTTCTCATTAAGCCTTACTGTACTCTAGTACCCCTACTGTCTAGGTATCTAATTAATCAAGACAGTGACTTCCCAGGTTGGTTCCTTGCCTTGTTCAGTTGCTTGGTCAACCTGATCAGTAAGTAAGTTGCTGAAATGAGTCAGTCGAGACACTTAACTGCAGCTGAGATCAGGAGTGGAAATACAAAATAAAATAATTCTATAAATCTTACCTGTTGTGCACCTCCGTTCCTTATGTAGCTCTCCTCCATGTGTCGTTTTGAAAGAAGCACATGTTAAAGTACTTTTATTAAAAAAATGTATTATATCTCACACCATATTAGATAAAATAATGATCTCAGTTTGCACAACTTTCTTCCAGATAGTTTGTTATACTTTCCCCTGTATAAGGCCACTTTTCCTCTAATACTGTGTCTTCTAAGCTTCTTCAGCAGACTGAATGTGTACCAGTTATCCAAGGTCATTTTAGTTTTTAAAGTGACATCACTTTAATGATGTTTATATAAAGTTAACATGACAATTACAGTATTGCCAAGGATTATTATTTTTTACTCCTGGGCAATTCATTGGCGATTTTAGTACAAGAAATTATTTCTGATCCCTTATGTAAACTGACCTTTAGACCAAAGTCATCTATGCCAAGCACAAACAGATCTGAGACTTGTTACGACATGGTGGTATGACATCTGGCTTTTGGGTGCAGTGAAGCCTTAGTTTGATCCCAGACGCCTGGTAGAATTCACATGCTGGGTTGGGAGTTGTAGGGATTGTATGAGATTAAGGGAGGAAATAATTAGCAAGAATAAAACATGATAAATATAAAATCCCTTCAATTTGACTGGTGATAGACTATTTTTTTACAGAGGTTTCATTTATGTGTGGGTGCACTGGTCATAAAATGACATATATAACAGTTTGGCTTATCCCCATTGTAAATGGCCACATTGCAAGAATGTTGTTCCAATTTGTAAGATACAGTACTTCACAGAACACATGAAGAAGGAAACCCTAAGCAGCACATTTGAAGAAAAAGTCTGGATTGTCTCAATGTATATTATGAGTTTACGAAATGAATAAGGAAACTTTGATGCACATTTTTGGTTGTAAATCAAATATAACTGGAAATAAATTCAAGTCAAACAGCTGCATACGATTATTTACCCTTTGCTATTTAATGATAAAATATAGGCTGCAGTTGGATATCTTTTGATGGTGACCAGGTCTCATTGCCTAATAGGGATGTCACATTTGGCTGCAGAACAAAGTCAACCAAGTTTTGAAGACAAACTTCAGATTGTAATTGTAAATTATGTTAAATTCAAGTGGACCCGCTAGGATACTACACATTTAAAAAAAAAAAAACACAAAGTCTGAAGCTTTGTACAAGAACACTGTTTTTTATGATCACATAGTCCTGTTTCAATATTGTTGGTAAATCTTGGAAGACATTTCAAGTGGACCAAATTCTTGGGAGACTAAATTACAGATGAGTATACATAAACCACATGAGGCAGAAAAGGGCCCTAGGGTACAAGTCATGTGCATGCAAGAGAAGAGCAGAGTAACTCATGTCCACAGTGAGAGTATATCAAAAGCCTTTGACATCAATTTTCTCTATGTTGAGGATGATCTTGTATGATTTTAAAACTTGTTTCAAGGTCTTTCCATCAATAACTTGATGTAATCTCCCCCCTTGGTCCACTTCAGCTGAATGACCCAAGAACAAAATGAAGATTGTTGTTAATAGTTCACAGTGATGGAGATTTTTATTTAGAAGTCTGATAAAACCATCCCATAACTGTAACCCTTTAAAATTATTTTAAACACATTTTACAATATATATTATAATATAACAGTGTTTTTAAGCACACACAAAGGCACATTTTCGGAGAGATATAATGCTAACAATATAATGTGAAAAAATATATAATTATCAAGAAACTACTCAAAATAATAATGTTACTGCTCATTGCTGCAGCTATGTTTATGTTGACTGTTGCATGGTTTCATTGCTCTCAGAAAATGTGCTTTTGCACTCTCTTCAATATGAGGTCCAAGCTGTTATATTTATTTGAATGCTTTCTGTCTAAAACCAAGGATGCCACCATACAAAATGTATATTTTGTTGCAGTACCAAAGCGTTTTCTGTGAGATGATAAAGCTGTTTTAATGCTGTTTGGTTGTAAAACGTTTAATCAAAGACATTATAATAATAATAATAATAATAATAATAATAATAATAATAATAATAATAATAATAATAATAATAATAATAACAACAACAACAATAATAATAATTTAATTCAAATGTGAAAGGGTTCATGACAGCCATTTTAATGATGTCTATAAAGATTGTAATTTATTTTTAATGCAATTGTAATGCAATTTTTTAAGTGATTTTATTATAGAAATCAACATACATAGTAATTGTTTTAATTGAGAGGATATTTTTAAGCTGATAAATACTAAATCAAAATAAAAGATTATGCAGGAAAGGGTAAATAGTTCCATATAATCCCACCTAAAAGATTTTAAATGCATTTCAAATCAAAACACATGTGTCTATTGGCTAGTCATCATTTTGCCATAGAGAGGCAATACCTTATAAAAAGCAATTAAAAGGTATTCATTATTAGACCCATTAAAAGGACAACTAATTTGAAGATGACCCCCTGTGTACAGTCCCAGTAATGACAGTATGTGAGTGGAACAGCACATGTTGCAATGTGTCCAGGTTTACAATTTGGATGTATTTTGTTGCCCCTACTGTTCTAGTTTAAAAATCACTCTTCAACCACCCCAGACTGATCTACAGTACTACTGTAGATTAATCTACTATAGTTTGTAAAAAAAAATAATGTTTTCTACTTACTATTGGAAATGACCGTTCGTGATTACAATTGAAGAGTGCAAGTACATATCATCCCTAATTATCAGGAGTTCAGACTTTTCTTCCCCCTCCTGAATGCTGGGGAGGTTTGGGTCTCTGCTGTTCATGAAGTTACCAGTGCTATCAACTGGTACTTTTTGGATAAACTACATTAATTGGCAATAAAAAAAAAAACAAAAAAAAAAAAACACTTGATACTAACAAAACCTTTAGGATTATTTAACTTTTAATGAATGGTATGTGGAAGCAGGGCACGTCTTTTTCTGAATCTGGTAAATGCTGGGAAAGATGTCCATCTTCTTGTGGATATGCTCTGTAAGAATGCAAAAGTGTACTGCTGCTATCCGAGCGGCTCATTTGCTTTCTTTAGCGTTCTCTCTCAGATTGATTTTGTCTGCCTTTGTTTTGTAGTGTTCCTCTGGCAAGTTCCGTAATTGCTCAGCTGCCTGGAATGAAATTGAGAGAATGAACAAAATAAAAAGTGCAGCTGTTAGTTTTTAACCTTTATAAAGCAACTGCTTCCTGAAAATATAGCTTCCTTGTAGAAATACCAGCCATGCAGTTGACAAATACCTATTTTCATTGGAACATTTTTTTTTTTGCATTTAGTTTTCTACTGACTTTTAATTGTGGATTCACGAACACGTAGTCAAAAGCCAATATTGTTACCTGGTAAATGTCAAAAGCAAGTAATGAGAGGGCGTAATTAAAAAAAATAAAAACTACTGTTTTGCAAGTTATGCATTGTTGATATAATAATGGCTCAGTAATTCCTAAATTCTTATGAACGATTCACTCATTAGGGATTCCCCAGAAGATAATCCCTCTCCTATATTGTACATATTTGAATCTCACTGGGTAATCCTAGTATGACGAGACAACACAAGTCCTCTAATCAGCGGCAAGGAACCGTTGAGCTTAGATGAGCCGAGCGGTCTCTTCTCGTTGCTAAATGTTCTGATATTTTTAAATCCTTTTTGCAAAATGTGTTTCTCCACACACATTCAGAAATACAGAACTCTTAGAAAGTACATTCAAAACAAATCTTTCAGCCACCACACTCCAGCTGGAATAAATGACCAATGAAAATTCCAACTGCCTGTCAGCTTATCTCCCATTCATGTGCAAAATAATTTATTACTAAAGATAACGGATGGAGAAATTAAAATAGTTTGAACATGTCTTTGTTTGACCCATGTAAGCTGTTTGCCTGATATAAAAGACAATGAACTATGAATGAGCTATCTGCAGACAATGTATCTCACGTAATGTCACACAAGTAGCAAAAGACATATGAATACGTATGGTGTGATGCAGCATCATTGCCAAACTCAAAACAGCAAGAAGCATTTATATTATCGGCTATCATCCCACTGATTAATTTCCTATTGCAGTTTAGAGTGTGTTTTGAATCATTTCTTCATCATCAAGTCATGTTTTGTTTTGTTTGAAAATTTCAGTTCTTCCACTGCAAGTTGTACTTCTTTTAAAAACTTTCTGACATCTTTATGGAAGAAAGCGACCTTCTTAAACATTCATCTCTCCTACTATAATTCTGTCTATTGTACTGAATTTCCTACCAAGACACAAACACAATTCAGTAGAGTCAATTATCCAATCTTTGATCAACCATTCACGTGATGAATTACGTGTGGTGTATTACACACACAGCTTCTGCTGCTAAAACTGCTACGAGATTTAGCTGCCAATAAAAGGACCAGCAAACTCAGGCAAATGAAAGTTACAGAATTATTAAATTGTTGCAGTTAAACAAATTAAAACAGTAACCTCTTCTTGATTTTTCTTCTATTTCCTCAATAAGGACTGGAGATCCTGTCTATGTTATTGATTTACTTTCCAACAATCAAGACTTATTTGACAAGCATGATAAAGCCTCATTATCATAACGTCTACTATTATCATAATGCCCATTATAATTATAAGATTTTAAACCATCAAATATGAAACCTGCTAAACCGCCACATAAAAAGAAACACAAATCTGAATGCCGAACACAGAAGGAAAAGACTACAAATAGAAAAGAAAAAAATGCAATAAGTACACTGTCACATTTTCTATGTACATTAAAAATATATATTCTTTATATATTTTTAAAATATTATATTAAAAATATTTCTGTAAAGTGGGTGTTCTGTTTTCTGTTAATTATGCACAAAGCAGGCAACAGCAAAAAAGGAAATGTGCTAAAGTAATTTAGTTTTAATTAAAAATCATCTTTTACAATTTTCACACTGTACAGTAATGTGTAAAATGCAGCAGCATGGTTTATTTTGTGTTACTGGTAGGCTAAAGTAAAAACAAAGTGTGCTACAGGTATTCATTTGATTTTACTACTGTATAGGCCTACTGTACAGATTTATTACAAAATGTTGTTTTCTTTGTTTTCAAATCAGACAACTCCTGTGTCCAGACAAATCCGGTTTAGCGAGCGAGACAACTGATTACGAAAAAAAATTTTATTGATTTATATATATATATATAGTATATATATATATATATATATATATATATATATATATATATATATATTTTTTTTTTTTTTTTTTTTTTTTTGAGTGACCAATTATTATTTTTATTTATTTTCCCCCTAATTTGGAATGTCCAAGTATGTTATTTTTCTCCCCACACAGCACTGACATTCTAAGGGTGTGTGAGCGTCCTCTGATCTCACAAGCCTAAAGCCAGAATCTCTTTTACGCAGTGCAATCCGGAGCCGAGGTGGGCACGTTACTTTTTATTCATTCTTAATGTGCTTGGTGTGTGGCCAGTAGGGTTTGGTGTTGCGTGATAAGGATAAACAATCCCTGCCGGTTTCCCATCCCCCAACCCTCGGGGGCCCCACCAGTTTGGCCGTCAAAACTGTGTGACTCATCCTGCTCTCCGAGCGGCAGAGCTTTAACTGGAAGAGCCCCTCGGGGACCTGATGACAACCTTATTGATAGAAAATCAATATTTCTGATTTGGGGGTGAAGGTGGGGGGGTTGGAAAATCATCCGAGCAGTTAAAAAAAGATTAATACAGAAGAGTTGTATGCACATAGACCTCTCTACAAACCACTTTTAAAGAACAAACCATCTAAAACTTGTCCAAGAAATATGAACAGGAATCTGAAGCATTCTTCAACAGAATTATCAGGTCCAATGAGTCTAAAATAGAACTTTTCCTAAATGGACCACAGCATCTTTGGAGAAAAAGAAAAGGGAAAGCCTTTAATGAAGAAAACCTTGTACCTACAATTAACCAAGGAGGTGATTTGATCATGATATGAGTATGTTTTAGACACTCATGTGATTGAAGATTGAATGAATGTAGCCATGTATCAAAACATTCCACAAAGTATAATGATACCATCTGCTTGTGTGCTGATACAGACAGTTTATCTTCCAACACGACAACGGCCCAAAGCATACGGCTAAGTCAACTCTGGAGTTCTTAAAGAAAATGAAGACAAAAGTTCTACAATGGCCTTCACAATCACTAGTTCCCTTTCAAGTCGAAAATAACCATGAAGGTATGGGACATTGCCGTCAGGCAGTAGGGATTGGCTGAGCTTTATAGCAAAGCTGCCGATAGGCCTCTGCACGAGCTGACGTGTAAGCCCGTCCCCCTGGGAGCTTACTATACGCAGTGCGCGGAGACTCTCTTCCTCTTTTGTCTTCAGCATTAGTAGCAGTAGGTTATTAGAGCTTGTCACTGATTGTACTCATTAAGCTTAGGCTTGAGAAGCTGGTTTTTGGCCCCTTCAACGAGTTTTTTTCAGTTGCACTCATTATTTGTATTTTTGGTTTATATAATTGTGTATATATATTTTATATTACATTATATATTCCTACACGCTTTGCTTCGGCATCGCGTTTTTGTTTACTCTCATGGTCTTTGTCTTTCCTTATTAATATAATTATTCTAAATATTTATTGTGTGTTTTTTGGGTTCTGTATATATTATATATTTGTTATATATATATTTTTGTTTAGGACGCGCGTTGTTGGCTTTGGCCATGCATGCATTGCAGCCTCGGTCTTGCCTCTGGCTAGACCGTGTGTGTGTGGAGTCTGCTCTGCAGCCCTATATATATATATATATATATATATATATATATATATATATATATATATATATATATATATATATATATATATGATGGGGTATATATCTATATATATTATATCTATATATATATACTGCTGTGGGTTCCCCACCGCGTGGTAGCTGTACGGCCTGCCCTACAGTCACTAAGCACTTGCTGCAGCATCCCCAAAATAAATAAATAAATAATCCCTTTTTTTCACCATTAGGAAGACTACCACCAAACACATACTCCCTTAAACACCAAGGTAAGTATTCACCAATAAGATACTGTACCAGCACTAGCGTCTCCGCTCTGCGGGTCAGCTGACGCTTAGGAGTCTCGTGCTAGCGTCTCAACGCTTGGTACTCACACTCCACGTGGTGTCAGCACTTCGGTGCTTGGTGCAGCGCTTCCTCGCTTGGGACTCGGTGCTCTGTGCTCGGAACTCTACAATTCGCCGCTCGGTGCGCGCACCTCGGTGCTCGGCACGTCACTGCTAGACGCTTTGCCGCTCAACGCGTCGCCGCTCGACGCACGCACCTCGACGCGTCGCTGCTCGACGCACGCACCTCGACGCGTCGGTGCTCAGTGCTTGACGCACGCACCCTCGATGCACGCACCTTAGGTGCTTAGCGCTCGTGCTTCGACGCTCGACGCACCTTCAGCGTTCGTTGAGCCACGCTTGACGGAGATGTCGGGCTTTCATCGCTGCGTGATCCATCAGGCAAAGCTGCCTGCCAGCGATCCATACGATGATGGCGTGTCTCGGACCAGAGCACACCGCATCCGCGTTGACGGGTAGGGCTTTTTGCCATCTCTGTGCTGGCTTCCAGGCACGCACCCTCCCACCAAAGGGCGAAGAAAGCAGTGGGTGGGCACTCTCCTTCCTCTGGGTCGTCCCACACCATTTCTGCCCCGCCGTCGTCTACGGCGACGCTGCCAGGGCGGCTGTAGCTCTCCAGGAGCCCGTCCTCCCAACTAACATCTGGTCAGAGGTCCCCCACCAGACGCGCTAAGGAACGCAGCCCCTCCCCTTGTAGGGTACGCCCCCGTTGGGAGTCTAGGTCGCATTCCAGATCGCCTTGACGGAGAGGACGCTCTCGCTCCTCTCGTCGGGATACTGACCTTGAAGTGCTGGATACCGATGACCCGACGTGGTCTGTGGTGGACAGAGCAACCCGCTACTTGGGCATCGAATGGCCTATGATAGAACTTCCACGGCGATCATTGTTCGAGTCGCCTTCAGCCCAGCCCCATCAGTCCAGGGTGCTTCTGGCATTCCCAGACTTTATTAAGAAGGTGCAGTCCACCTCGGGGGCTCCAGCCTCTGCTCCTGCGACTTCTCGCAAGGCTTCGGCCTTACCATGCAGGGGGCAAGTGAAGCTGGGTTGGCGTCCTTCCCAACGGTGGATGCTGCGTTCGCCGCGTTGGTGAAGACGCCAACATTATCGGGGCTGACAAAAGATCCTGCATGCCCCAATAAGCAGTGCAGGATGACAGAGGTACGCCTCAAAAAGGGGTACACTGCGGCCACGGAGGTGGTCAGATTGTCAAATGTGGCCAGCCTGCTGACAGTCTACCAGGCGGCACTCATTAGAGACCTGCCTGAGTGCCCTTCTGCGGCCCTCAGAAGTGAGTTGGGAACGGTCAGTCAGATGCTGGTAAAGCTGGCCCAGCTCAACGTGCGGGCTCAGGGCAGGAGCATCACGTCACTGGTGGTGGCCAGAAGGCAGCTCTGGCTCTCGCAGGCGAGAGTGCAGGAACCTGATAAGGCCCCATTGCTGGATGCCTCAATTACACCGAGACACATATTCAGTCCGGCGGTGGAGGAGATGCTGCAATGATCCGTCAAGGCGCGGGAGGCATCACAGCAAATGGCAAAAATGTGGCCAAATAAGCCGTTCCAGCCTAAGCGGCCTCAGGAACACGAATGGCGCAGGACATCGACACAGCAGCAGGCGCAACCACGGAGTAGTAAGACCTCCCCTTTAGGTCCATCAGTGCGCGGCCAACCCGCGTTTGTAAGACCGCAGCGCGGACAGTGGCACCGTAGAGGGGGTGGCAGGCCATGCCCTTGTGGCTCTGGCCAGGCCCCACGTGAACGAGCGCAGCTAAAACAGTCCTGAAAACTCCAGGCAGCTGTTAACCCTCCCCTACACTGTCCCACAGCTACAGTTCTGGCAACAATGCACCAATGACACCTGGATGCGCAAAACTGTGGTCGTAACTGCAGTGAAGGACTCGGTTCAGTCCTTAGCTCTGAATGTGGAAATACAGGCATTGCTCAGGAAGCGTGCCATTCAACAAGTAGACCCTGCTCTAATCGACCAGGGGTTCTATTCCAAATAATAATAATATTTTGTGTCCTCCCATTAGGTCTGTCACTAGCTCCTCGAACCATTTCGAAATGTATGGATGCCATCCTAGCTCCCTTTGCAGGCTTAAGGCTTCCGACTGCTGAACTATCTGGACGACTGGCTCGTCTGCGCGCAGTTGAAGGAGTAGTTGGCACAGCACACAGTGATGGTTACAGACCATCTTCAGCGGCTAGGTCTGAAGGTCAATTCAGAGAAGAGCCGCCTCGTGCCAAGCCAACAGACCGAATTCTTGGGTCTGCATCTGGACTCAGTGTCCACGGAAGCGACCTTGTCGACACAAAGCGTTGCCTCGCTGGAGTGGTGTCTCTCCCTAGTCAGGTTAAGAGAAACAGTCAGCATGGAGCTGTGTCAGCGCATGCTGGGATTGATGGCTGCCGCCTCGCAAGCCCTTCCCTTGGGCTTATTACACCAGAGACCTCTACAGGCCTGGTTCAATGCCTTCGCGTTGCATCCGCGGAAAGACTGGGCCCTCTTAGAGGGGTGCCGGTGTCGGACATTTGCGCGGCAGCCAGTTGGGCTGCATCACATACTTTTATGAGGTTTTACCGGTTAAACGTACTGGATTCCTCTGCTCGACTATTTGGAGCATCTGTACTACACTCTGTGGCACCTCAGGATGCCAACATGGTGTTGACTATTCCACCTTAGGACAGGTGTCATTGCGAGCATAGACGCTGAGGCGCAGCTCTGCATATGCATAGATTTATTGCATACGCAGTTGCGTTATGACGTAAGTCTGTCCTACTGCCGAGAATCCTCCCTCGCAACGGCTTGGGTACACTGTTCCCATACCTTGATGGTTACTTTCGACTTGAAAAGGAACGATAGGTTGCGGATTGACCCAGTTTTCCCCAACAAGACTTAACATACTGGTTAGGAATTATCATATGTGCCCGAAAGCCGTAATAAAAGCAAAAGAAGAACACACGAAATTCTAAAGCAGGGGTGCCAATACTTTTTATTGAATACTTTAAATGAAATACGTTTCTTGTTTGTTTTAAAAATATTATAGTAAAATCGCTAGATATTGCTTTTTGTTTTATTAAAAAGTGGTTCAAGTTTATTAAATGCTTGTCCTTCATCTGGTACCTTGAATTATGATATAATAAGCATAGAGTGCCCATAATTTTTATTCGCCGACTGTAACAGGTAAGGAAGGCATTCAATAGCTGTGGGTTGAGCTATTGTACTAGATGCACAATTGTTAAATGGGTGGAAGCATGAAATGGTAAGGTGTGTGTAAAGTGCAATCCCTTCCCCTACCTGCTCTGGAGTAAGGTCCCTCTGTTCCTGAGCCAGCATCTCATATCCCACCATGAACTTCCGAATGGTGGAAGAGCGGAGGAGGGGTGGGTAGTAGTGAGCGTGGAGCTGCCAGTGGCTCATATCTTCTGCCAGCTGATGGCCTGTGGGTGCTCCTGTAGAAACAAGGATAAATACTTTTTAAGGCAATGGGTTGCATTGACTTGGGAGAGCCTCAAACACAGGAAAGGAACACCACAAAAGGTACAAACAAAAAACTTCATGCAGAGGACATTTGGCTCCTGTTCAAGCCCAAATCCACTTCCAACTTCAAAATGAAAGGGATATCATGTGATTTAAATGTGTTCTTTCCTGCCGCAGTCCGTAGTGCAGAATAATGTACCATATATCACAGGACAGCTCTGCAATTTAATGGCTGAATCACAGACTGTAAATCACAGCTCAGCCACTGACTCACTGTGACCCTGAGAAATAACTTGGCAGCAGGGTCACCACTGGTAATGCGACACTATCTCAGCAAGGCTATTTTGTTATTCACAGGAACGAACAATACAGGAGTACCATAGATGTCATTTAAAAACAAAGCAGCGCATCACATTTTAAAGTTAATTTGTCAGTTTCACAATTTTAAAATGTATATTCTTACATTTTTCTGCAAATCAAAATGTCCCCGTACAGGAAGCAGTAAGCTTAATAGACAAATAAAATACGTTTTGTTATGCAAGGCTCTTGAGAGCTCTATAGACTGTCTGCTGAGAAATTACAAACAAATATTTTCTCAAACCTCTTGCAGAAACATGCAACTTATGAACCTGAGATAATAATGAAGTACATACATGCATGAAGCTAAATTCATTTGGCAGGGGAAAAAAACCGTTACCATAACAATGACAAAGGTACAGTGTTGTCTGTACTAAAGTATGGATTCAATTACAACTTCCAGTGGGGAGAAAAAAAAATCTGTAAATACAGATTTCCATCCGCTTTAAATTGGACAGCAGGATTTCTCCTTATTCAATTACACAGTTGACAGGAGTTTCATGTGGAGTTACAGTCTGCGTTTTAATATGGACTGTAACCAAGGGAATTAACCGTTAAGTAATCCAATATCTCCCAATCACACTTCATGTTTTCAGGATATAAATGAGGGTACATGATCACCCCTCACATAACCACAAGGGCAAAAAAGGAGAGCAGTTGGGGGGAGCTCTTGCCAAAAAAAGCAAACACAAACAGTGCTCTTCACATGGCACAGTTAGCTCTAGTTACTGGTAACAGACCAATTAATAATAACGTGAAATCTCATGCACTAAAAAAAAAAAATCCAGCCTAACAACTTAAAATACACATTTTAAAAAGTAACTGCATTTTGCATTTTTAATTTACAATTAAACTAAAATATTGTTTCGAACAAATGTTATTATCATAACCATGGTTCCATGAAATAGAGATGTAACCATTACAGAATGGGTATTTACCTCCTAAAGACCAGAATCCTGAAAATTGTATACTAAAGCTGCTCACCGAGCCTGTGACGCAGTCATGACTCCGCCCCTGAGGTATCAAAAGGACTACGCTCACAGATCGCAGCGTAATTTTTTCATCAAGCCTGCTGCAACCATGGACACAGCGACCTTGAAGGTTAATGGATACATTTCTATTTCAGGGAACCGGGGTTATGATAATAACCTAAGATTCCTTTTCAAGTACAAAATGTAACGACTACCAAATGGATCTGTATACCCATGTCGCAAGGGCAAGATTTCCGAACGACCAGAATGCTACAACGCTAAGCCAAGAGGCTTCCCTGTGTGTTACCATTTGGAACCCCAGTAACAAGTAGCTAGGGGGAAAAAAGCTAGAAGGATCCACGACGTTAAGTCTGTAGAACCAAGTGAATGCATGGGAAGTAGTCCACACTGCTGCATAGCAAATGTCCTTGACCGATGCACCTTGGAGTAAAGCCCACAAAGTTGTCATGCCCCTAATGGAATAGGTACTTAGCTTTTCTGAGATGGCAAGTTGGCCAGCTCATAGGCAGTCCTGACCGTGTCCATTTGGACAGCTGCTGCTTAGACAGGGCTTGGCCATAGGACACTGTACCATAGCAGACATAAAACTGTTTGGACGCCTCCAACTTTTCGTCCTGTCAACATAGTATGCCAGGGCCCGAAATGGCACAGCGTATGGAGCTGTCACTCTGTCAGACTGGAAAGGAGGTGGATGGAAAGCCTCCAATTCCACAGACTGGTTGATGTGGAACACCTGCAAAAAGGCAGGATTGGTACAGAGCATGACCTTTATCCTGGCAGACTTTTGTTGTAGTGACGGCCTGCATCTCCAGAGGTGATAGCAAGCAAGAAAGCCGCTTTAAATTATAAAAAAAAATCATCCAAGCTGAATGCAGGGACTCAGATGGAGGCTTCATGAGTGCATTAAGCACCACGTTTAGCCTCCAGCGAGGAACAATGTCCTTCACAGGCTGCCTAAGCCGGCGAGCCCCGCCAGGAGGTGAGCTCCTGGGGAGACAGAATCAATCTTAACATGGCAAGCTGAAATAGCTGCCAGAATCCTCCACTCTGAGCACGCCCCTTGTAACGATAGGTAAATGTGCCGGTCTATAAAATATATTAGCTACGTGTAAATAAATAAATAAATAAATAAATAAGAAAAAATAAAAACGTCATCGCAAAATATGGGCAGTGACATAATGACTTATTGGGATTTCCGGCATTGCATGAATAAAGCTAGCACTGTTGCATGGCCGGGGTAGATGTTGCTTGGAAGGTGTATTGCTGGAGGCGTGTTTGAGCTGAGCAAGAGAGAGACGGAAAAAGAAAGAAGTTTTGAAAATATGGCAGTTCGCTACTGAAGACAGTGAGTTTAGCTGCGTTTTGCTTAGTTGTGCAAGTATAGCTGCCAGCTGTTTTAAAATGGAGTAAAGATTAATAAAGCACTATTCGAGTGAGCTGTGTTGTGGTGTTGCGGTGAGGGCTGTGGCCGGAGCTCGTGTGGAACCAGGGGGAGGCGTGTTGCTGCCGAATTTACATTGGGTTTGAGAAAATAAACTGTTCGATTTTTCCTTTCTCTTGACTGGTGAAAAAAAAATAAAAAAAATAGCCCAACTGCTCTTAAACAAATGGAAATAAGCTACTTTGGGGTGTTCCTATGCACAGATGCACTTTACTTCCTTCACTTTACTGCCTTTGACTAGTTTTTTATTGAATATTGTAAGTTAAGAATAGTGGTAGTAGTGTTAATTAAGGACAAATTATAAACAATATAGCATAATGAATGGTCTTTCTTAAATCATAATTAATTGATCACTTGGAATGCTGCTTGTGATTGAAATTAGTTGTTGGAGACAAATCATTATAGCTGTGTTATTTATTTATTTATTTGATGGATAACTAATCTATTATATGCTAAACTTATGTGCAATATATTCAGTTAGCTACTTATGTGCAATAGCTAATTATATATAATTATATATATATATATATATATATATATATATATATATATATATATATATATATATATATATATATATATATAGATAGATAGATAGATAGATAGATATATAAAACTTATTGTGTTTAATAACTTATATGAGTGCAATATAACCGGTGGTGCAATATATGACAATGGTGTGCAATATATGTATTTACTGGGTGCAATATAACCAATTAACAATGTGATTGGTCAATTGATTTAATTAACTGCAGTATATTTTAATTAATTTGTTTGTGCAACCGAGTCAGAAACCAAGAGGTCTGCTTATTATCTGTAGTACCTACATGAGACTGAGGGAAGCCTGCTTGTTAGAATGGACTAACAGCCTTCGCAATGGTGATGTTACAAAGCTTTCACCAAAACGGCATCAAGATACTGGGGTTCAAATTGCATACGGCAACAACTGAAGTGAGTATATCGGTCCTGTGCAGTGCTGCTGAACCCAGCAGCTGCTCTTGTTAGACATGTGCTGAGACAGGCCTTGCACAGTATCAGAAATAATGATAAAAGACTTTCTCAACAAAAAACAATAATTACACAATTAGATAAATGATATAAAACTTCTCATAGTACTAAATAGCAGAAACGAAAAAGAAAATAAGATCCAGCCATTCACATATCATATCACCTATTATCAAATTAAAATGTCTCCCACAACAATATAATGGGAGTCAATGGAAACAAGCTCCTGATAATATCACTTTGGTAATATATACTGTTATTTTAACGGCTTCAAGGTTAAAACAGCGTCAGTGAATTGAAGATTATGTCAACTCTGCTTATTGTCATAATGTATGTGCAGTCACTTTGAAATGATATTAAGCTTAATTGTATATTTAAAAAAAAAAAAAAAACACCTTGCATAACCAACCACAATAGAGCTTTCAGGTTCAGAGTCCTCCATACTTGTATACACCCTGATTCAGAAACAATAGCTTGTTGAAAACATATATATGTAAAAAGCTGTGGTTCTCAAACTTTTTATAGACCCCTTTTAAGTGAGATTTTGTTCTGGTTTGACCTTCCTATTAAAAAAGCATACTCAGTAATAAATGACAGAAATAAAATATATATTCATACTGCAGTTTTCCTTTTTATAAAAGCCCAGCAGTGCTGCTCTAGTCATTACATATCATAGGTCTAGCTTGTGATTTGGTTGTTTCGCGACCCCCCCCCCCCCCCATGTTTACCTGTTTGAGAGCCACTGAAGAGTCACCAGTAGGGGAGAATATGCAGCAAAGTCACCTACTGGGCATTTAATATTGAAAATGACCGGTGTGGGGCACAAAAGCTTGACTGACAGTGTACAGAGTGAGAGTCAGCAAGCCAACAAATGAATCACAGCATGGGAAACTGAACAGGGCACAACATTACTGATAGAAAAAGACTACTATTTTGTAACAAAAAGAGGTGTGTGTATGTATGTGAAGAACTATTTAAACCAGGGCGACTAATGTGACAGCCTGTTGTTTAAGTTGGCAAATGCCATTGGTGCAGTTAACAAATGTACCTCAATCACTTTTTATTTCTAAAGTGTACAATCACAAAAAATTGTATGTGGCTGCCAAACACTTGAAATAGCGAAACGTAAGGTCCACTTTGTCTTGCATTCAAAACATGAACTGCATGTTCAACTGGAGGCCTGTCAAGACATATATGACTATGTTTAGTATTACTGTTTATCAACATTTCACAGCAGCTTGATTATGTGTGTAATAGGTTTTTACAGAAATATCTTGCTTGAGAAAATACCCATTGCTGCAGTAACTGAAACCACTGATTAAAAGTCAGCCACAGCAATAGCAGATACGCATCATTTTTACATTATAAAAACACAGTACATGTTTAGCATGTACATTTACAGGGCAGTACTATCATTCCATTTTTATTCGTTTCATTGCAGTTTAGTTCATTTTTCTGTTTCAAGGAGCTGGAAGCAATGTATTATGCTTCTGTGATTTACAGTCATTATTTCTCTTGTATTGTTTTTGTTATCAATGTGTTCGATATTTCATTTTGTATGTAATTGCTCTCGTGTTATCCCTTTGTGGTACTTTTATTTGTTGATATTGCTTTAGTTTATTGATTTTTCAACTTCTGCCTTGTGTAGCTTTATCTTATGCTTTTTTGTGGTTACATTCTGTATTTAAGTAGTTAATTGCCTTATATATCTTTATGGATCGGCCAGTATATTTAATAAAATCTTTTTTTTTTTTAATTACTGAATGACTAATGTGACCTTTCCACTCTGCCTGAATAAATGATAGGTCACAATGTAACATGATTTGAACAGAATGAGGAAGGGTGTCCATTCTTAGGATTCTCTAGACAATATCAAAGCAGCTGAAATCCAGGTAGAGGCAGATTTTGATCAAAATTATTATAACTTAATATTAGAGCAACAGAACCCAGGACCATCAAATTGATTGTACCCCTCACACTGTAACAGTATGATAAAAAAAAAAAAAAAAAAAAAAAAAAAAACAGTTAAGACATTTTAAGCTAAGACTAACAGGGGAGATCTGTGCTGACTGTTTGGTGCATGTGTGGTACTGCAGAAAGGGGGCAGCAGCCTCATAGATCCGCCCATCAGTCATGGTAGTGACATGGAGAGGTGGGGGAAGAGGGTGTGTTGGCTTTCCCTCTCTCTGAGTGGCTGAGAGGCAGGCCTTGGGGGATTGTTGACCCTATAAAATAATGCTCTGTTGTTCCCTTAAGATAAAACGAGCCAGCTGGCGGAAGCTCTGCTGCTGGACCGAGCACGGCCGGAGAAGAACGAGCACTACGACAAATGAATTAAAAAGAAAAGGAATTTTTAGTAGCGAGCGTAGGACGGAGACCCGAGCCGTTCGGATAGAGACAGTCGGGTTACTGCTACCGAGTGCAGCACCTTTGTTTTGTAGTTTTATTACTGTGTTTTATTTTCTCTTTTCCTTTCGCCTTTTGTTTTCATTAATCTTTTGAGCACCTGCTAGTACGCCAGTGAATACCTGTGTTGGTAACCATATGCTCATAATTACTGTTGCCGGTATCCAGGCCACAGACAACAGCGCCCTCTGCGGGCTAAAGAGAAAATAAGGAAAACATGAAAATAATTAAACTGGGCACCAGTGCGATGTTGCAAAGAAATGTTCCATCTCCCATGTGTGTCAGTGAATTGCCCACAATGATCATATTCAATTTTGTAATTTAAAAATGACTGCCTTTAAAAACTTACAGAATGTAGGGACCACTCTGTATGAACCACATTTGTTTTTTTTTTTGTTGTTTGTTTTTTTATTATTATTATTAGATGGCCAGTCTGTAAAACCAGTTTTTCCTTCCAGTTTTCTCTTCTGTGCAATGTCAGATATTCAAAAGAACCCCATAGGCATTGTTTTGTGTCTGCTGACGACAATGCAAAATAATAACCTACTGTTCATACTCTAGCAGTTAGTGAGAGAGCCTGATGTAATAATATACTGTATTTTATAAATATTAATGCATATGGTCATTTTGAATATTGGATATATTAAAGCCTAGTGGTTACAGCCAAGAAGCAGAAGTCAAATGATCCTGGGTTCAAATCAGGGGCGCCACTATGCTGCTTGTTTATTGGGGTGCAAAAGCAATCCTTTCTCTATCAGTGGTTTGTTCTTCAGTTTATAAATCTTGCTTAAGAAAAACCTCCTAACACTGAAATATGTACATTAATCTAATAACTCATCAACAACAAATATGATCATCGTTAGTCAACTTCTTTTCTTTTCTGATTTCAAACAAAACCCATTAAGCAACTGAGTGAAAAATACTGGTCCTTTTTTCTTTTGTGGTTTTCCCAAAATGCAACATAACACATGATTGAAAACAGATTGGAAATGTTTCTTCAGATGGGTTTTATCAAGCGGTATACTATAGGCTTTTAGAAAATGAGCTGGAAAGAACATCTTTCACAAGTACAAGGAGGTAGAATATTCAACTGTACAAAAATAGCACTGAAATTGTATTGATGAATACTCATCAGATATGTAAATCAAAATACTGATGTCTCATTTGTCTGACTTGAATAAACTACCAGCATACAACAAGAAACAAACTTTTGCCTTTTCCTTGTAATATGGGTGCATAATATTACTGGCATCCCAAAACTATAATGATATTGTTTTTTTGTGCAATTGTTCCTGCTAGTGTCCATAAATACATGACTATGATGACATACAAAAGTAAAGCAACTAGGCCTGCAAATAAACTCTCAGCCCTGAATTGATTCACACAATGTCAGTTTACTGCAGGTTTGATTTTTAATTTTATTATTTTAAATAACGGCTTTGGCTTTTTTTGTAGGTCTGTGTAAACATTTCTATGATGAGGGTAAAAAAAAAAAAAGAGAATACACACAAAAAAAAAGCTTCTAAAAGTAAAAAGTTTTATTTCAACAAACTACCAGTGGGTCATTCAATAACACATGGACTGAATGTTGTCATCTTCCCCACTTCAAAATGTCTTTTGAGATCACATATGGAAGTACCTAAAAGTGTTTTAGGATGAATTCCAAAATAGCTCTCTCAATATATACACACACACACACACACACACACACACACTCATTGCTCGCCCGTTACAACATGCCTCGTTATAGTGCAGAATTATAACACGGTACTGTCGTGGCTCCCATTTCCTCCATAATGCCATTACAGTAGCCCTTTTATACTCACTATAAGGCACAACACAAAAAGGTACGGTCTCGTAACTACTGCTCCCAACTATAGCGTTATAAAGCACTGTACTATATGTAGTAGGTACAGCACTTGGTTTGCATACTGCCAATTTACATTGGCCAACATTTCTTCTGTTGCAGCTGAAATGTCTTGGCACCAAAGATTCAATTTCTCAATCCAGCTGGTAGTCTATAGTAAGCTTGTTGTACTCCTGTATCATACAGCAGGAGCCGTCGGCTGCGCTACAGTTCAGTCTGATACTTTGTGTTAAAATTTGAGGTGTCCTTTTGTTTTAATCTTTTGTTTATGCATTGTCAGTCTGATAACTGTAACTGCCTGACAATCACAGAAAATCAGTTAAGGGACTAAAAATAAAAATATTAAATACTTGCAAAATTGTTCTCCCTGATATTGCACATTTACAGTTTGTAAGATTCTTTGTTTTATCCCTGTGTGGGCAAAATGCCAAATGCACTTGTAACTAATCTGTTTCCTTTGGGAACAATTCAGGTCTTTATATAAAAAGATTACACTATTCCAATAAATCTCTTGTAGAGATCAACACTGTTGAATGAGTAAGAGAGACTCTCCAGGTAAGTGTTATCACAGAAAATATTAAGGCTTTTTATATTAGGTTTTAATGGCTTTTCATCAATGCACAGAAAACAGTATACTTTTAATACAATCAATTAAATTCAATGTTTGCCCCTCTATTCATTCTTCATTTTTAGATAATGACCTCATTAAAGTCTACTTAAGGGCACCAAGTAGGATGTCTGCATGTCTGAATGTGGGTAAAACCCCTACGGCCGGTTTCACAGACTCTGATTAGCAGTAATCTTGGCCTGCTTTAAATTAACATTAGGTGGTCCAAGATCTGTGCTTACCGATGTCTGTGAAGCTAGCTACTATTTATTTATTCATCTGACTGTATACTTGTTCATAGGCAATTTGCATATCTCATTTACAGAGAAAATAGCAAATGGCCCTTTAAAATGGTAAGCATTAAGTAATCACACAGTGGAGATGTAGCAAGCAAATTATAAAATCGCTACACTGTAAAAACAAAACAACACTAAAATACAGAGAATATGAAATATTAGAAAAAAAAAAAAAGGTAAGTATCTTAGACTCACAGAAAGTTTTTAATAATGAGTGGACAGGCACAGGTGGTCTTGGAATTCTAAAAATGGGTAGACTTAAGTGTTCTAGGATTTATATTAAGCAACCAGAATGGGCAGGCAAATCTTTCCTTGGTTAAATAAATATTTTTCTAAAGACCAAATACCAGTAAACTGCTTTACATTATTAGAAATGCGGGAAACAAGCTACTGTTGGTTGATGATTTTATAAAACATCAACAAATATAGTCTGACCTATATATCTATCTATCTATCTATCTGTATATATATATATATAAATTATTTCAAAATCTCTGGTTGCTTTGGACCTTAACAATGAAGACACTGCATATGATTTTTTAGGTGTCTTTATAACATCAGTGGCTAAAGATCTGGAACACATGTTAATCTAATTAACTAATTAAGCCAGTCATTTGTTCAATTAGGTAACTGAGAGGTCAGCTGAAGTGAAAACCAGAAGACCCTGTAGCTCTCCAGGTCCAGGGTTAGAGACTCCTGCTCTAGGGTGCGCACTTGGCTTCACCTCCTCGTGACTCACAACACACCATTTTATAACTACTGCACACTAGGGTTGGACAATAATGACATTTTCAGCTATCGATTAATGTCTGTAATTTATCATCTAATAAAATATTTTAAATTCTTGTAAGTTATCAAATGTATACTTATGCAGCATGACAATCACCAGTCTTTTGAGTTTAGCAGAAAAAATATACAGTTATCAGCAGGATTTTCAAAAGAGGCAAAACAAAGTCGCAAGTGATATCTAAAACTAGGTCGCAAGTGATTTCTAAAAGCTGATTTGGGTCACTAAGTAAAAGGCTTTCAAATGGTTTAGATAAAAGGAGTAGTGATATCCACTTGTTGACAGTGAAGTGGTTACATTAATCAGGCTTTAAAAATCACTTTGCGGCCTAGTTCTTATTTTGCCCCTTTTGAAAAATCATGCTCTATATCGGTTTTAAATTTCTGGTGGGTGCCCAGAACAAACATGATTATAAAAATACACCTATGGTAATTTGTATATATTAAAGCATTATTTAGTTTTTTCCTACAAAATGATACAAATATGTTTTTCTTATTTAAACATTTATGTTAAGAACATTTACTTTCATTAAAAAAAAAAAAAAAAAAAAAAAAAAAAAAAAATGCTAACAAATGTATTAATATAACAAAACAAAATTGCTTACATCACCTGGAAGCATTTGGTTTCTTTAATTGTGTGGCAAATCTGCCATTAAGAGAATCAAACTGGGTTTTAAAAAAAAAAAAAAAAAATACTATTAAGAACATACTGAGATGTTCATGGCTGCTTGTAACTCTCTGCTATTTATGCACCTACCCTTTTGTTACTATAGCAACGCCATAGGAACAGATATGCAGATGGTGCTGCGCACCCACTTATTTTTCCCCATGCTGTGCATAGACTGCAGTATAGGACTCATGTCATGTCTATACTGTAGTTTCAAATAAAGAAGCAACACATTGTTTAGGCCATATTACATGTTTCCATATGGTTGTGTGTTGTTTTTTTTTTTTTTGCAATCCTGTGTCAAGATATTTAATATTCAAAGTTCTACTTTTTTACAGTAATTTTACAGTGACCAAACTTTTGTGTTTTTATGTTAGAAAATGAATCATGCTTTGCCAGTGTACAACTTATTATCAAAATGAAACCATGACAGTTCAACGCATATTGTTTTCAAACATTACATAACTTCCCAATGTATGCAGTGCTCACTCAGACCATGTTTTACACCTCACACAGACAGTTCAGTGCCGCTTCCTGCTCATTGAGTCATGGACGATAATTAAGATTAATCGACAATTTGTCAATGCAATCAAATTATCGCTGCAAAAAAATTATCGTGATTATTGATATTATCAATTATTGTTACAACCCTACTGCACACCCTGTCGTGTGTTATAGCTTACACATAATAGGCATATTAGCTTTGAAACATATTAGTTTTGTTTTTGTTTTTTATCCTGTGTGTATTGTTACCATATAAAAAAATAATAATTCAGATACCAATTTGCTGCAATGCCATGTAGACATCTGTAGAACCACAGTGCGATACCCTTAGAGCAGTGTTCCTCAAAGTGGTGCCCGTGAAGCCAGGCCATCATACCCGCGGCAGCTGTTCTTAAATTATGGGTTGTGAACACATTTCTAGCGGGTCGTAACGTGGGAAAATAAATAAAGCTTTAAACACATTTTCCAACAAAAGCATCACAACAGTCTGCTGACAGTGCTACTCGCTTAATCTGGGCTTGTATGTACTCAACATATTTTCTTTTCCTCAAGGGCCTCTGTGATACAATCAAACAAAATGAATATCTGCATTTTCTCTTTGGTAGCCCAATAGTTAGATGGGTGGGACATAAAATGTGTCTGTTTCAGTTGCAGGTATTGACAGTAAGTTTAACCAATAGGAGAGTCAAATATCTGGCAAGTTTTACGCAGCTGTCCAATCATAAGCAAGCAGAAGCCGAGCACTTTGGATGACTGTTATTGTGAAAAAGAATATATTATAAATATATTATAATATTAAATTTTAATTTTTATATTATATATATATATATATATATATATATATATATATATATATATATATATATATATATATATATATATATATATATAATTTTCACCAGACAAGGGGAACACTGTAGTACATCTGGTTATGAATCCACTTTCCTTGAATAACTGTACTCCAGATGAGCGACCTTTAAACAGAGTAATGCTGATCTATATATATCCTATTTTATTTTAGTTTATTCATGGTTATCTGCGTAAACATGCTATTTAAAAATATTCACCTTGCGGATTTTATAGAAATTATTTAAAAGAATAAGCGCAGCATTCTAAGACACTGCCTGTGTCTTAGCCTTATCAGAGTGATTCAAAGAATAACTCCCTTTAATATATATATATATATATATATATTATATATATATATATATAATATATATATATATATATATATAAAGTTGTGGGGTAGGGTGTGTAGATAAATGAAAAAAAAAAAAAAAATATTTGAATGCATTTTAACTCCAGGCTATAAGGCAACAAAAGGTGAAAATTTTGTAAGGCGGTGTGTACTTTCTATAGGCACTAATACTATTTTTACAGTGCCTTGCAAAAGTATTCAGACCCCTGACCAATTCTCTCATATTACTGAATTACAAATGGTACATTGAAATTTCGTTCTGTTTGATATTTTATTTTTAAACCCTGAAACTCAGAATCAATTATTGTAAAGTGACATTGGTTTTATGTTGGGAAATATTTTTAAGAAAAATAAAAAACTGAAATATCTTGCTTGCATAAGTATTCAACCCCCACACATTAATATTTGGTAGAGCCACCTTTCGCTGCAATAACAGCTTTAAGTCTTTTGGGGTAAGTATGTACCAGCTTTGCACACAGTGTCGGAGTGATTTTGGCCCATTCTTCTTGGCAGATTTGCTCCAGGTTGTTCAGGTTGGTTGGACGACGCTTGTGGACCGCAATTTTCAAATAGTGCCACAGATTCTCAATGGGATTGAGATCAGGACTTTGTCTTGACTCTTGTTTTAGCGCTAAGTTTTGAGGGACGGCCTTTTCTTGGCAACGCCCGGGTGGTGTGATGCAGCTTCCACTTCCTGATTATTGATCCAACTGTGCTCACTGGGATATCCAAACACTTGGATATTATTTTGTATCCTTTCCCTAATCTATGCATTTGTATTACTTTATCTCTAATTTCTGTAGAATGCTCTTTGGTCTTCATTTTCCTTCAGATTCACAGCCTTACCAATGATCCTTCAACAGTGGGGTTTTTATCCAGAAAATGTGGCAGCAACTTTAATGGTTCACAGGTGGAGGCCAATGGTAAGGTAATTGTGTCCTCGTTAGGGCAATTTCTTTCATCGGTGCAAACTGGGAGCTTCCACAGCACAGGGGTTGAATACTTATGCAAGCAAGATATTTCAGTTTTTTATTTTTCTTAAAAATATTTCCCAACATAAAACCAATGTCACCTTACAATAATTGATTCTGAGTTTCAGTGTTTAAAAATAAAATATCAAACAGAATGAAATTTCAATGTACCATTTGTAATTCAGTAATATGAGAGAATTGGTCAGGGGTCTGAATACTTTTACAAGGCACTAATATATATATATATATATATATATATATATATATATATATATATATATATATATATATATATATATATACACACACACACACACACACACACACACACAGTATCAGTCAAAAGTTTGAGTACACCTGCTTGAAACCAGGTTTTTCATGATTATCTATGCTTTTAACTGCATAAACTTGTCTACAAACACTTAATATTTCATTATATGGTACATCTACTAATATATAAGCCGATAATCATAACTGAATTCCATTCAAAAATGTCATTTTTAAATGAAAATGTAAATCTTGTCAATTTCAATGAAATGGTCACCCAAAGCAAGGGGATTTCAGTCTGAAGCCCAAGTCAGTTAAAAGTCTGAAATGTGTATAACACGGTGTTAGAACACTGGCCTAAGTATTAAAGTGTCTTTGTTAGATGTCCTCTGAGTTAACTAGCATGTTACCTAATCAACCTTTTGTCACCAATTATTGTTAACAGGTGATGGTCCATGATTACTATACATATAGGTAGCACAGGCACAAGTTTGTCATTCCCCAATGTAAGGAAGCAGAAAATAGCAAAATACGCTGAGTTAAGCAAAGAAAAAAAAGACCGTCTAATTACTTTAAGAAATGAAGGTCAATCTTTAAGACAAATCACAAGAACTTTGCAAGTGTCTGTAACTGCTGTGGCCAAGACCATCAAACGATTTGAAGAAACTGGCACTTGCGAGGCCCGAACAAGGTCAGGCAGGCCAAGGGTCAGAATTAGAGAACAAGTTCATTCGAGTCTGAGAAACCGGCGATTAACTGCCCCTGAAATACAAGCTCAGCTAAAAGCTACTAGAAGTAGAAGAGATTGTGTGAAGCTGACCTAACTGGAAGAATTACTGCAAAGAAACTATTGTTAAGAGTGCAGAATAAGAGGAAGAGACTTGCCTGGGCCAAAAAACAAAGAAACTGGACATTTGAGGAGTGGAAGTCGTTCTTATGGACCGAGGAGTCAATATCTGAAATATTTGGGTCCAACTGCCGAGTATTTGTAAGACGCACAGAGGTTGAGCGCATGAGTTCACCATTTGTGGTTCCCACTATCAAGCATAGAGGATTCAAGTGTCTGGGGTTGCTTTGCTTGTGACAGAGTTGGTGATCTTTATCAAGTCCATGGCAAGCTCAACCAGCATGGCTATCATAGCATACTTCAGAGGTGTGCCATTCCATCAGGATTACGGCTATTTGGCCATCTTCAGCAAGATAATGACCCGAAACACACCTCAAAGTTGTGCAAGAACTATCTGGCGAAGAAGAAAAGTGAAGGACAACTCAATCTAATGACCTGGCCTGCCCAGTCTCCAGACCTCAATCCCATAGAACTTGTATGGGACGAACTGGACAGAAGAGACAAAGAAAAGCTACCCACAATTGCCCTGCATCTCTGGGAATTGCTGCAGAAGAGCTGGGAAGACATGCCGCGTGATTTCCTGCTGAATCTCGTTAATAGAATGCCTCGTGTTTGTGAGGCTGTTATTAAGGCAAAGGGTGGCTATTTTGAGGAATCCAAGATTTAGAAACAATTTTCAGTTTTCTTGAACATTTCTTTGATACTCCTTATGTTTTGTTTTGTATATTGTAACATGTATTTTCATTTTCAAGTATTTACAGAAATGGATTATGAAAAAAACCTAGTTTCCAGCAAGTGACCTCAAACTTTTGACTGGTACTAATATATATATAATTTGGGAACGGGCATAAATTGATTTTACTAGGCTATTTGCTGGCACGCTGACTATTGCATTTGCACGCTGACTTATCTTAAACACTGCCTTCCCGTGATTATATATATATATATATATATATATATATATATATATATATATATATATATATATATATATAAGTCAGCGTGCAATATGCAATAGTATATATATATATATATATATATATAATCAGGGAAGGCAGTGTTTAAGATAAGTCAGCGTGCAATATGCAATAGTCAGCGTGCCAGCAAATAGCCTAGTAAGATCAATTTATGCCCGTTCCCAAATTACTTTGAGGACCCCTGCCTTAGAGTAATCTTGCATGCAGAAGTTATGTGCTGTACACCATGTATTTTGTATGGAAAGTAGAAACATATACTGTTGTTAAACAGTGTTCAAGCGTCTCTTTCCAATTTCCTCCTTCAGTGATTCAACACCTGAAAAAAATCATGCAGGGTCCTCAGAGATTTTTAATTTACAATGCTCTGTAGCATCACAGCAAACTCTGAGCTTAAAATATTTTTGAAGGTACTGTGTGCACTGCATCAGCATTTTGGAAAAAAAGGATTTAGAAGTAGGATTCAATTTCTAATTAATTTAGCTGCCATTCACAGGGGTTGAGCAAATTTGAAACATTATACTGATGAAAGCATTAGTGGAAACATCTGTCTTGCCTTTTAAGTTTTACCTTACAAATGAGAACTCCATTAAGATTACATAAGACTGTTATCTCCTTGAAGTGTCCTGTAGTTATTGCCTAATAATGGAGTGAAATCTCTCTGCCATTCATCTATATTGGGATTTCAAGTCTGTTATCCTGCTATACAGTTTAAAAAAATAAAAGGTCACAAAGGCTCCCATTCACATGATACATACTGTCACTGAATGACTGTCATCAGAACTGATCCAGGACCATCAATAAGGAAACAGCTTTAACAAGAGAATGCATTGAGTGTATAGTACTGGGAAACAACAGTCTCCCAAGCTGATACAAAAACATTAACCTGCATTGGATTTGATCCATTCAGAAGATTGTCCTTGTACCTTTGGTGCTCCCTGTAGTTAATTGAAATGTCCCTTAGGCAGTTGTTTTCATGGAAAAGACTGCAAATCTAATACATTCTGATATGTTGTAGGAAGAGGTAGTGAACAAACCACATAGTGTTCCCAAAGCCAGCATATTAAAACTTGTATAAAAGGATCAATCCCCCTGAAGGAGTGACTTTTTTTTTTATTTTTATTTTTTTTATTGAGCATCACACAAAACAATCCATTACAGCGGGCAGCACTACTTGGAAGAATTCTATTAAAAGAATGCTGGACGGTAGCAGCGTTGCAGGCATATTATTCATGTCAAGTTTCAAACCACAGGAAGTACTTCCAATGCTTGAAACACTGGTCATCTCCTAACACCAGTGGAAGAAGCATCTTACATTCAGAATAAGGCAATTGGAGAGTGCAGCTCAAGGGGGGTTGCATGACTGCTAATGCAGTCCTTCCATTTTGTAGAGGTGTCCCTCTAGAGCAGTGGTCCTCAAAGTAAGGTCAAAGGTAAGACATTTTTTCTCACCTGACGTATTTATTCCAAAATGTAAAATAAAATTACACTAAAATACAGATTAATCAAATGCAACAACAGAAGAGATTGAGAGCACAGAGCAGTAGATTGTAATGACTACTACAACAATACTGCAGTGTTACAGAATATGTCAGCTGCTGCTGCTGCTGGAGCAAAATCTGGTCCCACAGGCACAACTGTGCCTATAGGCATCACAAATCAGTATGGTGACTGCCAACAAATGGAAAGACAGATCCTTTAAACCATCCTGAACATGTATTGTGTCAGTGTTTGAGTGTAGTGTGCAAATGAGTGCCTCCACTATTGCAGAACTCCAATGCTGAGGATATTCATTCCCTATGAGGATAACAACCCTAGTATACTTCAATTCCATCCACTAAACCAAGTGCAAACCAGTCTATCAGCCCTCCTATTCAGCATAACTGCTTTTTCTGTAATCTGGCATTGCATGCGTTTCTTACCGTGCCACCCCATTGAGTATGGAAACGACATCTCAAACAAATTGTCATATTTTGTCAGGAGCCTTTTCATTAGAGATGCCAGACCTAAAAAGGAAAAATCAAAATATATCAAATTACTTTCGCATTGCATCAATTTAGAATTACATTATCTGGTCTGATGTTTTCTGGGTTTTGTATTACCAGCACAAGCCACTTTGGCAGCTCTATATAATTTTCATATAATCGAAGAAAAAACTAAATATGAAAGAAACCAATTTATTTTGCAATAACAGTGTGTCTTTTTCTGTAACAGCAAAACACTTACCTGATTTAATAACATTTGCAGCTCGTATCACAGCCAAATTACATGTTTTTCAAGCACACCATTTATTTAAATCTATTTATATAGGCACAGAAAAAGGCTTTCTAGACCTATATTAGGATAGCTGTAGACCAAAGGTGTTGCTGGCTTCACTTAAATAAAATACCTATATAAAACTGATTTACATTTCATACCAACCTGGCATAAGACACATATTTTCCTTGCTGATCATTAAACAGTCTTTTCTGCCTGTGTCTCCTACTTCATAGGAACAACACAAGTGCTGCAGCTTGAAACAGATCCAAACTGTACCCAAAACAAGGACCAGGACTCTTTGTTCTTGTTGTGGCCAATACTGCAGTCTCCAGTGTTTATGTCCTGCCCAGGTGTGAATTGTGACATTAAAGTTGGTATAGCTAACAAAGGAAACCTATATGAACCTTTTATATAGGTCTTGTGTATTTTTGAAAAAGACACACGTAGGAAACATGGATTGAAATTTGAAACATGTGCTACACTAGGAGCACTTGGTTAAAGAACACTGGGAGCACTACATTAAACAATGTTCCTAGTGTTCTCGTCTTACCTTTAATAAACAGGTAAAGAAAGCAATTGCCAGATGGTGAAGATGTTAATAAAGAAAGTCACAAGCATGTTAACATATCGATTGTAATTTGCATTTACAGTTTATTTGCCAGCATGTTAAAGTAATCACTTTATAAAATAACAGCTTTTAACAGTTTTAAATACAAAAGACAAAAATGACACCCTATCAGGTAGAACAGCACCTCAACAGTCCAATGACCGTATATGCCAATGGACAAGCCCACCTTCATCTTTTGGTCAAACACAAATAGATATTTAAATATTTTTGTAGTCTTGCAGCAAATATGCAAACTGAGCACTTAATTGCTTTTTTTCAAATAGCTGTTCTCATTGGCTACTGAAGATTCTGCTGATGGGAGCCGCTCATGAATGTCAAACCCTGTCATTTCTTTACAGTCCTGATTATAGTTGTCAGAGTGAGACATATATGACTGGTGAGATAAAAGAACAATTTACAATGTAAATATTTTAAATTTACCGCAGATATTTCTCAAGCTGAATCTGCCAGAAAAAAAAAAAAAAAAAAAAAAAAAAAAAAAAAACAGAAAGACACTGGAAGATCCATCACAAGAAAGTGAGTAAAGAGAATATTTAGATTTACACACCAAAAACATGACAATATAATGTATGTAGAAAAACTGTTGTGTTTAATGTGTGCGGAGAAAAAAAAAAAAAAATTGAGCTTGTTCATAAAATACTTGGAAAATAAATACAACTTCCTCATGGATGTAAAATCCATGTATATAATTTGTTTTGACCCCGCTTGTACTACAGCAAACTACAACAGAATGATTGAGTTGAAACTTTAGAGCTGCAGTGCTCCTCTATTAAAGATGCACAAATGAATCGATCGCCGTGGCTTTATTTTGCAAGTCTCAATTAAACACTAATGGCCCTTGTGCCCACTGTGAGGCTCTCATCTCACTATATATATCAAATTACAGGTGCCTGTTTTCAGTTGCATTTAAAGTCTGTCCAATATTCCATTTGCCAAAGGTTTACTGATTGCCTACCAAGCTTAGAGATCAAAGGGCCTGCATTTCTACTAACCTGTATCTGAGTCAACCTGGGATTGTTTTATAAAAATGTGTTATTAAATATACAACGTCTTCTGAAAGGGTACAGTGGAAGTGATAAAAAAATGGGTTAATTAGGAAACTCAGTTGGCTGGTGGTGGGGATCACACCCCTTCCCACCACAATCATGTTCAGGTGCTATTTTAGCTTTCTCACAATATCAATCTAAGGAGATTGGTGTTTCATCTGTCCAATGAGGTGCAGTCTGTAAATGTGTCTGCAAGTACCAGCGGTACCAGAACGTAAAACTGCCAGCTGTAGTGGTGCATTGTATTTCGATTCAATTCTGTTTTCAATTCCAAACAAATAGGTTTAATGAGCAATGTTACCGCATTTAGACGAATACTGGATGGGGAACAATGTGGGCAGATAAACCATATTACAGGACCTGTTAATATGTATCTTTAAATCAAAGGTGATTTAACAGAGTGGTCACTATAGGCAGGTGGTCTGTCTATAATTTTTGAGGCTTACTGTGGATATATGTAGTGGTATCGGCGTTATGCTTTAGTGCAAAAGGTCCATGGTTCACGCCCACCCTCCTCCTGTGTGTGGACTGCCTCGCCCTGTGTGAGGCGCCTGGCTGTAGGAGCCGGGATCACTTCATTGGTGTCAGAAGTGGACGCAGGTACCCCGGCACGCACTCGTCTTGCTCTAGCTTGGTGAGCAAGTCCAGGGCGGACTTGAGGCTGGCAGGGGAGAGTGTAGCGTGCACGATGGAAGGCAGCAGCAGGGCTGGTAGGTTACATAATCACACACAAAGACATAAGCCCAACATACGCTCCTTGCAAAGGAACCGGCTCTTTTGTACAGCGGTATCGTCGCTATGCTTTAGTGCGAGAGGTCATGGGTTCCACCTGTGTGTGGATTGCCTCACCCTGTGTGATGCGCCTGCCTGCGGGAACCAGGATCACTAAAATATATATATATATATATATATATTAGTATCCAATATGTATATTGGCTCTTTGAGCAATAAATATATATGCAATAAAATGTTGCACGTTTCAAAAGGCACATTGTAATTTAATAAGAAATGTAATACAGTAATACAGTATACGCAGTACATAAGGCAAGCAACTGAGTATAGCAAAAACATTGCGGACTTACTTTATTGATAAATCATGAGTGATGTCATTTGTAGAAAAATATATTTTTACAGCCCGTGGGAGATTTTTTAAATCACTGTAGCCCACAAAAATCCGCTGGAAAGATGAAGAGCTGATTTAAAAAAAACAAAACTGCGAATACTTGCAGTCAATCATTTAATTTTTCCGTACCATGAGCAATTAAAAAGGCAATTTTGTTTTAGTCCTCCCTGTTGAAGGGCCAATTTAGTCCTTGGACGACCTTTATTGCTATTTTTTATTCTTATTTTTTCCTCAACGGAAAGCGAGGAAGATGACATAGGAATTCAAACAATCTACACACGTACCCATAACTTGCCTGGCAACAAATACGTCAAGATTAACTATAATTCTGAGTGGCAGAGGCTAGCCGCAAACTTTTATCATGTAGCCAATACAAATACATTGCAACTTGACAGACAGAGGTTGATTACAGGTTGAAGACACACAGAATTCCAACCATTCTGAGGCTACATTAGCCAATAGCAATAATGTATACCTTGGAAAGCATGACATAAGTTAGGTTTTTATTACTTTTACAAAATGACATGTAAGCTTTGCCTCTGTAGCCTCTTATGAGAAGCCGCCATTGATTACATTATTTAAAAAATGATGTACCAAATAAAGTTTTGCTTCTCAATACTATAATGTCTCTTATAAAACGTTCACTTGGTATGCAAAGGCTGCTTGGTTCCTGCATCTGTTAATGCAAATTTTTCTTTAATATGATTTATTTGATAAACAGACGCGTACATCTCAATGTGCCCTATATACTACAGAAGTTTCTAATTATGATAGGATATGGTTTTCATTTTTGTATTATGGATGGGTATGTGTAATCGTTTATTTGAATAATCAATTTGAAAATTCCTGATTGTTTAGAAAATTACTAATCATATAACCTATCTTGTATTGCAACAAATATAAATGATCTGAAGACACATTAAACACACTAAGCTTGCCGCTGCAGCCCAGCGTATTACAATGAATAAATATTAAATAAATAATTATTTCTTTCTATGGCTCTAAAAAAAAGCGTTCTTAAAAAGTGCAGGGTGATACCAATACTGTAGCTATGGGTAACAGAGATGGCTGGACTGCACCATTGCACATATTAAAACCACATTAAAATTATTCAATTTAATTTATACAATAGACTACAAAATAGAGGTCAATCACTCAGTCATGTCATGATCAAGGATGAATGATAGACAGATTAAAAAGAAACCAAAAATGTCCATTTTTGTCAATGTCCATCATTTATATACCTTATTTTTTTCCCCAAAATAAATGTGTTATAATAGTTAATAGTGATAAGTTTCTTTTGATGCTCGGTATAAATATGTCTTGTTGCAAATGTTATGTGCATTACAAGAAGACAGGGACCTAGGCATGTTGAGCATTACAAGACTGCTGGTTATTAAGTGGGTTTTTTTTTTTTTTCTGTGCAATATCAGCCAGCTTTGTCTACGCCTTTGCAAGTGAACTTCAGTAGTAATACAAACACTTAACATTTCATGTCTGCTTAGTGGTCATCAAGATGCAGGAAATATAAATCCCTGCAGCTACAGTTTACGAATATGTATTACATGGAAAACAAAGGGCAATGCAGCAGTACCCCCAAAAAGAGCAGACAAAGCTATCAGAGTCGAAAAGCCACCCTGAAGGAATGATTTTTAATTAACACTCTCTTACTTTGTCGCTCCTCGTTGGAGAGGTCGTTCAAACGCAGCACATGCCTCCTGGGCAGAAGCAATGTTTGGAAAGGCCATGTTGCCCAGTAAGGAACAACTACCAGCCAGTCTTCATTCTCAACCACAATTCGCTCCTGAGAAGACAAGAAAAATCACTATAAAATATACAAGTTGTTAAAAAAAAAAAAAAAAAAAAGAACACAGAGAATACTTGAGTCAACTACAGAAAATATTGGGTTATTAAGAACATAAGAAAGCTTACAAACGAGAGGAGGCCATTCGGCCCATCTTGCTCGTTTGGTTGTTAGTAGCTTATTGATCCCAGAATCTCATCAAGCAGCTTCTTGAAGGATCCCAGGGTGTCAGCTTCAACAACATTACTGTGAAGTTGATTCCAGACCCTCACAATTCTCTGTGTAAAAAAGTGCCTCCTATTTTCTGTTCTGAATGCCCCTTTGTCTAATCTCCATTTGTGACCCTTGGTCCTTGTTTCTTTTTTCAGGTCGAAAAAGTCCCTTGTGTCGACATTGTCAATACCTTTTCGAATTTTGAATGCTTGAATTAGTTGAATTTCTGAGTCAACAAAAACTCCTAGGTCTCTTTCATAGATTCCTTCTCCAATTTCAGTATCTCCCATATGATATTTATAATGTACTTTTTTTTTTTCCTGCGTGCAGTACCTTACACTTCTCTATTAAATGTCATTTGCCATGTGTCTGCCCAGTTCTGAATCTTGTCTAGATCATTTTGAATGACCTTTGCTGCTGCAACAGTGTTTGCCACTCCTACTTTTGTGTCGTCTGCAAATTTAACAAGTTTGCTTACTATACCAGAATCTAAATCATTTATGTAGATTAGGAATAGCAGAGGACCCAAGATTGATCCCTGTGGTACACCACTGGTTACCACACTCCATTCTGAGGTTTTTCCTCTAATCAGTACTTTCTGTTTTCTACCTGTTAACCACTCCCTAATCCATGTACATGTGTTCCCTTGAATCCCAACTGCGTTCAGTTAGAGAATTAATCTTTTGTGCGGAACTTTGTCAAAAGCTTTCTGGAAATCTAAATAAACCATGTCATATGCTTTGCAATTATCCATTATCGATGTTGCATCCTCAAAAAAATCAAGCAAGTTAGTTAGACACGATCTCCCTTTCCTAAAACCATGTTGACTGTCTCCCAGGACCCTGTTACCATATAGGTAATTTTCCATTTTGGATCTTATTATAGTTTCCATAAGTTTGCATATAATAGAAGTCAGGCTTACTGGTCTGTAGTTACCTGGTTCAGTTTTGTTTCCCTTTTTGTGGATCTGTATTATGTTTGCAATTTTCCAGTCTGTCGGTACCACCCCTGTGTCAAGAGACTGCTGCATGATCTTGGTTAGTGGTTTATAAAGAACTTCTTTCAGTTCTTTGAGTACTATTGGGAGGATCTCATCCGGCCCAGGGGATTTGTTTATTTTAAGAGCTCCTAGTCCCTTTAACACTTCTGCCTCAGTTATGCTAAAGTTATTTAAAACTGGACAGGAACTGGATGACATGTGGGGCATGTTGTCTGTATCTTCCTTTGTAAAAACTTCTCAAAAGTAATCTTTTTTTTTTGCTATTTTTTTTCTTCATCTACGATTTTGTCATTTGTATCTCTTAAACATTTAACCTTCTCTTTGAATGTTCTCTTGCTGTTGTAATATTGGAAAAACATTTTGGAATTGGTTTTAGCTCCCTTAGCAATGTTCATTTCTATTTCTCTCTTGGCCTTTCTAACTTCCTTTTTGACTTGCGTTTGCAGTTCTGTGTACTCTTTCTGCGTACTTTCTTTTTGGTCCCTTTTTAATGCTCTGTAAAGTGCCTTTTTTCGCTGAATATTTTTTTTTAATTGATCTATTAAACCATTTTGGCAATTTAGTTTTACATTTAGATTTGTCTATTTTAGGGATGTAATTGTTTTGCGCCTCTAGTACTACATTTTTGAAGAACAGCCATCCTTTTTCTGTGGATGTTTACTCCAATCTACTTCTGTTAGTGTCTGTTTCATACCTTCATAGTTTGCTTTTCTAAAATTGTAAACCTTAGCTTTAGTCCTTACTTTTGGGGTTTTAAAAAAACACTTCAAGTGAGACCAAGTTGTGGTCTGAGTTTGTTAGTGGTTCTCTGACCTCTGTTTTAGTTATTCTGTCTTCATTATTTGAAAAGACTAAATCAAGACATGCCTCCCCTCTAGTCGGTGCCTTGATATGATTATTTGTAGTGTGCCGCATACAATAAACTTGGTTGCTATGTCTCTCTTGTAAAACACCTTTCGAATTTCAACTGGTCAGTAAAAGAGAAAAATTGGGAAGACTTTGAATAATATTGTATTATATTATTTCTTGTCTGTTGTACTGTGCTTGTTGTAGCAAGAGTAATAATGGCGGCAGTTTCTTTTTATATGCTTTAAGAAACATTACAGGCAGTTTAGAAACTCCAAATATGACTTAGTGCGCACATGTTATGCACATTCCTCACACTATAGGACGTATGCAGCCAAAACATGGTCTGCCTAAAAAGGGTAGATAAATTGCCTTTTCACTCAAAAAAAACCCCACTCAAATTGAATACGTTTTTTTTTTTTTTTTTTTTTTTTTTTTTTTGCATGGTAACAACTTAAAAAAAGTGTACCATATGTTCACATGACTTCAGCAGTGAAGATCCAGTTTTGATGTAACCTTGCGCAATTTTCTATTACACATAAAGGCCGTACCAAGCAATTCTTTATTAACAACTGAGATCTGCTGAAAGTAGCCCTGGAGAACTGTGACCAAATAGACAAAAAGCATGCATACGGTTTAGAGACATCTTCATTCAGTATGTTCTTTTGTGAGTGTGTTATTGTGACACCTTTATTCAACTTATTGGCATATAACATTATAACTCTTTATAATTAATCTGTTTTATAAGCAAGGTTTTATCCTTGATTGCTTTAAGCTTAGATGTTTTGGTATCTTAGCAGCAAGATAAAATTCAATTCAGGTTGGTTCCACAAAGGGTTCAAAAAGGCAAATAGGGGGATTAATATCAGCTTGCTGCAAGACTAACAGAATCAATTGTTACAGAAATGCAGGAGTGGATTAGCATCTACAGAAGAATTTGTTGAACTTGTATGAGCTACCAGCATACTGGATCCAATAACAAAAACATGTAACAACATTCTACTGCCAAGAGTCTTGTACTGTCCCTGTCCCGGTATTTATTATTATTATTATTATTATTATTATTATTATTATTATTATTATTATTATTATTATTATTATGTGGGTAATGTTGTAGGGTAGCCTATTCTAAGGAGAATTTCTCTCCCTAAAAGAAAACTACATGTAAACTTAAATTCCCCCGAAAGGCACTACAATATAGCATGACAAAAAGATGAGACTTTATTTTTGCATGTAAACCAAGCCATAGAGTAAATAAAATAACATATGGGTCAGAATATAATCTTATCACACAATAATATTGTTGGTTTTGAGCTGGTAATGCACTCATGGTGGCGCCACTTACTGCCCAAAACCAACTTCAGGTTTCAGTGTGGAATTTAAGCTTGCATGTCTGCAGCTAAAATTAAACTGTGTACGTTTTCATTATAGTAACAAATCACAATCCAAAAATCAAGCATAGAAAGAAAGCCACAGATTTTGCAAATCTCAAGAGTGGTTCTGAAAATACAGCTAAAAAAATATGACATAGGTCGTAGATATGAGAATTTGTGCTAATGCATGTCTCATTACAATTGGACAGCTAGTTCTATAGATGCAAAATAATATATAAGTGACATACAGTACATATAAATGCCTCTATTGTGCCCATTGGCAAGTGATTAAAGAAAACCCAATTCAAGACAAATAAAACATATTTATTGCTACCAATGGCAAAACTCCAGAGCATTTTCAGATCACATCTGCTCTATAAAATCAAAAATGAGAGTGGTTTGAAAAAAGGTTCCAATTTGAAAATGAGATGTGTGTATGCTGTATCGTCTCCCTTTTTTGTGGCATTATTTCAAGGAACTGCTCAGAAAAAAAAAGACCAACTAACAGCGATCATCATGAGTATTCGCTGTCAGTGTTCAATAATCCTTTTCCTGACATTTTACCATTAGACGTGCTTGATAAAAAAAAAAAAAGAGCTCAGGCATTCGATATTAAAGATCCTTGAATGTCATCTATCAATCTTTCCTGCTGCTAGACAAAACCGCTTGGGAGTAATCTGTATTGGTGGGAGTGGGGGGTGTTAGCTGTCACCTAAGAGCAGTGCCAAGCTGTGCAAGCTACTAATTATTACAAATCTGAAGACTGTTATGACATGCAATTAAAATCATTAGCATATTATTTAAGTTAGTCTGCATTCTTTGATGAAATGAACTCAGTCTGGCCATCTGGAAGGCCTCCAAATGAAATAGTTTCTTCAAACATGACAATCTGACCAAATATCAACCTGCTTAAAACACTCTAGATTTATCTATACATTTCAATCACCAACTGCAAAGAAAACAACCACTTTAAGCAGAAGATGCATAAAAATGGGGGTGGTATGTAAACCAAAGAAACTGATGTTCTGAAAATAGGAAACTCAAAAACAACATTAAAACAAACCTTCAAACAAGAAATTATTAAGCCTAGTCTAGGCTAAAAATTGGACATATGAGAGGCAACAATGGATAAAAAATAACTGATTTAGTCGTGTCAACCACTAAAACAGACACTACCAGACCTTTTAACTAAATGTGGCCGTGTGGCTTTGAAGACAAGGGGAGTGTGGGGCAGATACATTGTTGATTAACAAATCCACAGTAAGAACAATTCTACAGAAACGCAAATACCATTTCATTGCTCAACAATCATTTCAACAATTTGTTAATCATAGTCTATAAAAAGGCTTGAGATTCCAGTTTAGAATTTCATCTTTGCTAAAAGTAATGAAATTATACATTAACATAATGTAAAAACAAAACATTTTCATAATTGCAAATTCACTTCCACATAAACATCCCCCTTTCTAATTTTCTGGACTGGTTCAGGAACAACAGGATTTTCATCATCACTTCAATCTCCATCAATTACCCAGACGTTAGATGTAAACTCAGCTTTTGCATTGCTGTTGTTGAACTGTTGTTCAAACAAGCTTAAAGCCCACTAAACTAGGAACTAAAGGTAAAATTACCCACAATGAGAGACAAACATTTTAACTGTTTGAACTAAGAGGAACAAAAAAAGCAAAGACCAAATCCAATTACCAAATTAACAATCAATTAGGAAGTTGTATAAACAACTGAAAATGTTGAAATTGGTAAGAAAATAATTCACAAATAAATAATTTTTGCAGATTCAACACTTACCGTTATTTATCCCTTATTTAGTTTGAAAGTGCTATTCAAGTGTCCCAGAAGGTGTTCTTGATAATTTCAACTAAAAAGTTGAATTTATTCATGTTAATTACTGTAGTTAGGGTATTTATATTGCAGCATATCACCATGGGTCGGCACTTTTTCAAAAACAGGCAAATTACTGGCAGATATCCATACGCTAGAATCTAAAAACAAAAACAGCAGACATGGAATTTATCGTAATTAACATGACCAACAAGATTTATGTAAATGTTGAGCTTTTCGGAAACCGAAGTGTATGTGAGATATTGAATGAATCTGAATCAGACACCAATGATTAATTAAAGTAGTGGAGGCAAAAAAGCAAAACTCCCTATTCTGATCGCTCTGTTCCTTCTCCCTGAACTACAGCGTTTCCCTAAATCATTTTGAAAATAAACAGTTTAAAAAAATCTCTCAAACTATTTGGGTCCCTCTTAAAAGACTTTGGGGTTAAAAGATGTTTTGTTGCTTCGCCTCATGACTTAATGCACCGGGGGTGTGTGGATATTAAAGTAGATCTCACACCCTGTCGTGCCTTATTGCTTACGTATAGTAAAGCATTGTAAAAAAAAAAAAATCTGGTTAACCATAGTAAAGGGTAGACAATGCGCTATATAGAAAAGCATGGGATGTTGCAAATGTACTGTTAAAATGTACTTTAGTAAACTTTTATATTGGTATTGTCTGGTTCATGTTTTTGTTGTTTGCAATTGGCAAATTTGTCTTTGAAATATATTTATGTTACATAATGCTGGATCACTTTCAAAAGTAAACCTGTTATGGCAACTTGTGGTGCATTTGTTTCTGCATTTGTTTTTTGTTTTTTTGTTTTTTTTAATTATTCAATAGGCAAACACCAGTCGTGGTTGGTGTTCTATCCTGGATCCTGGAAACTGCATTCCAAAATAAAAAATTAAACTTTGTAAATTCAATGACAGATGTTGACGATAAGTCTTTTCAAGACACTGAGAAAGACTTGTGGTCTAAATCAGGGGTTCTCAAACCCCCCAACTCCAACCCAACTCGCAGTGCAATATCATATGAAATTACTGTACATACTACATAGGAACGCTAAATGAAGCATGGGCACGCAAGTCAATTGCGCCAGAGCGTTTCTAAAAGAGGGGGGCAAGATCCAAGGGAGAGGGGGCTTGGGGGTCGGAATGGGTTTCAGGAATAAAGAAAAATTATATTTGTAGCCAATATAAAATGCACTTTTATTTTGAGCAAACATCTCAACTGTAAAATAAATAAACAGATTACAAAATGAAACCATGGCATAATACTACACCCACAGAGGCGAAAGTATTTAAATCATTTCATGTAAGTCATTTGTGGCACTTGTTTGTGTCTGCTTCAAGATGTTCGTTCTTTGTGAATTAAGATTTAATTTTGCCATCGGAAATGGAGCGCAGCATCGAAAACTTACACAGTCTCGGTACCACTGTCACAGGAAATTGGTAGGCCCATACTGCGTTTTGAGTACATTTCTGAAATTAAAAGGGAAGGTTAGCTGGAAATTCAATGAAGACAGAGGACCGAAGCGCCACTTTATTTATTTTTTCACATACGTAACAAATGTGACATGTGTCATCTTATATATCTATGTATAAAGTAAATTCATGTTTAAATTTATTTTTATCTTCAAGAGATCGATCGTGCCGTTTTTTTTTTTTTATTCACAATTTGAATATTTAATGAAATGTGATTTTAGCACTCCTTGACAAACATGTGCAATGCACTTTCTACAGTAAACGTTTGGAAGAGCTGTACTAACTGTGATTAATGTTCACTAAATAATAATTCAGCAGGATAGCGCTGCAGATGAAACATGATTGTATTTCTTTGGCACGCATGTTTGTTTTAAATCCACGATAATAAGCTAATTTGATTGCCATATACGTGTAATACATATAACGGGAATAATTAATACGGTTTCAGTGTTGATATACAGACTATATTACAACTGTACTGAAAAGGGGTCATACAAATTCCTGTTGCATTTTTATAACAAGAGAACACATTAACAAATGTAATTGCACTTAAAAATAAATCGTACAACAAATGCATGTCACATATACAAAATAATGCATGTATTAATTTTATTAATACATAATAATTTACAGTTCCTGGCGTTTAGAAATGTAATTTTACCTTACCACCCTCTGCAAATTACGCTATGTCATATTAAAAAGTGTTATTATTAAAATGATGTGATTTATGTCAACATTAGCAAAATACTTTTTCAGGTAAAATGTAGCTTTTAATAATGATTCTGACAACATTTTTAAGTTTAAAGCAGTTTTCTATATTTTACAATTTTATGGTAACAAATTTAAAACAAATACTGCGATCAGCCACAGTCAGATATACAGGGTATTCAAAGATTACATTTAACAGAGAGAAAATGCCAATTGGTGCAGTGAACCCTCCCTTTAAGCTCAGAAATTTGTGCATGTGCAGTAAGGAGACATCTACTTTTTAGACTCCATCTGCTTGTAGACTCAGAAACACGTGTTACTGTCTGAAAAATGTGCGTCTTACCTTTCCCACTCAACAGGATGCAGTTCTGCCAGCTGGAAGTACTATGCAAACAAACAGAGTTCACCAATGATAGTGGCAATAATCATAACATTATCCAAGGATTGTGGCAAATTGAGAAACATTGTAAAACACACTATATACAAATACAAACAAGCATCTGGAGACTTAGTAAACACGGTGGGAGGTCTGGCTTCATATTACATCCTTTACTGTTAAGGATTAAGTGTATATGCGCTGTAATGTAATGCTAAGGATCTAAAGGTCATGTAAATATATATATATATATATATATATATATATATATATATATATATATATATATATATATATATATATATATATATTTATTTTTTTTTTTAAGTATTTCTAAATGGAATGTTTTAAAGCTGTTGCTTAATCCTGAATGTACCTGTCACCAAAGGGACTGAACATTACTTATTGAAGATGCCACGCTCCCCACCTGATTTTAAATAAATGTTTAGGAGCTTACGGGCTGGTAAAAGCAGGAGACTGTCAAAGTACCTCCAGCAAGAAAAACCTTCAACCTCCTCTGCCCTTTGAGCTGAACTACCGTGAACAGTCTCTTAAAGAACTGCTTGAAAGATTTTGTCAGGGAGTCAAAATTCCTTGGTCCATTAATAAAGCCATTCAGTCAGACTCAACTGGCACCGCCAGCAAATAATCTTGGCAGTTCAAATCAGTCAAATCAATTGAAAAGCAGTTCCAGGTGAGGCTTTCCACAGTAAACTGCAGTATAAATAAACAGCAGCATGGTGGTGGAGGCATATATGTGTCATAATAAGGGAGACAGCATAAAAAACACACCAAGAAAAAGGTACAAGAAAATGAAATCCAATGTTTGTACATATTTTAAGTACAGTATGACTATACTGCCCTGCCTAAAGTCTTGAGACACCAGCCCATTGTAGCCATGCACTCCCTGTATTTACTAACTATCTTGGGATCCCAAAATAGATAATAGTCCACTCTTTAGAAATAAGCAACATTTGAATTTTTTATATTTAGGAAAAGATTTTTTATAGCCAAGGTGCTACTAATGTGAAACCAGAACATCCTCATACTTGCACAGTACAAGGACTCGCTTATAACAGATCAAATTCCCTTATATATAATTTATTACACCTTTAATATTGTTTGTATTGCTCAGCAAGGTAGAGTTTGACTGCAAGCACACATGTAAGAATGAGAGAGTGAATGCAATTAGGTGTGAATGAGGATTCATGGGCGTAGCACTTCCAATCAATACAGGGCGCCAGCTTTGAAATCTAATCAGCCTTTACATTAATGGTGAAGGGGGGGGGGGGGGGGGGGGGGGCCATTACCTGCATACAACACTTTACTTGACAGTAGAAAGGGTGCCTTCAAATGTGATTTTATTCATTATAGCATTTACTTAGCTCAGGAACAGTGCTTTGCAATCTTTAACAACCTGCTGTCAACATACCCCTAAATGAAGACATATTACGATTGTATGCTAACCAGTTATAATGCTGATGTTAATCTTTGAAGCCAAAGTTAAGACTCCTGCAATCTATACATTGTTCTGCTAAATGTTTTTCTCACGTGAATGGCTCTATGAAAAAGGTTAGAGTAATGATAACGCAGGAACAACAGGTCATGAAGCAAAAATACAGGGCTAGGTTAAAGTGTCAGTAGCGGGGTTCCAAAAAATACAGCGTTACACATCCCCAAGTGCTGCTACAACTGTTTTACACATCCCCAAATACAGCGTTACACATCCCCACGTGCTGCTACAACTGTTTAAATACAGCGTTACACATCCCCACGTGCTGCTACAACTGTTTAAATACAGCGTTACACATCCCCACGTGCTGCTACAACTGTTTAAATACAGCGTTACACATCCCCATGCGCTGCTACAACAATACAGCGTTACACATCCCCACGTGCTGCTACAACTGTTTAAATACAGCGTTACACATCCCCACGTGCTGCTACAACTGTTTAAATACAGCGTTACACATCCCCACGTGCTGCTACAACTGTTTAAATACAGCGTTACACATCCCCACGTGCTGCTACAACTGTTTAAATACAGCGTTACACATCCCCACGTGCTGCTACAACTGTTTAAATACAGCGTTACACATCCCCACGTGCTGCTACAACTGTTTAAATACAGCGTTACACATCCCCACGTGCTGCTACAACTGTTTAAATACAGCGTTACACATCCCCACGTGCTGCTACAACTGTTTAAATACAGCGTTACACATCCCCACGTGCTGCTACAACTGTTTAAATACAGCGTTACACATCCCCACGTGCTGCTACAACTGTTTAAATACAGCGTTACACATCCCCACGTGCTGCTACAACTGTTTAAATACAGCGTTACACATCCCCACATGCTGCTACAACTGTTTAAATACAGCGTTACACATCTCCACATGCTGCTACAACTGTTTAAATACAGCGTTACACATCTCCACGCGCTGCTACAACTGTTTAAATATAGCATTACACATGTAATTTTTTTTTTTTACTTTTTACACTTACAATTTTAAAATCTGTTTCAAAGCTCTTTTCAAAATGTCCACTCTAGTGCGCTAATAGCGTAAGGATTATTGCCCATATTGTCAAACAAGTAACACAACAATAGCGATCCATGATGTGGTACGGAACAGAAAAGCCAGAGCACTTGTTATGTTTTTTTTTTTTTTTTTTTTTTTTAAATCGCTCTTCCTGCAGTGATTTAGAGGACAGATCTTAAACCCCAGTGCACTAGAGCGGCCATTTTGAAAATAGCTTTGAAACAGATTCTAAACTTAAGTGTAAAAAGTTGTCAGGATGTTAACAATGAAAAGAAACATTACAGGTACTTTAAACAGTTGTAGCAACTCGTTCTTATATTTTTCGCTATGTTTTTCAGAATCACGCTCTCTACTAGTTCTTTAAGAAAATAAGAAACATAAAGCATAATAGATGCTGTTTGTAGCTTCACTGTCACTGACAGACCATTGGTCTGTGTATCAACAATATAATTATAACATGAAATTCAATAAGGACAGCCTGTCAAGGACTAAAGGTTATGTTTGTATAATGATGTACAGTTTGGGTGAGGAAATCGCAAACCGAATAGAACAGTTCGGTGTGCTCCAACTGGTAAAATAAGAGACACCCTACACACAACGTATTCACTTATATTATACAAATGTCAGACTCTGCTCTCCCATTGTTTTCTATGAAGATCAGCCGTTCTGTTATTACGCAACAACAAAACGTCAAATAAAAAGTGGCCGAGAGATAACAATAATTAATGGCACCTGCTCTAAAATCATTGCTTACTGATAAAAATGCTTCACATGGACACTCGAGCCCTTCTTTAAAAAAATAAAATAAATATTACAATGATCGTTTCGGACAAACAAAAGTAAATAAACCTATTTATTTAAAATATTCCTTTATCCCTTAAAAATCACATCTGTTGATGCCAGGAGCAACTGTTAAACATAAAAAAAGAGTTGTTTTTTTTAAAGTTCGAATTGAGCCGTATGTTTTATGCACAAGACGACATCTGTACACAGGAGAAGACGTACTGGGATCTCTACAAACACTTTAAACTCATTTCACGTACGTGAATTCTAATGCTTAAATAATGTGCAATAAACATGTGTTGCCAATATGTGATTGTCATTCACAAGGCAAAGCAAGATGGAGTCATTGGAGGAGAAGGCAACTATTTTCTGTTTTAGTATTTGAATATGAAGCTATAACATGAGGGCCATGATTTACATTGCCTCTTAGTATTCTGTATAAGGACAACAGAAGGATAATCTAGAACATTTGTATCTGTTCTCATTTCAGTACTCCCCACTGAATAATGAGTAAAACAAGCACACACAAACAATAGTTGCCCCATTAATATCAGCAACATCTGGCAGGTTTGATCAGAATCCTGGGAAGGTAATCTCATTATTTCGCAATGGCAGATTGCCAGCTGTATAAGCATGTCATTTTTTTCTTTAAGCTATCTAATTACTTATACCAGGAAAGACATCTCAGATGGCCAAAACATTTTTTGTGTTGTGTGTTACTTAAAGTGGTCTAATGGATTTTCAATGCATGCTGAATGACAGCAAAGAGCAAAGAAGAACAAAGGGTATCAAAGCAGGTACAGTCACAGACTAAATTATTGGCACCCTATGCTTATTATGCCATAATTCAGGGTAATAGATTAAGGATAAGCATTTCGTAAACTTTAACCACTTAAATAAAACAAAAAGCAAAATACACAATTTCTAGTAATTTTAACAAATAATCTTTATCATAAAACAACACAACTAATTGAAAGTATTTGTTCATGAGAAAAATAGTCACCCCTGCTTTAGTATTTATTTTTATTATGGCTTTTAAAAGTTTATGATAAGGTACCTTATTTCAGGTACATTATTTCAGTTAAAACAGATTGGATACACACTGCTTTTTTCAGATCAGTCAAAGGCTTTACCAAATCTTTGTTTTCTTCAAGAGTTGATTTAGCCATATGCTTTGGGTCATTGTCATGTTGGAAGATAAACTGTCTGCGTATCAGCCTACGAGCAGATGGTATCATTGTACTCTGTGGAATGTTTTGATACATGGCTGCATTCATTCAATCTTCAAATCACATGAGTGTCTAAAACATCCTCAAATCATGATCAAACTGTGGGTACAAGGTTTTCTTCATTAAAGGCTTTCCCTTTTTTTCTCTAAACTATGGTCCATTTTTGGGAAAGAAAGTTATATTTTAGTCTCATTGGACCAGATAATTTTTAATGCTTCAGAGTCATATTTCTTGGCAAATTTTAGATGGTTTATTTTATGATTAAACTTTGATGAAAATTGTTTAACCCTTCAAAAAGGTACAAGAGTCATATGTGCCCCACAAAGAAAATGAAGGTAAGTTTCTTATTTTTGCAATGAGGTGCACAAAACAGGGTGTAAAATGTATTGACAGGTTGGATCTTTCTTTGAGTCACTCTCAAATGTATTTTAAGAAGAAACCGTTTAAACAACCGCTCATTTCCTTGGTACATTAAGGGGTGCTTGTATTAAACATGTTTTCTTGAATTATCTTATAGTAAATGTAAAGTACCAATACTTTTGTCTGTGACTGCAAGCATTGCAAAATTAGGCCAAAGCCATAAAAAACTACGGCTCTAACTTTGCATTAAACAGAACATTATTTTTGCTTTTAAATGGCTTGCAAAATGCCAGAGGGCTTTGTTTTTTTAATTATAAGATTGATGCCAAAAACACAATCAGCTTAGAAGTGTTAGCAGAAGAGAGACAACTTACAGCCAAGCTCCCATGGTGCAATTTAGAGCCAAGCTCCTGTTCAGTTTTTGTATAGTGCAATTTCTGGCTGGAACAGTAACTTGTCCCTGCTTTAAACTAGCCGCATGGATAAAATCAGTGTGCTCTCAAGTGTTTACCTTCTGGGTTTAAATGCAGTCAGGTTGAATTCCAGTGACACCAGATAAGTTTAAATCATCCCTGTAGTTCTTCTTTTGAGATATTAATATGAATTTTCTTAATATGGATGCTAATGGATTTCAGGTAATATCAGCAGAGTTAGTAATTCAGAAATCAGCTCCCTAGTATTGTAGTTCACTCATCACAGAGTACTCATACTACTGGCTACCTGTATATCAGATTTCTGAAATTCAGGCTTAAGGCATGAGCACTTTCCTTTGCTTCCTACTTACCAAATCTACTTTCACCAAAAGTACAAGATGGCAGAACTTTGCAATTGGTGATCAGATTCGGATAGTACTTACTTCCTTTGAATTGGTTACAGGCTTACTTCCTTTGAGCTGCTGTACGGCGCCTAGAGATGCCTTTGGTGTGAATGGCGCTTTCTAAATAAAATTTGATTTTATTTCATGCAACGTAAATGTAACCACATTTGCATGTACAAAGTAAGCCATAGCTTGGGGTATAGCTGGTTCAAAACAGTTAAAATAGTGTACAGGCTTCTGGACAGTTGTTTGCGAACAAAAAACTAATAATTTGAATGAAATATATTAAATAAGAATATTGCTATTTAAAGTAAATGAAGATCTTCAACTATATATGCAAGTGTTCGTGAAAGCTTTCCCTAATGTACAATACTTGAATGGCATTTCTCACAAATTCAGTTTTTTAATGGGTGTGGTTTGGTTTGTTTTTTTTTTTTTTTTTTTTTTTTTTTTTTTTTTTTTACTTTGTAGTAGCTTAAAAAACAACTAAATTATGAAGCTCTGTCATTTTAGGAGTCACTTGCAAATGGCAATAATTTGAAACACGGAATAAATGATCTCTTTTCCATTAAGTATGCTTATTTTTGTTCCATTTGGTCAAAGTGTCAGGCTTTCAGTAGTTCCTTGGAACAGCCTTTACTAATAGTAGAAAATTGTGAGAGGTTACATCAAAAACAGGATTTTCACTGTTGAAGTCTTGTGCAGATATGGTACAGCTTTCAAACTTGTCGCCATGCAACAAAAAAAAAATAAAAAAAACTTAATTTGCATGCCTTTTTAGAGTGAGGCAATTTACCCACCCTTTACTGCTGAACCATGCTTTGGCTGTGCAATTTCTATAGCTTGAAGAATATGCATGACATGTGCGGCCTACGTCATATTCTCATGACACTATAGAGAGAATTTAGTTAGAATCTCCATGAAAACCAAGCCAATGAGTCCTTGCCCTATTTCCTTCAATAATATACATTTTTACCTGTGCCTCTGATATGCATACAGATACTGAGAAAATAGTAGTACTAAAATGAAACTTAGTTAAAAAAAATAAACAAAAAAAAACAACGGGAAGTGTTTTTCAATTTCCTCATGTAAGATATTGGGAAGAACAAAGATGGTACAATAGCCTACATTTTGACATCTGGAATTTGTGTGTTATACAAATGGTATACAAAGCCTACATTCTTATCAGATACACTTTCCAAACAAATATATAATTATCAGCATAGGCTCAGGTTCCCATGTAAAAATTCTGCTTCTGAGGATCATCATTTCTATTACAAGACAAAAAGTCCTGAAGAAGGCACCACTGGTAGCAAGTCAGAACCATTCTCTCCCAGCAGCAGCTGCTTCAGGCAATAATGAGCTCAACACTTTACTGATCGAGATTTAGGAGAACACAAAGGGATAATAGTCTCTAAAACCAAAGGGCTGTCAGTGATGGCGTTATCAAGCGAAGGCTCTGACTGCAGCACCTATATAAATCAATACGTACCACTGACAGGCGGCAGGATGAAAACACTGCCCTCAAGGGTTTGTGAGTGAAAGAGACATGAATCAAATGCAAGCCATTACAGCCTTTCTCTGAGATAGCACTGCGGCTAGAAAGATAACCACCGATACATATTAACTATATTTTAAAATTGCTAAAAGCTAATTTTTCTTATAATTTATTTATTTATTTATTTATTTTGTCAACTGCCATTATGTGAGACTTGAATTCTTCTTATTATTACTGGATGATAAACTTCACCCCGAGGAAGTCTAGATTACTTTCCACAAGTTTTTACAAAGGAGGATACGGACAACATGCCCCATGTCTACCTGTTCCTATCCGGTTTAAACAACTTTAGCATAACTGAGGCAAAGGGACTAGGAGCTCTTAAAATAAACAAATCCCCTGCATTTAAAAGGCATGTCATATGCAGGTAGGCTAAAATAAATGTAGTCTATTCAGTCTTGAACAAAGAAGACTATGCGGCGATCTGATTCAAGCATTCAAAATTCTAAAAGGTACACAGTGTCGACCCAGAAGGACCAGGGGTCACAAATGCAGATTAGATAAAGGGGCATTCAGAACAGAAAATAGGAGGTACTTTTTTACACAGATAATTGTGGGAGTCTGGAACCAACTCCCCAGTAATGTTGTTGAAGCTGACATCCTGGGATCCTTTAAGAAGCTGCTTAATGAGATTCTGGGATCAATAAGCTACTTACAACCAAATGAGCAAGCTGGGCCGAATGGCCTCCTCTCGTTTATAAAGTTCTTATGTTCTAAATATGAAGGAGTAGAATTTTGATATGAGCCATCAATCTCAACAAGTCTTGTAGTCCTTGTATTACAAATGCACAATCTAAAACAGCATTGACAGTACTGACTCCACAGACCGATACAGCCAGACTCACTGTTACCTATCTAACCACACTGCACACCTTGTTTCCAGACCATGGACACCAGATCAAAACGCAATGGAAACATATGCCAGGCCAAGTTAGTGTTTACTACTGCATTTCAAAATGGTGTTTAATTATTGTATTTTCTTATAGAGAAAGGGAACTAGGAATAATGACCTGGGTAAAAGTAGAAACTAAGGTTACTGATAATAAATCCAAAGTAATGTGTGAAGGCAAACACAAATCAATATACTGGTTCAGGTGCCATATGAACAAGCACCATTGTCCCTTACAGCCTCCCACTAGTAGCCCTCAGAAAGGTACCTTTCTCTGGATCTCCTGCTTGGCATACTCCAGCAGCATTGGCACGCCTTTATCCCTGTAGTATTCTCGTTGGCAGTGGTCCGCCAGTCTTGGCTCATTGGGAAGAAAATTACTGGCCCACACCTACAAAATAAAAATAGGTTATAGCTCATTCAGTCTGGTAACGGATTACGGGTTCAGTTAGAGGTTTGAGGTTTGGCAGGAATGCAGGCCGCATCACTGTGCGGTCAAAAATAAAGACATGCACTATTTAATTTCTTCTTTCATTCATATGGTAATGTAACCCCTTAAAACAAATAATTATATATCCTTGTCAGACTGCAAGGATTTGGCATATATTTATATAAATACAGATTGTGTGCAACTTAGTTTGTACTATTGCCCGCTAAACTGCTCTGTGGTTCCTAGACACATGCAAGTCAGCAGTAGACCGTGAAGTTAATGAGAAGCAGTCCTATTAACCCTTTCAGTGACGAGCCCCTGTGATTTTATATAGCGTTTTCCAATGTGCCAATCACAATAGCTCTCAGTATGATTTATGTTGATAAAAACAAGTATGTCAGTAACATACATAGCCTCGTTCAAAATTACAGCTATTAGTACGATGAAAATGAATAGTATAGAATATGAATTGGCAATTAAATGTTTTATCACAATTAGATAAGCAATCCTCAAGGTTAATGCAAAAATGGAGTGTGACATACAGATGGATGGGCAGACAGACAAGCTCCTATATCTCCAGAATCTGATACTCATTAACGTTTGTTAAATAGTGTTAATACCAAGATTACAATTGGGTAAGTCGTTCTCCAGATATATGCACAAATGCAAGTGCAATAAAGATGGACCGATGTACGATATGCCAGAATCGTAAGTACGACAGTCTCCATCTCCACTACATTTCCTTATAAAACAGCCAAGTGCTTTCTAACCAGCAGATCTCCCCTCCTTTCAAAGGATGATTTATTATCTATAGCAGTGGTTCCCAAGCCTGGTCCTGGTGACCCCCTGTGTCTGCTGGTTTTCATTCCAACTGAGCACTCAGTTACTTAACTAAACACTTAATTGAATTGATAATTTACTTAATTTGACCTTTTTCATTGTTTTCAGCTCAGAAACAGATTTCAAGTTAGCTACAACCCATTTTATAAGTAACTTGAACTCTGCAACTGTTTAAGAGCTGACAAGTAAAAAGGTCAAATTAAGCAAATTATCAGTTCAATTAAAGATCTAGTTAAGTAATTGAGAGCTCAGTTGGAATAAAAACCAGCAGACACAGGGGGTCCCCGGGACCAGGGTTGGGAGCCTCTGGTCTAAGCATGGGTGTTGAAGCAGACAATACATTTGGTGCCACATTCTCTAGTCATTCATACAAATATGACACTTTTAAATGTGTATCCTTACTGTGTTGGCAAGCAAATCTGTTATCTTTTGTTGCAGAGTTTGATCTACTATCACTTAACGTAATGAAAAAATACGAAAAAATAAAAATAAAAAAGGTTCCTCCTTGGCTCCAGCACTTTACAAAGACATGTACTGGTGGTTAATTTCAATACATATCTCTGCTGTCTGACACATGCCCTCTTCTCACTATTACTGATTGGTTAAACTGCAAAACAGTCCTTGCATTGTCTCAGGCACTTGCCTTTCTGACTAAAGAGTAGTGAAACTGGCAAACAGGGCCGATACACCACACGTGTACATAAACTAAAGATTTAGTCACTAAACTCAGGTGTTAGACTTGAAATTCATTCATTACATTATTAATTTTCTTTGTTGTTGCTGGCCAAGTTTATTTTAGTACATTTGGGGAAAACAGATTTACCAATGCAGAGCTTTATTACAGAACTGTCTATACTCTATGGTGTGTGACGATAAATCGTGTACCATGCTTGATAGCATACTTGAACAAAATAGTCATTTAAAAATACATCTTAAATAGTGTTTATCATAAACTCTCCAATGAAATTCAAATCCCCATTTAAAAAAAAAAACCAAAAAAGTCAAATAACATTTGATAATTGCTATAAGCTTTTAGCGCCAAACACGTAATGTAATAAAAGAGCATGTGCCTGTAGCAGTAAGCCACAAAATTATAGGTTTTTTTCAATATATTGACCAAGTCTTCTATTTGCTTGCAGTGCAATTCTATACATTGAACAACTTATAGAAAGTATCCTTTTTTGACAAAATAAAAGATTATGACTACACTAAAAAGGCAACTTTTTACATTAAATTATCAGGACCTTTTTTTATGAATATAGTTCTTATAGAACGCCACAAATTGCTGACAGTGTCAGACAGAGGTGGGAAGACAAGTTTGGGCTTGCCCCCACAAAGGTTCTGCTAAAAAAACAATCATACGATCTTGCAGGATGTCACAGTTAAGACAAATATTTGGTCTTTTTGGACAACCTCTGAAAACCTAATCCACCTGCTGCACTACCACATTTTATACTAGTGATATTTTCTGATAGTGTGTGGTAAGACATACCTTACCCACGTGGGAAGCATGTGAGACACGAGGCCATAAGCAGTCTTGCCCATCATGACTGAAACTAACTTGCAAAACAGCGATTCTGCTTTAGAGAAATTACATAATATCAGGGGTTTCAGTTTTTATAACAAATGAACAAGTCAGATGAGAAAAGGCCCACTTATACAAAAAAGTATGAACTATATATGGCAGGTGTTGATTTATTTTGTCCAACCTCTGTATTTCTGCTTCAGTACCTAAAAGCGGCATACTGAGAAATAAAACAATCACTGGAGTTTATTAATAAAATAAGCCATGCTTTAAAATGTGGTTATCATAATAATAATTTACTGTTTTGGAAATATATGTTATGCAGAAGTCCCATGGGTATATTCACGTTGCTGCATGTTTTACTGTAACTTAATACAACCTACCAGCAAGTGTTTACCAAGCAAACACTAGTTGCAATGTGAAAAGATTAACTAATATTTACATTATTTAGTATTATGCACACCCATTTATGAAGAGAATCATTGAGAAATACAATAATTGGCATAAACTAAAGGCCAAGTGTAGATTATTTAACCAACATAATTTTATGAAATTGGAATTAAATCACAAACTATTCTGAAAAGTGCTTAACACCGGAAACAGACAATCACACCGAGGGGGGTAGAGAACATTTCCTTGGCGTGCTATCTAGTTGATGCAAACATGTTATTTTAATAATCTACAGTGAAGGATTATGTGTCTGCCATTTAACTATATGAATTCCTCTGATGTGTCGTCGCCACCCCCTCCACCCCAGGGGTGAAATATCGTCCCACTTATTATACTGTAGACTGTAGGCTTTAAAACACATTGTTTTCCCTAGCTTGCCGCTTTGTTGTACGTATTCATAAATCTGTTCCTGCCCTTTTGAACCTTTGCCGGAGGGGGCTGGTACAGTCAAGAAATAATTAAATGTTTCTGATTGAACATATTTAATTCAGCCAGGTGATGTTTTGAATTCAGGTGACATTTTGACAGGAAGACCTGATGCATAACCAATGTAACACGAAAATAGCCACTCAAAACTGACTTCGGACCAGGGATACGTTAATAAAAATAGCAAAACAAATCGAAAAAAATACGTACAACAAAGCAGGTAGCTAGGGAAGGTAATGCGTAGTGTTTGACCCTAACACCTGTTCAGTAACAGACACAGACACAGTGGAAAGAAATCTGCAATTGACTTTTCGGGTGTTTCCATTGTGATTTGCAACGGTTTCAATTAATAAATAAGAGTCGAAAGGAATTCAATAAATATGTGTCAAACAAAAGAATAAAAGTGAGTAAAGGACTCTATACACCAGACACGATATGACAAACGAATGTGTCACACGACACACAGCACCACGACAAAACAAATAAAACATGTATTTTTTATACGAGCCGTTCACACTGCCTGCAAAGCGGCGGGTGACACTGAAGTGACACAAAATAAATAGGATTGGTGTCTATTTTTGCAGTTTTGTCGCGTGGCAGCTAAGGTACTGACTAATGAGGAACAGCTTCCCTTGCATGCCTTCAGTAAACAATGGCATAAGAAAAGATCATTCTTGCAGTATCAAAATACCTGGAGCTGTACAATAAAGGGCACACAAATGATAAAGTGTCAATGAGGGAGAACATCTGGCAGTGCATTTCCAGGAAACTGGATATAGCTGGTATGGATGATTTGTTTATCTTTACTGAAATAAATATTCTGAAAAGTTATTATGTGGACTAAATTTTTATTAGCTGTATAACAGGACTATCATACGTGTGATTTTTTCCAGCTGATGATACAATAACATTGTGCATACCTGTCACCACTAGTGTGAAAGGTAAGTGTCGCAGCGAAAGTACCATTTTATCACAGGGCAAACTGCATCAAGTCCAGTGTGTGCAGACCTTAACTGTGGTAAAGGTTGGATAATAATGACATTTCCAACTATCGATTGTTACCTAAAAAATGATTGCTAACATTAATTGCAACTTGTTCTCTGTTTTTCCTACATTTTGCTTATTGGCTTTTTAAAATAAAGTCGTACCGCTGTTCTCTCAACCACCACTTTCTATGGATAACCATTTTGTCTACAGGAGACAGAAGAATGAGACATCTCTTAGTATCAGTGACACTGATCCTTTTTAGCTTTAGATGGCTTAAGATACACGATTATTGCCAACAATATGATTACCACTAAGCATTTTTCAGTACAATAAATAATCAAGACTAAACTAATTGTTAATAATTTCACTATCATGTGTTGATCCAGCACTAGATGAGGTCTAAATAGACAGTTTGTATGTTCAGTATAGTTCTTGTATAGTGATATTGAACAGATTTTACTGTATTATTCTGTATAATGGTTATTGACTGGTTTTCAAAAACCAAATTTCCACATAAGATGCTTTAGTGGACTACCCTACTTAAATTGTCAATCCATATAGACATTCTGTGTGACAGAATATATAAGAAAAGCACCCTTTTACTTGTACCTTCTTTCAGTGACAGGAATAAAAATGAATTTCCAGACTGATAGAAAGGCTATTAAACTGAACTCTGCATGATGACTGTGCCATTGAGCTGGGAGGGAAAGCGATACTGGGCATCAGACAGCTTGTTTTCTCCTTCTATTTACATGTGGGCTCATATCTAAACTAAATTAAGTGACTTCAGATGTGACAGGTAACATTAAAGGCATACAGATTGGTTCACGCTCATTCAATAGACATGGAAACTGCTATTTCACACATCCTGAGTGTCTAGCAGTGCCTTGCTCAGGGGAAATGACAATGTTCCAGGGAAATGAGGCCCTGGTACTTGTTATTATTTTTGCCAGTATGAAGATGAAAAAAAAATTGAAGTTGGGAATGAGCGGAAGACAGAAATAATTTAATGGAGATTAAAGGGGAGCAACAGTACAATAGTCTTATTTCATGGACGTCTAGTCTTTGAAAACTCACCACATTTTACAAATATCTAGAAGCCCCAAACTAGAGCAGGGCTTCTAGATATTTGGCAAAACATTCATGTTTACCACTAAACATACCATCAAAGGAAAAAGTAGTACACTCTTTCATAGGAGAAGTAATGGGAAATCCAACGATCGTGACTAGGGACATCACACATTGGCAGTATAAACACGAAGAACTGGATGTGGTTAAAACTCACCACGTTAGGGTCGTAACATATCACCTCCGTGCTAGAGTCATTGTTGGCTAAGAGCAAGGTCTTAAATTGTTGATAAGGCTTTAAAAGCCCTTTCCCCATGTAGCTGTATTTATTTCTGTCTCCTCGTGTCCCAGGCTGCAGTTCCAGTTCTTGGGATGAAAGTCTGCTGCAGCTGCCTAGAGTCAAAATGTTAAAAGGGCGCTTTGGGAAGATGTGTCCTAAAGGCTCTATATAAATACAATTCTGTTGTTGTTGTTGCAAATTTCTTTTTAAACACAACTGGGATTGTAATTTCACATATGTTTAGGTACAGTATGTGTGTATATTTGTAGATTATTTCATTTTACCTTTTTAATCACAATTGTGTTTCAAATTGATTTTTGCAATAATACATATGCAGTACACAAGTGGCAGCCACAGTAATTACTACCAAAGACCATTAAAAAATAAATGGGTGAAACAATAAATTACTCTTGCTTATAATTAAAAAACAAAACATGTTAACCACATGCTAGAAACGTAACTACAAATCAATTTATGGTCAAATATCAATATGTTATTGTTCATCAAACTTCTGGTTTCAGTGTATAATTTAGGCACCCACTGCAGAGCTGTCTGAACAATTCCAGCTTTTCATGTGTGCTTAATTAGACAAACCACACTCTGTGTACAATTAAGGCTCACAGAAAAAACCTAAATGGCTTTAACAGCTCCTCGATGGGAGTCTTAAATTGTTCCCTGGGTTTAAACATCTTGCGGTATTAAAATATAATTTATCAAGGTCTTTACAGCAAAATGCAATTTGCCCCAATTATCTTTTAAACTAATCTCACACAACAAGATGGTTAATTTAAGGACCAAAAAGTGAGATTTTTTTGTCTGTTCTTAATCTTGAAACATTAATATCTTTAATAAAAGGACAATGACTATATATATATTATATATATATATATATATATATATATATATATATATATATATATATATATATATATAATGCAATTAATGATTTTTGTGACAGATCTTTTAAATAGAAAAAAGGGAGGATGGTAATTTTCCAAATAAAAGTCAGCCAGGACACTAGAGGTTGATCATGACTCAACCGTTCCTGCCCGAGCTCCATATGATTTGGTCCCAAGGAAAGATCCAACCCTTGAAAATTTACTTTTGTGCCGGTGTCAAGCCTACCAAAAAAATATTATGATGTATCCTTGATAGATTAAGTGAATAGACATCATTTAAAAGAAATAAACAAGGCTCTGCTTTAACCTGTGAACCAATGAAATTACTGTGCATTACATTATTAAGGATTCAGCAGTGCAAACATGTACTGATCTTACTTGTAAGTTGTGTTACACATCAACTTTATTTCAAATATTGTTGCAAAACTGAATTCATGTAAGCAGATATTGTTGAGTTTTGGGAATATTTTTAAGAGGCTGGTTACATGCGTTATGGATTAACTATTTCCTGTTTGCGTACAATATGATTTTTTCAGATTTGGGGAATGTTTTTTATCTTCTTATCCATTGCTGCAGGTTTACGAGCCAAGCGCTCGTAATGAAGCTGCTGAGTCAATCATTTAAGGAACTTCACATCTTATAATGAAAGTTGTGCTTATGAGTCACATGTTTATATTTTGGATTCAATTGGAAAACAAAAATCGCAATTCTGCAAAAGCAGTAACATTCTAATAAATATGTGCCCATGTTTTTATTTTTCAGTATTCAACAATGCAACTATTTAATGAATTATCCTAGGGTAGGTTTTCTATTAAGTTACTAGCGCTGAAAGGTTCATTTTGCTATAAAAGTCATGTACTCTAACATTCAGTTTCCCTATTAATTGCTGTTGTTTGCTTGTGTTTCCCTTTCAAAATTCTACCTGACGCAGTTACTACGTGCAGTACATTCCACTGAATTACAATATTTTCAAGTCTCCATGTCTGTACAATAACCTTGAGAATCCAGATCACTTAAAAGTCCTCAGTGCATTTCCAGTTCCTACTACAATTGTAAGCCATTAGAAAATTCAGCATGGTTATAATTAACTTCTCCAACCTACAAACAAAGGGCTATTTGCACAATTGATTGGTTTGTATGTTACTGTTTAAAGTTATAGAAAACCTGAATAACAGAGAATGCCTGTATTATAGCATCATCTTTCAAATACTATATCACTGTGCCACCCAGTGGTCTATTTTTTTTTATTTCAACCTTATTTAAAAACATGCTTTTAATGTCCCCATCTGTTCATTCCAGTAGTAATAACAAATGGCTGGTAGCATGGGTAGAACAACAACAACAACAAAAATCCTACAAGAATAACGCTCAAATAAATGTGTGATTTTTTTTTACTCAGAATAGTCCAACTGGGACGTGCAAGTCATTTTCAGTCACTGCCTGTATCCTACACTGTGTAATACTGGGTTAAACTGAGGCAGAAATAAAGGAAGTGACTTAAGCTTAACAAGTGTTAAGTCAGTCTGAATGGAGTTTGCCGTAGGGGTTGAACAACTACTAATTTGACAAAGTTGAACAGATCACCGCTTTAAAAAATAAATAAATAAATCATGTATTTGATCATATCTGGTGATCTATTTGAACTGTGTATGTACAGTTATACAGTTTTAAAATAAATACAGTATTTTGAAACTGCATAAAATGTCGTAAACCATAGCCACGGCCCATCCAGTTAGCACATAGGCCCACCCAAATCTACGCCTATGTGAATGCCAAGGTTAAGTAAATGTATATTTTATTTATTTATTTATTTATTTATTTATTTAAACTGTGCCCCTGAAGGTGAGAGCTGAAATTGGGACAAATAGGCTATAGAGAAAATGTTGCAGGCTTTAGCCAATCAAAGCAAAGTAATCATTGTGACGCAATGTTTGGGTGGGATCTTACACAACGAATCATGTGCAAGCTGAGTTTGATTGTCAGCTTGCGAGGCAGTTGGTTTAGATCTGTTAAGTCCCAGACATTTCCATATTCCAACTTTATTTAAAATGTGCAGTTTTTTAAGCAAACTTGCAGGTTAATTAGTATTTTTTTTTTGAAGCCACAAAAGCAACTGACATATCGTCCTCTTCCTCCGAATCTGCAAATTATTCATTTACATCCACTTCAGCCATGGGAATGGCAACATGTGAAAATAAATGTCAGAAGAGAAAATTACCAAACTGACTGTATAATTAATTTGTTACTTCATCTTTGGGAAAGTCAACCAGGGAGCACTCTAATGAAGATTTGAGAGTAATGTGGAATCATATTTTACTAGATTGTCAACTTTTGCAAATTGAACAGCCGCTTTCAAAATGATACATATGATATGGCCTCACGAAAGCCATGTCTGCATGCTTGCCAACACCGGACACATTCGGCAATAGAGAAAGTCTACTACTGGCATGTACTTGTACGTTGTACAGCGTTAATATAGATGAAGCTGAAGTTTTTAGTCTTTGTTCAACAAATAAAGCGCAAATCGACTGTGGGGAAAAATGACCCAACACTAATTTAAGTTTGAGATGATTGCCACTTGATTATCTTTCCAAATATCCACGCACTTTTAAGGCTCTTTTCCACTATGAACAGGATTAAGACAGCTGTGCTAGCCTCAATGCTGACAAGTCGCTTGAACATGCGCTCTCCTGTCGTTTGAAAGAGACCTGTGCGATTCTCTGGACTATGACTATAATTGCAATATTCAGCAGCAAGCCTTGTCGCCTTACCCTGTTGGTAAGTCATTTGCAAGCTTTCATTTTGTTTAATAATTGCTTAATGCAATATGACTGTGTTCTTGCTGGTTTGGAGACACTGCCCATTTAGCTTTTTAAAGCACATTCACTGTGCATATATATGTAAATGTATTTATGTGTCTACTTCAAACATGGGAAACATTTGACGTATTCAGGGTTTTAATGGATTTAAATCATTTTTGCAAACTATTTCTTGTGATGTCAGACTTTTAGTCTTTGCCCATCCACCCTAAGTTGGGGCCCAATGGTAAATAATCATTACCTGTGTGTCAGGTGAATCATACTCCAGTGCTCTAGCTAAAAGCAGACCTACTGAACACGAAGTGAGTAGGTACTGGGAATCAGCAGTTTATTTATTATTTTACTTTAAAAAGTCTGTAAATTCCAACTTGCACTAGTATTTAAAATGTGAGAGAAATTACAGTGCACAGGCTAATAAGACATTATTTAAATGATAAACTACAGGGTACATCACAAGGATAACAGTCCTCCTAATCTGATTTCCCAGCTCTGCTGCAACCGCAACTGCACTTCGGTTCATCTGAAACAGCACAATGACTTCACAATCACGCGACTGGCAACAGTCACTTTTGTATTTGACCAGTTGACTAATCAACCATTCATTTCTACCCGTTTGTCAAACGCCATCATTACATCCTTGAACACTCACCTGAGAATGAGGGTGTGGATTCGAGCAGCCCATCATGGCCCCTTTATTTTCAAAAATCTGAAAAGAAAGAATATTACAAAATACATATAAATTAGTGAGACCCATTAAGTTGTTTTTTTTGTTTGTTTTTTTTTTTAGTCTGTTTTGAATGGTCAAAACCCAATTTGGTTCAAAAATGTTTTATTTTTCAAAAGTAACTGTTTATTTTTTGTGTGTGTCAAGAAACCAGAATGAAAATCAGATACCCTAAACTAAATTCAACAATTCCTCTGCAGTCCAATGGGAGTGAAGCTTTTCCTTTTAGTACGGAGATGAATGCCCGTGTTCATGCTGGAGTACAAATATTTCAACACATCGGTCAGGAATGTCTGACGTCTAGTGGGCTGAGAGCACATAGGCATCACTCTTGATTGATTAAAGAAAGATGAGATGTAGGGAACAAACCTGACTTACTGCTGTAGTGTCCTGCAGGTTCCAGTAGAGGGAGCTGATGCTCCAGAGAACTGACCATGAAGATCTATTTTAATGATCTGATTAAATACTGCTGCCGTTTCCTGGTAAATAATCATTACCTGTGTGTCAGGTGAATCATACTCCAGTGCTCTAGCTAAAAGCAGACCTACTGAACACGAAGTGAGTAGGTACTGGGAATCAGCAGTTTATTTATTATTTTACTTTAAAAAGTCTGTAAATTCCAACTTGCACTAGTATTTAAAATGTGAGAGAAATTAGAGTGCACAGGCTAATAAGACATTATTTAAATGATAAACTACAGGGTACATCACAAGGATAACAGTCCTCCTAATCTGACTGCAAGGGAATGAGTCAGCGACAGTCAGTGTATTGCTGAGAATGGCATTGTGAGGTTTGTTTATCAAACCTGTCCTGTTATGGTGTGATAATATTACACTTCTCATATAATATTGGTTTGAATTAATTTTTTGGTACCTAAAATGCTGAATTAAATGGCACCAGAGAATCGAGTCCTTTGTATCCACTCTGTACAGCTGGGGCAACAGAGATGTTTGATTTGGTCAATGTGCCTTTAGTCTAATTCTGACTTTATGAACATCAAATCCTTAGTCTCTTTGAAGGGCCACCAGAAAAATTACCAAAGTACCTATGGGTCAATGATGCATTTTTTTTTGGTCCTCTAGCAACCACTAGGCTAAAACCATCAACATTCTTTGTACATAGGCCCCATTTCTAACATAATGAAATGACTTTCAATCACTGACGTCCTTGAGATTAAAAGCTTCATGTACCATTTCCAATTTTAAGCCCTGGCATTTACCTGAACCCACGGGTATGTTGCCCCCAGATCTACCACCAGCTCAGCCCATTTGTCAATGACATTTTTTATCTCAGAGACCTGCATCAGTGGGAGGGTGATATCTGACCAGGGATGGAAGCACATCACTTTACTGAAAAAAAGAAATCAGGTTCAACTGACAGCTGCAAACAGATGTATTCTTTGACTGTAAAATGATAACACTGCTTTTATCCAGGGGAAATACAAAAACACTGTAAACAGTGTAGGTGCAAGCTGGAGCCGATAATTTTTGAAGACTGATGTAGTTTGGGACAGTCTTTGAAATCAGATGTCTCCTAACAGGTTCTTAAAGTTCTTAAGATGGTCTATGGTTATCCTTTAGATTGTGCTGCCATCTTGTGGGAATGCATTGTTAAACCATTTGAGATGTTGGTGTACTTTGGGCCATATTCACAAAGAATTTACCACCTTTAAAGAAAACAAAACATTGATATTAAAACGTAATACTTTTAAATAATGGATTTGCTTTTGACTGTTCCAGTAGCATTATATCTAATTTATTAAATGTTGTACTTTTACCTATTAATAAATATAACTATCAGCTGTGGAAACAACTGTATAAAGCAAAACTCCAACCATCCAACTGGAGGAACAGAGATTTAAATTTCACTGTCACATAAATTCAGAGATAAAATGGTTTAATAATGATAAAGACATGATCAACCAATTCACAGGCCAGACACCCAAATGCATTCTATACCCTGCACAAGAGTATAAATGAAAACTATTGTGGTTATTTTTAAATGTGATTGTGAAAATGATTTTAATTATAAATAATTAATATAATAAATAAAGCCAGTAAAAATAAACTTTGCTTAAAGCTTTTAAAAAATAAATTACACATTGTACAATTAGAGTCAAAGGAGGCTAGATTTGCTTTGAAATTACATCCGGTGTTTAACATGTGGTTACATTTAAGAGAATGTTTTTTTAAAGGGAGTCCTAAAATTGAAAGTGTCAAAAAAAAAAAAAAAAGTTAAACAATAAAATGCCCTTAAGGTGACGATTATTTACTTTTTGAAGTAATATCTCAGATCTCTCTGGTGAACTTTCATGCAATAACAACCCAATTATCCTGTTGTATTTTTTTTTTTTTTTTTTTTTTTTTTAATAAGAAATGTAGATTTTTGACAGGCTACTGAATTGTCAACAAGCCTCCCCCTCCTATTTTAAATTGCAAACTGAATTGCATTGCCACTTCAAAAGATACATGTGAAGTATGTGTCCCTTGAAATATGGCAAATCATTTGATCAAAGAACTGGAACATACTGGCAAAAAGTTGCTTGGAGTAATAACTCACACCTATGCCCTTTGTGCTACTTTAAATCATGTCCATTTTAAATGTTACTATATTCCAAAAACAAATTACTAACAAATATGACGTTGGAAACTTGTCACTGCACTGTATATATGTTGAACAAAATTACATTACATACTGGTGATGTTATTTATAATATGGCCTATAGAAGCCTAGTGATGAAACCAGATGTCTTATACCATTCTGCTACAAGATTTGCCCCTACAGAATTCACCATGTCGACCTTAACAATCTGATGAATTGGCCCTCTTTATATACAAGTCTACTGAAACACTGGTATATGTTAATCTACCGAACCTTAATTGGGTAAACGGCTGCTTATTTGCGTAGTTTACTGGATTACCCTTCTATATTGTATAACTTCAGATTCAATCATTTTATTAAACTTCTTGTTCCCTGGGTATCAACAGTTTTTGTTCGTCTCTCAATTCAGTTTGCAACAGCCATATGAGTTTCAACAAAAATGTACAATTTGAACAGTTCATATCCAAGGTCACGTTAAGCCATAGGGTTGACTCATTGCTGACTGGCACTAAGTTGCTGCTGAGTTTTATGTGTTATGATTGAATGTGTTTTTTGCTCCTTATTTATTGTGTTATATGTTGTTTGCTGTGGTGTTGTGAGCCCCCTACCAGGTCATCATTGTAAATGAGAATTTATTCTCAATTGGCTCATCGGGATAAATAAAGGTTCTGATTGATTGGTTGATGATGTACATGGGACCCCTGACATTTATTCTGTAATAAAAAATAAAAAAAAAACACTGCATATGCTTGTTGCGTGTCAGTGTAAGCAGCAAGTAGCTTACATTTGCTTTAAATGTTTGCTATTACTGTTAGTGGTTCTTATTGCAATTACTCAAATACTTTTTATTTCCGCAGTAAAGGTACTTTCACTAGGAGTTCAGGAGTTGATCTTTAGTTCATGTCAACCTTTACTGCATTGAACTAAACACAACAGCAAATGTTTGGGAGTATAGTTAGCTAGTAATTAGAATTTAACAAACCATATCGATACGCTCTCAAAAAACTACATTTGAAATGGTTATTTTTGTAGACATAAATCTGTTTCTTTCAGAACTAGAAAACAACTGATGTGGAGTACATTTTTTGCCTCTGACTGACTATGGTGACATTGTTTATACAGCATCTACTTCCACTGTCTTAAAAATACTGCATTGAGGTTTATAACCAACCTGGGTTATTCTGTTCATCACTGTGATTCGTATAGATTTGCTGGTCTGACTTCATCATTTTTTATAAGGCTATCCTTGACAAAACCCCAAAATATCTTAATAAAGTGTTAACTACCTCTAATAGTACTTATAATCTTAGATCTCAGACTGTTCAAAGTTTTTCAAACAAAAAATGGACCTCAATGCAGGCAAGACATGTTTTTGTTTGGGCTGGTGATCCTAAATTGTTTCATGTAATTTAATTGACTAGTTTTTATTGGTTGTGCTCATTTGAATGTGTGTGTATGTGGTTTTTTAAGCTAAATCAGCCAAAGTGTCTTAATGTTAGTAAGCAACAGCACAATCTAGTGCTCAGCTGTGTATTACCAGCAAAAATAAAGGAAATGTGTTTCCTAAGTGGCAGATCACAAGACGGCACTGGCTCTTACTTCTAGAAAGACACAGGCTGACAACATATATCTATGGCAGGAAAGTAGAACTAAACAGGGAGCTGACAATAGTTGACACTAAGTTAGCGGGTGATTTGGTATCTAAGAAAAAAAACAGTCTCAACAGTGATGTTTGTTTAGGAGACTTCAGCAGATTTCCAACAACTTTCATGAAGAAAGTCACAAATCTTTCAGATTCAACACATCAAATCTACGCCACCCTCGCTGCCCTATGCCATGACTATATTTTGACAGGTGGTTTTTCATGTTTCAAGTACATTTTGAATAAGAAAACCTTTTTTACACTGAATGAAATAAATGAAACCTACGACATTATGACGTTCTGGTGACTACATGATTTGGGCTAAGACATTTCAGATAATGGCCAGCAATAAGACTATCCTTCTGAATATCAATATCTCAAGACCCTGCCAAAAAATCATGTAACTAAAATTAGCAGTAAGTCGCAGAGGGTTGGGGGAGCTACTGGGTCAAAACTTCTAAAACTTGTTGCACAAAACAGGTTTCACAATGAGGTATCCAGCTAAAAATACATTAAGAAATCATGTAAAAAAATGTACACCAAAAAAATCAATCTCTAACATACAATAACAGTTATTATTTTGCAGTCTCAAAGAGATGAAAGCCATTGTCAAGATCAGAAATAATAATGGTATTCCTCCTCTATGTTATTTAACTTATAAACACAAATGTAATTAGGATTGCTAATTTAATTAATTCATTTCTTATTACCATACACCCTTGGCTGCTTTCATTTGAAACAGTGAATGGTCGCCAACTCCTAAAAGAGAAAAAAATGATTCAGAAAAAACATATTTGAGTTAATGGCTACTTAACAGATTGTCATCTGCTTGCACAAACTATCAAACTAGAAATATGAGTTTTTGTTAACAAAAACAAAGCATCCCAGCAAGCACAATTTAAGAGAATTTGTCGTATCAAAGAGAATGGTTTGGAGGGATGAAAAGAAGGAAATATGAAAAAGATTGAATCGTTAATATATTCAGAGGTTAAAAACAATGTGGCACTGAAACACTTAGTCTTCAAAAGGACTCCAACTGTACTAGAACTTTGCGAGAATCACAGAATACGGTGTACAAACTTCATATACCCTTTGTCAAAGGTCTGTATCATTGATTTGGCCAGAGTTTAAACCAATGTGGCAGTAAAATAGTTCCATTTTACTGGGCACCACAGGTAATGGAACTGAAGTAAGAAAATAAAAGAATACCAGACATTAAGACAATAAATCAAAGTGTTCTTTCTCTATTCAGCTGTACCTTCAAAAGCCCCATGGCCTCAAGCCATATTGGTCAGAGATCAATTTAATTGTCAGCAACACATGTAACATCACAGGTTTATGTAATCCTGCAAATTTCAAATCAATATGTCAAATGTTTCTGAGATACAACCTTTTGTCACAGTGGAGGCAGCAGCTTTGCAAAAAAAAAACTATTTTAAAAAGGGTTAATTGTTCTTGTACTTGACCTATACATTTACAGAATATCCTCTGTGTAATGAGTAGGCGATATTTTGAAGCGTATACCCCAATATGGTGGCCATCTTAGGTCATTTTGCCCGCATAGTGTCCACAACACTGAAAATATTAAATTGTCATCTTAAAGGCTTAATGAGATATCAGCAGTAGTAGGTGTGACAGTGGATTGCTGACCCCATACAAACTCCCATTACCGAGGTGCTTATTAAACTGAATATGTGACTGTATGTGCTACACGATATATTACTCAAAATAGACTGTAAAATGCATGGTGGATATACACTGCTTCTCCTCTTTCTTTTGGACCTGTCTACACAAATGGATTTAGCATTGCTCTGGGCGGGACAGGGAATTCCTTGATTACTCTAGAAGGCTAAATGAATGTTGCATTTACTTGTGGGTCAAGTCCACCCAACAATGTTGCACTTGGGGACCTGCCAAATCTGTTTTTGTTATAACATTTTACACTAAATGCAAATTCTCCCTAGGTCACCATTATAAACATGAATATATTTAAAGCTGGTTCCAACAAAAAGAAAGGATTTCACTTTTGATTTGACCTTGTTAACAATTTATTCCGTGATCCAAAAATGATCGTTGTTTATCTAGGATAATTTAGCTGCACACATTACATCCAGAACAAAAAATATCAAAACTATAATAAAATGCTCTCACATCTTTTTATATCAAATCGTCCGCAGGAGACCGACTTTATGGACAATAATACATCTTGTTGTGAGAACATTAAAAAGAAATAGAGTTGTGTAATGAGTTCTGGGTATAATAGAGATACTAAAAGCAGTTGGAGATTGACTAACATTTCTACTTCCCCTACCAAAATCCAATTGCTACAATTTGAAAAATTAGAGATGGTGATTACCTAAGTATAGCAAAAACAGAGAACATTCACTGGATAGTCATTATACCGACCTTCTCATCTTATGTAATAAGCCTACCATTTGATTACTACATTTCCATGTATACAATAATACAATGCAATTGACAAGCAGGGTACTCTTGAGACAACAAACTGGAACCCTCTTTTAACAAATCACTCCAACAGTATAATTTAACAAAACTCGTTATATTGAAGATAAGTGAAGACATTAGGTGTATGTATTTACAGAAGGACATACAAACAGACAGACACAGGGATGCATATCCTTTCCAAAGGAGAAGTAGAGGCGATATACTGTACATACTTTTAGAGTTTTGCGTATAGCACAATAACTGCTTGGTTAAGGACCTTCTTTGCAGTTAAAAAGTATATAAAATATCTGCTTATGGCAGGCTATAATTCTAATTATCCATCAGTCATTGACAAAAGTTAACTAATTCCAGTAATCTCTCAAAAAATAAAACATAATATAATAATACAGAAACAACAATGACCCACCTGGCTCAGGAGCATCTGGCTGCAGTGCAGGGAAGTCATTATCAAACAGAAAAGTACTGTCATATTCTGGGTTTACCTTAGAATAAAAGATGAAAGCCACTCAAATAAGAAATGGTTTTGCAATTCTGAAGAAAGAACAGTTAGAGTAAACATAATTTAAGATCTCAGTTAAGATCAATGACTAAGATTTAGTTTTTAAATTATAATGTTTCTGTCTTTATAGGTTACTATAACGACTTGACAATCAAAGAGCACATGAATAGCTTTCTCAGATGATCAAGTAGGCTGCAAAAATAATTACTTGGCCACTAACAACAAAAGAATTAATCTAACCACCAACACACAAGTATGTGGCTCCATATCAAGCACCTTCTGTATACCCAGCCCTACTGAAGGCATGATTAGTTGAGTCTACTGTACCATCCCATTTGCCCTTGTGGCTCCAGGACAGAGTGGGTTAGAGAGATCATGTCGGGGGACATATTCTTCTGAGGGCTTCTCTACTTGACCCTTCCAGGGTCTTTTCATCCGGTGAGCTGAGACAAGGACCCACATATCCCTCAGGGGGTTATAGCGAATGTGCTGGTGCTCTGCAAATAGGTAGAGGAATACATTGTTGGAAAAAAAAGAAAGACACCTGCTACCTGTGCCACCACTGGCACCACTGATTAAACGTAACAATTGTTTTGGAAAGATTGCGTGACCATTCGTCAATGGCCTCTAGTCTAATTCCTGTAAAGAATATGGGGTTGGAAACTTCCACAACGTCTTGTCCATTGGATTTGACACTGACTTGAAACAGGGAAAAACTTTTAGTTATTATATAAACTCTCACTGAGTTTATATTATTATTTAGTTTATAGTATTATTTATAGTATTATTTAGTTTCTCAGAGACGTCGGGTTTAGTGGCCAAGAGTTGCGTCGCACAGTGAAGAACTTATCTGAAGCAGCAGAAAGGAGCAGCAACTGGCTGTGGTTGAGACGAAAAGATTCTGGATGGTGATCTCAAGCACAATAGAAACAAAGCAACGCTGATGTACAGGTAAGTAAGCTGGGCTGAGCTGAGTGGGGGATGGAGGGGGGTGATGCTGGGATGCCAGAATCACTGTTGAGCCCTCTTGAGGTGTTGTGGGCTAGTCAACAAAACACCAAGGATGGAAAGTGCCCAATTGAAGATCCAATCCAGATCTTCAATCCAGACGGTTGTCATGCTGATGCGCTGGGGAGACCCCACTGGGTTGATCCCCGGAGCCAGCATCACAGCCATTGTGTATGCTGATGCGCTTGGGGGGGGGGGGCAAAATGAGCTGATCCCTGGAGCCACGTTTACACTTCAGCAATCAACACCAGATAGAAGGATATCTACATCATCAGATGGATAACAACGCAAATGGATGGAGATGCAGATGGATCACATTAGTTTACTGCAAAGCTACATCTTAGTTGGTGCTTATCTTAGCGAGAGCCAAGTTCAAATCATCATGAAGTTCAACATCTACTCTCATGTAATGGAAAGCTTTCCTAAATTACACAGGAATGGTTTAAACTGTTCCAACAGTAGATTAAACAAAATTGTATAAACATGCTACATTTTTATTACTGGATATAAGTATGTAGGTGTGTACATATATCAGAAAAAACTTTTCATTCAATTGGAACGAGACCTGTCTACATTTTTAAGCACAGGTTATATTGGTAGTATCAGATATTGGGGACAGGTGCCTCCATTACACCCGTTTGTATGTAACACACATATTTTTACATGTACCTTGAAAACGCAAATTTGTCATTTAATATACTGTATCATGATTTGTTAACCTAATGACATATTGGTCTTAAATGGCACTCACAACAACTATCCTAAACTAGTTTGCATGGCCATTTCTTATGTTATACAATACTATACATATTGTTGCTATACATTGTCACCACCTTATTCGTCATACTGATTATTTTAATGTTGGGAAAATGTGTTACTGACATACTGGTACGTATTTGTTCCTGAATCATGGTTAATTTTTTTTTTTTTTTTTTTTTGCAGACCAACCCGTACAATCAATGTTTTGTTTCGTCAACTTCCACATTTTAGTCAAGGTACTGGGTGCGTTCACGGAGTCATTCTACACAGATTATGTGCAGAACCTGACCAATGGAGCCAACGACCTTCCAAGAATGATCTCCGTGAACTCATCCACTTGTATTTATTTACTTCCCAGCATTCCGAGTACACACACACATCACGAGTTTTACAAAAACAAACGTATACATAATATAAGACTGTAACCCATAACAGAAAAAAAAAACCACAACGGAAAAAAAAAATTATTTGCCCATTGCTGATTATTGTGGTGGGTGTCACTAATTTCTCGAGAAACATTCAAAGAACCTTAACGCAACAATTTAACGCAAGCACTTCCTTGTTGTACTGGTTTAATGTAAATTAAGGAATTTAGCGTAAATAAATAAAAAAAAGACGTACCTGTTTGATCAAAACTTGGTGTTTGTTTATTGCCGTCCATGTCTTGGCGGTAGACAAACTTGTCTTCTAAAGACTAGATAAAAGTTGCTCATAAAACGTATTTCTCTCGTTAATAGCAATTTGAAGCCCAGTAAAACACGACTGCTAGACTAGTTTGGTTATCCTGTCGGCGTGCAGGAAGTCACTTGAACCACTTTTTGTAGTGTGCAAAGGTTCTGGTAGAACTGCTAATTATGTTACAGTAAACAAGTGGGGCTTTGCAGGTGGATTGAGATGCACTCTAAAAAATTAGCCAATACAATAAATACGACGGTTCTAAAACCATTTTACAGCACCAGAGAATCCACTTATATTGCTGTAAAATGCCCTAAAAGGCTCCAAATGTAATTTACGGTACAATGAATAGGCAATGAAAAAAACTACTGATGTCAAGGTACCAGATTAGTGAAGCTACCAAACCATTATATAACACAGAGTGTAATGCTAAGCTATAATGGTACTAAAAAGGTATGGAATTAAATAATACATTTTAATACAATACAATTTCAACTTATTATGCGCACAACTGTCCTCATTTGATTCTTATAAAACACCGTCACTACTGCTTGTATAAGAAATGTAACATTACTGGGTACAGTTTCAGATACTTCTTCAAAAAACAAACAAAAACAAAAAAAAACATTGTAAACGATTGATAGTAAACTTTGTCACTCCTAATGTAATATAACCTATAGATTTAAAGGGGGAGGGGGGTCTCTACAGCTAGATCTACATTTGGGGAATGTTAGCAAACTGGACTGTCAACAAGAGGTTTTGGGATAAACTACATTATGAAGTCAAACGTGGAACAGTGCAGTTTTTAAGCATTTGAGCTAAAGCTGTTTCAACTTCGGGAAATAATTTGTTTGGCCTTCCAACCAGGAAGGAAAGTTGTCGCATCAGGTTCAGGGCGCTACCATTGAAAGAACCTTCACACGAGCTCCCCGCTATTGGTGGTTTTAGAAATCAGTCTTGAATCATGCTTCAGCGCCAGTCGGCGTGTAGAGGGTTACTGAAATATTGCTCAATGTTTAGACTGAAGAAGTAGGCTTTTGTGATACTTAAAGGGTTTATACTTTTGATTAATTACCGCTCCCTCGCTGTTTACACGTGACTTGTCTTAGTTGCAGCCATGACTTTTATTTCAAAAGTGTTAAAACTCGTGGTGGTGCTCGGAGTGCTGACATTGCTTGTTCTGTACATGCAGTACTGGTTGGGGAACAAACAGTATGTGTTCAACAAGGACGATGTTGCAAAGCTGGCCAAGCAGTATGCAGGCAAGTATTTAATTAACACGTTTAGATTATGGGCTAATTTTAATATGGTCGGCATTTAAATAACACAGAAACTTAACACAGTTTTTAACACGGTGTTGAGTGGTAGCCTAATCTCACAATGTTTAGTTTTTCAAACCAAGTTATAACAGTACTGTATCACATTTTTGCTACAGTGGAAAATGACGTCTCTGTACAAAGTGGCAGTAGTGGTGCAACTAAGTTTTGTCAGTTAGGACAATGCTAAACAAGTCGACTATTAAAATCTGTTAACATTAAGTAAAGTGGCAATCTGTGTTTCAGTTTAAAAGATTTAATCGTTTTAATTCTGTCAAAATTTAAATGTGTTTCCCAACACAGGCGATGTACACAGCAGATCGTAACTACTTAAATAAAGTCAGATAAAAACAATTTTAAAAAATCAGTTGTGCATTTTATGATTGTTTTGACCTTTCAATTCAATACTTGCTGGCAGAAGTGAAAGTGAAACCAAGATCTCCTTTGTGAAACCAAGATGTGAAAAAAAAATTAAATGTGTATAAACTGACTGAAAACATTTGTTGGGGCTTTCTGTTCTTTTTAGTACTTAAAAAAATAAATAAATAAGGACCCATATCGTGTCCACGCACACAATACCGGATGATAACGATAATTGCTTCGGTTTTGCACCGGTTTTCACCAGACTATTATCAGTTAAAGTAAACGTACATAGCTTTTTTTTTTTTTTTTTCTTCTAGTCATTAAAGGGTCTGCTGCAAGAGCCCTTGGGGGAAACATGTGCACGCTGCTGTTGTATTCAGATGCTGTACTGAATTGTTTCCGACTTCAATCAATATGATAATTAGCTGAGTAGTCGTTGCAGTCCATCAGAGTCAGGTATCACTGCTAAATACTGTGATTTAAAATGATCGATAAATGCTTACTTGTGCTTTGGGTTGTATGCACTGCTTTATAAATGAGCACAACCTTATAATTGAATCAGTTTTCAGTGGAAGTGGCCAGGTCTTTTATGAGCCCCCATTTAATTCACTCCAAAATTTCCGTATTTTAATAGGACTGGATCATGAGATGGCTTTCTCCAAAGTTGTGGTGGAGTTGAGGAAGAAGTATCCTGGCCATATACTTCCAGATGAGGACCTGCAATGGGTATTTGTAAATGCTGGTGGTTGGATGGGCTCCATGTGTCTGCTCCATGCTTCCCTCACAGAATACGTCTTGCTTTTTGGAACTGCAGTGGACACTGGCGGTCATTCAGGTAGGGCTGCCAGAGGCTGCTTCTCAAACAGATTTATTAATGGCCGGGTTCCCCAAGAGCTGACAAAATATCTGGTCTCTAGAATAAAGCAGAAGCGCTCCTTATATGGCCCTTTCTGGATTATATTGGGTTCAAATAATAGTGCTCTTTGCATTTATTTTAATAATATGATTTTGTTTTGGCATTCCCACTTAAGACATTGATTTTAAAACATGGGGAAGATCACTTGTGTTTTATAAATTTAAAATGGGTTAAAAGGACCAATGTGTAAATTGATAAATAGATATTTAAAAATTATATACATAATACTGGTTGGGGAAAACTTGATTACTATGTCAGACTGCAGAACTGTTTACAGTAAATTGAGGGTTTTCTACATTTTTAAACAAATTATCCTTAAATATTTTTCTGTAACATTTTGTTCATTTAGGAAAATGCATCTGTTTACAAGTTTTTTTCCTGTTGTAGAAAATCGCAAATTTAGAATGTAAAAATGTACACTGCTGTGCAAAAGTCTTAGACACATTCAGGAGTTATTAAGAAGTAGAAGGTGTAAGGCATCACCAAGACCCTGCCTAGATCAGGGCGTCCCTCCAAACTGGATGACAAAGCAAGAAGGAGACTGATCAGTGAGGCTACCAAGAGGCCAATGGCAACTTTGCAAGAGCTACAGGCATTTATGGCCAAGACTGGTCAAAGTGTGTGTGTAACAACAATATCCCAAGCACTCCACAAATCTGGCCTGTATGGTAGGGTGGCAAGAAGGAAGCCATTACTCAAGAAAGCCCACCTTGAATCCGTTTGAAGTATGCAAAAAAACACCTAGATTTTGTAGCCATGTGGCATAAAGTTTTGTGGGCTGACGAAACTAAAATGGAACTTTTTGGCCTATTGCAAAGAATTATGTTTGGCGCAAACCCAACACAGTGCATCACCCAAAGAACACTATCCCTACTGTGAAGCATGGTGGTGGCAGCATCATATTATGGGGATGTTTCTCCTCGTCAGGGACTAGGGCACTTGTCAGGATAGAAGGGAAAATGAATGGTGCAAAGTACAGAGAGGTCCTTGAGGAAAACCTGCTGCCCTCTGCAAGAAAGCTGAAACTGGGACGGAAGTTCACCTTTCAGCATGACAACGACCCAAAACACACAGCGAAAGCTACACTGGTAAATGTCCTTGAGTGGCCTAGTCAGAGCTGCGACCTAAATCCAATTGAAAATTTGTGGCGTGACTTGAAGATTGCTGTCTATCAACGCTCCGCAAGGTACTTGATAGAGCTTAAACAGTTTTGTAAAGAAGATTGGTCAAGGTGTACAATGTTGGTAGAGACCTGTCCCAACACACTCACAGCTGTAATTGCTGCCAAAGGTGCGTCCACCAAGTATTAACTCAGAGGGGTGGAGACTTATCCAATTATGATCTTTCAGTTTTATATTTTTAAAATGTAATTTTTTCCTCAATAAAAACTTTTTCCCCTTAACAGTGTGGAGTATGGTTTGTAGATAAGTGGGAAAAAAAAACCTCATTTAAATGCATGAAACACTGAGGCACTGACACAACAAAATGTGAAAAAAGTTCAAGTGGTGTAGACTTTCTATAGGCGCTGTATATTGGGGAAAAATACATGACTTACAAATTAATGAGGTCATTAATTTCCAGGTCGCTACTGGGCTGAAATCTCTGACACCATTATCTCTGGTACTTTCAGACAGTGGAAAGAGGGGACGACAAAAAGTGAAGTTTATTATCCAGGTAAGTGTTATGATAACACTTTAATTCATATGAGTTTCATGGGGTTGCATAAGAGTAACATCTGAATATTTTTTTTGTTATTTTTGTAAGTTTTTTTTTTTTTTTTTAGTCCTAAAGATAATTTTTAAAATGCACAATGAATTCAAGTGGATCACCACTGGAACAACAGGAAATGCATTGGAATTCACAGGAATTTACAAACACTATTTTAATGTGTTTTTATTGAGAGGTGCTGGACCTGTGAAGTCAGGTTGCAGGAACGTACCTGCTGAGTGTATTCAGAGTAAGTTTCTGTGACAGACATTCTGCATGAGAGCACATCTACAGTAATAATAAAAATAATAATTTTAATTAATTCAAAACTAGCTTTCAAGTAGGAGTTATCCAGACAAGGTTTTACACCAGTGTTAAAGTCCATAAAGGGGTGGAACTGCACATAAGTAAATGCTTATGACTGGCAAACTGCATAAAACATACAATAATATACACAAGTGAACATGAGTTTTGAAGACTTAGTGAGCCAGAAGCAGGGATGCTCAGCAGAATCTCATGCTATTGAATTCCTTTTTGTCCCTACAGGTGATACTGTTGTTCATGCAGTAGGTAAAGCTACATCAGTCCAGTGGAGTGCTGGTACCTGGATGGTGGAATATGGCCGAGGATTCATTCCTTCCACATTAGGATTTGCACTAGCTGATACAGTCTTTAGCACTCAGGACTTCCTCACTTTGTTTTACACGGTTCGGGTTTATGTGAAAGGAGTGCTGCTACAAGCGAATACATTGCTAACTGAGACTCTGTGGTAAAATTAAGTTTCTAGCAGACAGTGGTTTGCAATGTGTATGATAACTACTGGTATTCTTGGGATCTGCGCATTTTGTAGACAAACATGGGCAGTCTGATTGTTTTCAAGGGTAGTATGATGAACACCCTACTCTGCCAAACGATACATTTAAATACAAATTAAGAATGTTTACAGCTTCATTTTTTAAAATTTGAAGTTTTAGTTAATTTAGTTATTCAATTAAAAATGTTGAATGTGGAATATCTGGCATATCCAAAACATAAAACTGGGTGAACTCAGTTCAGTTATAAGTTGTGTATGTGGAAATATTTACTGTGTATTTTCATCTAACATTTATACTTTGGCCATGCAACATACTTTATGTTCTGGACCCTGAGCATTTCTGGGTTGCTTTAATAACATAACTGGTAACATTTTTACTAATTTTAATCAATGTATTTTTGTCTCTATTAGTATATGTTAAAGTATTACTTCCCAGTAACAGTTTGAAAGATGATTGAATAATGCATCAGACTTGTTCTACATAAATCAAAATTGTAATGTTTTGCAAATAAAGTGATGCTAATAAAATATTTGTATTACTTCCAGTGGGTAGTGCATTAATGTGGTTTTACTTCTGGCTTCCTGGGTTAAGATTTAGAAACAAATTAAATCTGTATCATGGTGTTAAATAACAATTCACACAATTCTTCATTCAGTGTGCATGGAAACTAACCCACGAGAAGGGTTGCTCTGGGATGGTCCTTTAGCAATGTGGGAAATCCCAACGGCAGCGCAGTTATCCCTAAGTTCCTCTCATACATATTTAGAATTATAACACTAAACACACAGTAATTATAGGTTTAGAGGAAAGTTTATTATGAAATATGTTGGCTTTCAACAAATATGTTACGGGGAAAAAACACAAAACATTAGTGGTGCTCATCTGATGAACCCTGAAATTACCGCAGACCTTGAAAATGTCTAGCAAGGGTAGATGGCTAGATAGACAGGAAGCATCTATGTATGGTCTTGTACGGTAAAGATGGTCACTTTCATAAGCCCTGTGTATATTTTCAAGTGTATATTAAAATCAAATCCCCCTGGATTTTAAGCACAGTTTCATCAATCTGATCAATTACTCAAGGGGAAAAAAAAAAAAATGTTTAAAATTTGTCAAGGCACTGCAATGGGCTGCCTTATTCCAATAGAAACATTGGTGCAGTTACTGCCAGCACTAAAACTGCAATAACCATGAAATATGGAGCGAAAGTAAAAGGTTAACTCTTTAATTAAGAAATTGTATGGGGGGCAGGGAAGGTTGCAGCTTTTCTGAAATGTGTTCCCTTTTTTCTGTCCTGTCAAATTTAAAGGAACGCTAAAATGAAAATAGTTGATTATGGCACTGTTTTGAAGTATACACATGTCCACTGAGCCAAATCATTTTTAGGCGGTCAGGACATGTTTATATGTGACAAGCTGGATAACTGAAATAAACTTACTGGCAAAAGCCGACATGTAAACCAATCATATTATTTTGTCTGCATGTTACAAATGTTACAAACCCTGTTTTCTAAAACCCCACTACAGACTGCAAAATATTTAAATATCTTAGAAAATAATAATACACACCCTCAAAGATTACTCAAGTGTAGTACTCTTTTTATGGGCTGGCTTTAATGCAAAAAAAAAAAAAAAAAAAAAAAACTAGTTTATTTCAACAATACCTATGTGTCACCCCATATTAATTTATATTAATTTCCAAATCTAAACTAAACTCAAAACTAAAGCAAGTATGTACTTAATATTTGGGAGACTCATTCTGGTCAAACAACAAATACTTATTTCTACACTATGTTCGCTATGTTACGGTAATGTGTTATATAAATGAAATGTGGGACAAATTTTGAAATTTCAAAAAATATATTTTTTTAGCAATATATTTAATTAGAATAATGGTAATGTGTAATGACTCGTAATAAACTTTTTTCGTGCTGTGTAAACCTTGTATTGTAATTGGTAGTCTCAACATGCTTAATAAACATATGTTGCCGTATTTAAAGTTTATATATATATATATATATATATATATATATATATATATATATATATATATATATATATAGTAAAGATATCGTTAATGGGAACACCAAAATATTTGAAAAAAAATAAAATAAAAATAACAATTTCTAAAGCAATTACCACAGTTAGGATTGTACTTGTACAAGACACGCGTATTTGTGACTCGGCGTGCTTGATTTTCACTAGATGGCAGTGCTGCATTCAAATGGTTTTCCGTCCACAGGTAATGTTATTAAGTGCGTAGTTGGTCATTGGTTAGTAACCGACTAACAGTGTTCCTTTACAAGTGTTATTGTGTGCGTACGCAAATAACTCAAGCGTAGTAGTTCCAACAGTGGAATATGCGTAACTCTGATGCATACAAAAGGCTACGTACCAAACCAAGAAAAAAAAAATCTGATTGCGGCAAGTTTTCTCCTGCTACATTTCGAATTATGATAAGGTATTTAATGTAAATTCAAAAAGGGAAAAATGACTATGGAGCTTTCCTATCAAGCAATGAAAACAGCCAACCAAGCGAGAGAGGCGGTGAGTAAGCAGTAGTACCGCTGGTACATTTTATTTCTTGTCTGAATAAACACATAGGCATTGCATCGGATAAAATAAAGAGTAGTGTCTTTGTTTTAACTACCGTACATATATCACTAACGCATTTGCAGACACGTGAAAAGAATGTGTTTTCTTAAGTGAATTAAATGGATTTTTACTTTGTAGTTAATAAACAATGTATTCTAGTGTTAGCATATTTAGGAGCTGTTATTCCACGGAGACTCTGGTAAATCGCTGACCACAGTAGCACATAAACACAGGGTTGTGTGAACTTTAAAAACTCTATATTATTAATAGAAAATGCATTTGTTTATATTGCTGCTAACTGTTTTCATTTGTTGTGAATGTGGAGTCTCACGTTGCCTTGGAGATCAATGGGAGTCACGTGGTATTTTAGCAGACACAAGTTGCCAGGGGAAAAGGCATGATCAGTAGCATGAGGCATTGACACAAATTGATTGCGTAGATCAAAAAAGATAAGTCTAAGTAGAGAGTAATAAATAGTACTGTATTGTAACGACTGTATCAATAAGCTACTAACAACCAAACGAGCAAGATGGGCCAAATGGCCTCCACTCGTTTGTAAACTTTCATATGTTCTTATTTAAAGTGTTACTCCAGAACACTTATTATTAGGCCACTATCTGTTATCAAATACTGTTTTGTTTTAAATAAAAAAAGGTATTTATTGTGTATCAGTAAATAATTGCAGTTCTGGATAAGCTTGCGAATGTAATTGACCTGTATAGTTAATGTTCTGTGACACTTAAAGAGTGTGCTTTATTTGCTTTGAAGGATGAAATGAGAGCAGAAGCCAGGCGAAAGAATCTGCTAGTTCTGATTCTCCACTACATGACACAGGAAGGGTAGGTACTGTATTAACTCAGATGTGGTTGCCACAGTACATTACGATACTTAACTACTGTAACATATACTTTATATTTAAAAAAAAAAAAACGTTTAGCTCAGTCAATGCTAAGCTAAACCCACAACATTTCAAAGATCATAATGTAGGACATTAATATCAGCACAATAGAAAAATATATTGAGAGAAACAAACTGCATAACAGCTAAACCCAATCTTTCGAAGCTGCTTTGTAAAACACAGCAGAGCCAAATTGTTAAGGTGTTAATTATGGGTTACGAACTTCGTAGCTCCAAGTGTGAAAGGATTAGATGGTGGAATTTGCAAAGATTTGGATTGTTGTCTTAGAAGTCGGAGCAGCTCAGCGAACATTGGCACCATTCTGACCACTGTAGACGACTGTATCAATATATATGTATCTGCTAGATATATATATATATATATATATATATATATATATATATATATATTTTTTTTTTTTTTTTTCATCACAGATATATGGATGCTGCCAATGCCCTTGAACAAGAAACCAATTTAGGTTTGCGTTGTTTTGAAGTTTGTGACAACATAGACTTGGAGACAATCCTGTTAGAGTATGAGAGCTACTACTTCATTAAATTTCAACGGTACCCAAAGCTTACTAAAAAGGCAGCGGAATCTGGTATGTACTGTGTTTGACTAGTCTAGTATGAGAATCAACCTAGAAATTAAAGTCCACACAATTCTAAATTGTTAAACCCCCCCCCCCCCCCCCCCTCTTAATTTGCTTTTTGAAACTTAAAATCCCTGCATGGACCTCTCACAACTACATTTCCTATCATCCTCTTGTTCACTGGTAAATCCATCTCAGTTACATATGTGAGCAGGAAGGTGATGGGAAATGTAGTTCTGAGATGTCCACGTGGGAAGCCATTTTGAGGCAAGGAATGCAATTTAAAAGTAAAAAAAGTGGTCAAAATGTAAAAAAATAAATAAAAATAAAACAATACACACACCTTACATAAACAGTTGTAGCAACACATGGGAACATGTAGCACAATAAAATAAAAAGGGCCTTATATACAATACAACTCTTTCCATTGGGTTGTATTGATATGACTGAACATATATTTGCAACAGTGAAGTGATCCAACTACTTTAATTGGTTGGAATGATCAGAAACATACAAGGCTAGCATCTAGTTAGTGCTGTATCAGTACTGTTTAACTGTATTTGAGTCTTCATCAAACCTTTTAAACTTTTTAGGAGAAAAGAAGCACCCAAGAAGTGGGGGAAAACTAAAGAGGTAATATATATATTTTCTTTTCTCACATTGAACAGATGTAGAATACAGCTTTGTTTTTCTAGCTTATTTTTTATTACTAGTTTTTATTTTCCTTTAGAACCAAGTGGTGCAAATGTTGAATTGGACTAAAGCGTAATGAATTCTGTTTTAAAGCCTGTTAGCCCCTATGCCACTCTGCGATCAGTGTAGGAGTGCTCCTAGTAGAAGACTATAAATGACATGTTTAAACTCTTGTAGCCCAGGAAGCAATAGATTTAAAAATGATGACATTTCTTTCAAAATATTGTTTTTGTTATATTTTACAGGAAACACCCTTTGAGATGATCATTTTAACATGACATCATAGTTCCTTCAGGAATCAATTATTTTTTCCATTTTATATTATATTTCAGAACCCCCAGCTGTAACTACCAGACTCTTCCCAGGATAAATCAGCCCCAGGGCACTCAACGTCCTCCATCAAAAACTACTGGAAAAAGAACAGCTGTTAGAGAAAGCCCAAAACAGGTGATTGGTAGGACCCTAGGTTAAATATTAAAGATATTCAGACACAAATGATACCAGTTGAGAATCCAAGGCAGATTCTTACAGTGGTCAAAGTAGTGCATCTCTGAAACCACCCTTTCCCTAATTCACAGCTGTAAATTCACATATCTTTTTATGTAATTTGATGTGGTATTTTACTGTTTCTGCACTTACTGGTATTTGTAATGTTTAATAAGGTCATCAGCATATTCTATCTCTGAGCAAGGTAGAACATCTACAATGAGGCCAGTATAGAAAGGGACCCCAAGAGGTGTGTATCAGAGATTTCTTCCATCAATTAAACAGTGAGTTTGTTAAAATTGCAATGAAAAATATCCAAATAAACAGAGTCACTGTTTCATGTGGAAAGAAATTACCAGTACATCCCTAGTGGTAATTTTTGTATTGGACTCATTTGTCAGTATATAAATTTCAGGCTTGCTCAGATATTGCTCCAAAGGTAAAATAAGCTGTAAACGTGACAAATGTTCACAAAATATTCACAAGTGAAAAAAAAAAAAAAAAAAAATATATATATATATATATATATATATATATATATATATATATATATATATATATATATATATATATATATATATATATATATATATATATATATATATATATATATATATATATATGAAATATACTAATAAATATTTTATAATATATAAGATTACGGTTGTTATTAAATTCTTTACCCCAATAAATAGTTTTTATAATAATAAGTATTGCTTTTTGCCAAACAATAATTTAAGCCTCTAGTTAACAGTTGTTACATATACATTTAATTAAGTTCAGACACTTAAACACCTAACTGACTTTTTTGAAAATTGATTGCATTTGTACCCATTTGTGTCAGATTATTGAGTACAGTGGTATATGTTACTTCTAGAATCAAGAGAAAAGAAAAGGTTTTGTCTGTCAAGTGTCTGGCGATTGATACAGTTTACCATACTGTGCACATTATTACTACCTTTTTATGCTAAAAAAATGTTTCCTTCATTTAAACCGTAAATAGTGTATTAATCTTGTAGGAGAACGGCTGTTCAACCCCTCCAGAAACAGCAGAGTTTGGTTTAAATGTGTCATCTCTCACTAGGAGTGGCGGAGGGGAGGGAACACAAATAAAAAAGGTAAGGTGTATTATAAATGTTTCTGTACACAGACATCACCTGTTTGGTTCAAAAAACAAAATCTGTCACCTTACATCTGTCACTTTGTCACATTAACACATTACATATACAGATATGTAAGAGTGTGATCATTGAAAATACCAATATGGTAAACTATTATTAGAATAGGCTACCACATGTCAATATACTTTTTTTTTAATCAAAAATACACAAAAGAGACTTGCATGCACATTATAAATATTGTTGTTAATTTTTTTTTATGACCTTGGTGTATGAAGGGAGCCATTTAATAATCTAGAAGACACGTTTCTAGGTCCACTGCCAGTTAAACTTTACGCCATGAGAATATTATGAGTCGTGTGTAACGAATTGCTGTATAATAAAAATGTGTTGTCTTCCACTGGCTTTACTCAAGGAGCTGAACCTCATTGACGCGCTGTCTTATTTACACAGGGCCAAGTGATTGACTTCCGTGGATTGATCCAAGATGCAATTAAAGGAGCTTCAAACGATGTAAACGGCTTAAACTGTAACCCAGATCCTTCTGTAGGTTTTAAAAAATATTCTTTTATTCAATATATTATCTAAAACCTAATAGAATAATTAGGTAGCAAATATAGAACTGCTGTTTTGTTTTTTGGTGGTGGATGTGAGTAGATTGTTAAAACATTATGTGTTACCTCTCTTTTTAATTTATTTTATATATAGGTAGACATTTAAATCCATAAAAATATGTGTTAGGAGAAGCTTCTGTTAATCTTTCCAAAGTTTCTACCTATCTAGTAAATTCCAGGTTTGGCATGGTGTTCTAAATTAACCACTTTGAACCAGTGGCAAAATTAATGTGTGTGACATATCAAAGAATCAAGTTTATTTAGCTATGTTTAATCTAAAGCCTACAACTGCAGATGATTTACGATGTCTGAACAGAGTTTATTGTGACGCTTTACTGGATACTTTTTTGTATTTGTTTCTACTTTCTATAGGAACGTCTTATTAAACCTCTCAGTGCCTTTAGTGGAATGAACAGTGAAATGAGAGAATTGGCATCTGTAATAAGCAGGGTAAGAAATGCACTGAAAATGTTTCAGAAACAGATTGAACCGAAGCGCGGTAACATGCCATGTGAAGGAAGACAGACTTTTTAAACCTTATTGACGGTTTTCTGCAGAGACTTTATAGAAAAGTGTGCTTGCAAACATCTGTAGTCACATAACTGCTTTCAACCTTACCAAATAAAACTAGTAGTTCACTAGCCAGCAATGTAATATAACTGTGACATTACAGTGAGTAAAGCATTTGTTTAAAGTCATGTTTTGAAAGTGTACATAGGATGTTACGTATTATGAATCCGATTCCAAGTTTTTAGAGGGGTGAACACACGTTTGCCACGTCTGCTTCTGCTGTCAAACCAATTCATCTTTGTTATGGTGGTATAATGTTAAAACTATCAGCATGTTGTCTTCTTTTAAAGGATATATATTTGCACAATCCAAATGTGAGATGGGATGACATTATTGGACTTGATGCAGGCAAGCGATTAGTCAAAGAAGCTGTCTTGTATCCTATTAAGGTACTGTGATAGCAAATTCTGTGGCATTGCAGTTCTTTGTGATGTTCAATCATAAGTGCATTTCTGCTGAGAGCTATAAGGAAGGAAACACAGGTAATATCTTCAAGGTGACATTAAATCCATACCAGTGTCATTCTCAGATCCAGGGTAGTGCATCTTCTCTAGATTGTGTAGTTTGAATGATCAGGAATAAAGATGTGTGGCTCAGCCCTTGGATACAAATGACAACGTTTTCTTTGGTGTTATTTATTTGGCCTCATACATTTTTGATGGTGGTAAGATCAAAATGGCTAACTGAACCTCAACTTTATTAATGATACAGTACAGTGGATTTCTACACATTTTGAATGAAGTCACTTGCTTATGTCCTCTTCCATTTAGTTAAGTACAATTAATGTGCATTATTATTTTGAACTGGTGATGATGACGAGAGCATCTCAGTCCCCTTTTAGGGCTTGTATTGTAGTGCAGCCCTAGACAGAAAGGACCTTATTTTCTAAAACATGAATACAGATGATCTCATACTAGATAATAAGATCTATGTTAACCATCTAAATAAACACCAGGTATTTGGAAAAAATTTAGTACTTTACTCACAATAATCATTTGAAAATCAGACCCAATGCTGTAAACTTACATTTAGACTTCCAGATATCTACTGGTGGTAATGTCATACTCAAGTTCCTGCCTTAAAGTGTATCATATTTTTAATTTTACAGTACCCCCAGCTATTTACTGGGATTCTTTCTCCTTGGAAAGGGCTATTGCTCTATGGACCTCCAGGCAAGTAGAGGTTAATTAATGCAATACTACAGAACTTTTAAATGTACTACATTATCATTTTATATTGGAAGAGCCCAGGTCACACATGGTAAAAGTAACGCACCTTGTTTTTATAGTAGTCTTAACCAGTCCGTTAAAGACTGGTAATGCTGAATCCTTCTATTTATAATTATTTAAAAAAAAAAAATACTTTATGACCTACAGTTAAGCATTTAAATATAACATACTTCATAAACCTGCTGTAGATGGATTGGCTTGTATTCATTTTTGAAGAGACCATCTTTGAATTTACAATACATTACAGCCCACCCTTAACATGTCCTCTATCCATCATGCACAAGGATCAATTAAGTCTTTATAAGGGGCTAATGCTATTATACACCCACAGATTTTAATAGTTTTCCTTTCCGTTTTAGGGACTGGCAAAACACTGCTTGCTAAGGCTGTTGCAACGGAGTGCAACACGACATTTTTCAATATTTCAGCATCCAGCATTGTCAGCAAATGGAGAGGGGATTCAGAAAAGCTGGTTCGGGTAAGTTGTCTGGAAACCCCTAGCAGTTCACAAACTGGCACTAGGCACCATCGCTGCACAAGAACTGGATGGATATGGGCACTGAAGTCATGAGTCATGCCTAGTTGGGCGGCAAGTTTACATTAATGATTACAGCTGTCTCTGCTTGTCTAGCTCTTAGGACTTTAGTCTACAGTGCTGCCAGTCCCAACAAAAAAAAAAAATAAACATTATGAATCAGATTATTTAAAGTGTGGTTTTCCCCTCTTTGCTCAGGTTTTGTTTGATCTTGCAAGGTACCACGCCCCTTCTACTATTTTCTTGGATGAGTTGGAATCAGTAATGAGCCACAGAGGAACAGGCCCAGGGTAAGACCCTTTTACAGTTCTGATAGTAATACCAGAAAATGGGAACCAAGTCATTCATATCCCAAAGTCATTCAGTCAATTTTGATTAGCTTTGATTTCCTGGCTTCCTGGAATGTCACTACAGTGAGCTCAAGTTTGGAATAGTTCAAAGCTATGGTTTTCTATGAATGTTTTTAGTCATATAGTTATTTTTCTTTACTAATAACTGTAACTGGGTAGGATAGTAGTTGAAACACATATTTTACTGCTAGATACTGAAGTCCTGTCAGCCACGACAGACAGTACCTTTAGGTTTTTGGCATTGTTCACGCACTATAGTTTATGCATCAGAGAGGCCTATTGCTAAACCGCAACAACAACAAAAACGATATGTAAAAAATGTTTTTTTTTTTTCATAGTCATGGTTGAGAGTTAGACAAGAACACTCACCTAACCTGTATCACAAAATAAATGTATTTCATAAGTATTAATAAAAGTTAATAAAGGTAGATGTAGCTTCAAACCACAGTGCCTATTTTGCTTATGTAGTCTTTTCTCATGCTGTGCTTACTTGTGACACCACTATGTGTTACCAGTATTGGTCTTTTCATTTAAATGTATAATTACGATTCCTACTTATTTACAATAACGGTTTGTTAACCTTTGTAATTATCTCAACTGTATTTTGTCTTTCTTGGAATCTATATTCTCTTTTCAGTCACATCATGCTAAATACTGAAATCACAAGCATTTTCACTTGTCCCTCACTTGAATCAAGTTTTTTTTTTTTTTTTTGTATAAATTTAGTTGTTGCCAATGATTTTTACCCCAGTTTTCTCCCCATTTTGGAATAGACAGTTGTGTTATTATTAATCCTGGTTCACCGCTGCAACCCCCCAGTGACTCTGGAAATGGAGGCAGAAACACACGTCCTCCAAAACATGTTCCTGCAAAGCTGTCATTTTTCACACTGTGGATCCACAGCGACCCATAGTACCGGAGTACAACACAGATCTTGATGGCTCCACTGCAAACGAGCAGGCGCCCTACCAGTGTGCAGTGAACCGTGGATTGCCCTCCTGACCTGGACGGCGCTCGGCCAATTGTGCGCCGCCCTCTGGGAACCCCCAGTCACAGTCGGCAGTGACATAGCCTGCATTCGAACCTGTGATCTCCAGGCTATAAGGAGCATGCTGAACTCCACGCAGAGCGCCTTTAGTGGATGTGCCACTTGGGAGCCCCATGAATCAAGTTGTTTAACAAATGCATCTGTTTGTTTTCACAGCGGGGAACATGAAGGCAGCCGGCGAATGAAGACAGAGTTGCTGATTCAAATGGACGGCTTGGCACGCTCGGATGATCTTGTCTTTGTGTTAGCGGCTTCCAATTTGCCATGGTTAGGAAGTCAATTAGTTAACCTTTCTGGACATAAAAGCACATGGTTACACATTCATCTAGCTCTATGACAGTTTATGAGGGTCTGAATTATAACAGCCTTACTTTGCAGTTTTTGTATTAATGCAATGTGAGATTACTTTGTATTAGGCTTTGCAGAATAAGAAATAGGAAGGGGGATTGCATTATATGTGATTTGTTTTATCCTTATTTTTTTTTTTTGCAGGGAACTAGACCATGCTATGTTGCGAAGATTAGAGAAAAGGATCTTAGTGGGTCTGCCAACCAAAGAGGCAAGACAGGCTATGATCAAACACTGGCTGCCCCCACTAAGTAACACAGGAGGTGTGGAGCTATGGACTGACCTGGACTACAGACTTCTGGGACAAGTAAAGAGCACATTTACTGACATGAACTCTTGTTCTAATGGCACACCTCTCTCTCTCTCTATATATATATTATAGTGTGTGTGTGTGTGTACAGTCACAAAAGTATTGGCACCCTATACTTGATGTAAGATTTTTCAAGAAAACGTTTATACAAGCATTTAGTGATCATTAGCCATTTATTTCTTTATTTATTTAACAATTGTTTTTATAAATTTTCCAATTTTCTCCCAATTATTATTCAACCTGGCTTACTGTGCAACCCCTGAACTAACTCGGGAGAGACAAAGACAAGCACTTGCGTCCTCCAAAACAAATGCCATCAGGTGTCTGCTTTGTTTCTCTCTGCAAGCCTACCGTTCAGCCATATCCACAGCGTATAGCATTGGAGGACCACGCAGTTCTGAATTGCGTACAGGCCTGGTCAGCCAAATGGGTTGCTGGTGTGAGGTGAGCCAAGGACTGCCCAGCTAACCTAACCCCTACCCCCCCTGGGCAGAGCTTGGCCAATTGTGCGCCGTCCCCCTGGGAACTCCCTTTCGAGTTCGGTAGTGGCACAGTTTGGATTCGAACTGGCGATCTCCAAGCTACAGGGCGTATCCTGCACTCTGGTTGGAGTGCCTTTACCAGATATGCCACTTGGCCTTCGCAATCACCAGATCTAAATTCAATAGGAATGCTTTGAACTGATCTCAAAAAAGCTGTAGCCAAACATTGTGTATCCAATCTGCCTCAGCTGAAGGAAATATCCAAGACGGAAATGGCCCAGATTTCACCAACAAGATGCCGTAATAAAAGCAAAAGGAGGGCACACGAAATAGTAAAGCAGGGTTGCCAATACCTTTGTCATGAGCGAATATTTTCAGGGAAATATGTTTGTTTTTGGATAAAGATTATTTGTTAAAATTACAAGAAATAGTGTATTTTGCATTTTGTTATTAAGGTATAACAATTGTAGAGTGCCAATCATTTTGTCTAATGTGAAAAAGTATTTGCCCCCTGTCTGATTTTCTGCATTTTTGCACATTTTTCACATCGAATTTGGTCAGATCTTTTTGTGGGTTGTAGTAGTATATAGAGGGAGTCTGAGAGAAAAAAATGACACCAAAGTTTGGTGCTTCTTTAATTTGTTTGGTGTGCAAGGTAATCAAACATGCAATCTTCAGGTGTGAAAAAGTTATTACCCAGTTAACTCAACCCAATTAAAGGGATAATTAGGGTCAGCTGTTTGAATACTTTGGTTAACAATCAGGCCTGATTTGGACCAGCCCTGCCCAGTATAAATCTGACTAGATTTGGCCCTTACCATCAGAGTAAAGTTGTCAGCACACAGCTTCTAGAGGCACATCATGTCACAATTAAAATAAATTCCTGAAGACCTCCAGAAAATAGTTGTTGAAGCCTATCAGTCTGGAAAGGGTTACAAAGCCATTTCTAAGGCTCTGGGGCTCCACCAAACCACAGTCAGAGCCATATTGTCCAAATGGAGAAAGTTTGGGACAGTAGTGAATCTTCCCAGGAGTGGCCATCCTGCCAAAATCTCTCCAAGAGCAAGGCGTAAAATCGTCCAGGAAGTCACAAAGAACCCTAGAACAACATCCAGCGATCTGCAGGCCTCTCTCGCCTCGGCTAAGGTCAGTGTTCATGACTCCACCATCAGAAAGACACTGGGCAAAAATGGGATTCATGGCAGAGTAGCAAGGCGGAAACCACTCCTCACTAAGAAGAACATGAATGCTTGTCTCAAGTTTGCCAAAAAGCACCTGGATGATCCTCAAGAGTTCTGAAACAATGTTCTATGGACAGATGAGTCAAAAGTATAACTTTTTTGGCCAACATGGGCCCTGTTATGTCTGGCGAAAACCAACCTCATACCAACGGTCAAGCATGGTGGTGGTAGTGTAATGATTTGGGGATGCTTTGCTTCATCAGGACCTGGACGAAGGATGAAGGAACCACGAATTCTGCTCTGTATCAGAGAATTCTGCAGGAGAATGTCAGGCTATCCATCCGTGAGCTGAAGCTGAAGCGCAGCTGGGTCATGTAGCAAGACAATGATCCAAGCAAGTCTACATCAGAATAGTTGAACAAGAAGTTTAAAGTTTTGGAATGGCCTAGTCAAAGTCCAGACCTAAACCACATTGAGATGTTGTGGCAGGACCTGAAACGAGCAGTTTTTGCTCGAAAACCCACAAATGTCACAGTTGAAACGGTTGTGCATGAAGGATTGGGCCAAAATTCCTCCACGGCGCTATAAGAGACTGATCAATAACTACAGGAAGCATTTGGTTGCAGTTATTGCTGCTAAAGGTGGTGTAACCAGTTATTGAGTCTAAGGGGGCAATTACTTTTTCACACGGAGGCATTGGGTGTTGCATAACTTTCTTTAATAAATAAATGAAATAAGTATCAACACTGTGTTATTTATTAACTCGGGGTCCCTTTATCTAATATTAGATTTTTGTTGAAGATCTGATAACATTCAGTGTCAGAAATATGCAAAAATGCAGAAAATCAGACGGGGCAAATACTTTTTCACGGCACTGATATACATAATTTCTAATTTAAAACATATATAATATAAAAGAAAAAAATGGACGGCATAGTTTCAGAAAGGGCCATTAAAGCACTATAGGTATGAAAAAAACATGTGCAAATGTTATGTATGTGAGAAACATAGAACATGCTACATGGTGGTGAAAATTTGTAATTGTTGTTTCTTTTTGCAAGGCTTTGAGAAGTGAAATCATAATTCCCTATACACATAAATGCATGAGAGAAAATGATAATGATATTTTCCGTGGTGTGTGTAAACTGGCCATTATTTTTCAGCAAACAGATGGTTACTCTGGCTCTGATATAAAGCTAGTGTGCAAGGAGGCAGCAATGAGACCTGTAAGGAAAATCTTTGATGCTCTGGAAAATCACAAAGGAGGTAAGCAAGTGCATCTTTTGGACATTATAGGTGTTAATTAAAAAAAAAAAAGTAATGGAGCATTGGAGCAAAGTAAAAATCTTCAGTTTTTACATGTGATGTCAGGACATTTAGTTAATTCTGCAAACACTTCCCAGTCACATCTCACAAGTGAAACTGTGAAAAGCAACCAGACTTCACTATTTTACCTTATAATTAGGGCTTGATGTTTTCGGTAATCTATAATAACTGAAAAAACACTCCCGAAGACCTATTTAGAAGATTCAGTGGTTACAGTACACAACTCTCACATTAATTCTGCAATATGTTTCTGTCATTAAGCATTAATAGGTCATTTTAAGAAAAAATAGTGAGGAAAATACAGAAATTATGAATGTATTTATGAAATAGGTAAAAATATGATTGCATATTACCTTTCAGTTCAGGATGTAGTAGGCAGTAGGCCACTAAACAAACAGTGTTGAAATAATATTAAAATAGTTAGTTTTCTGAGTTAGGTTTAGGGGTAGGAGGTTATGTTTAGGGGTTAGATTTTAGTTTGTTTTTGTTTTGTTTGAGGGACCTTAAAAAAGTAAGCTGCACGAGCACAAGGAGAGCCATAGTATTATAATTAGGGCTTCTAGTTTTCGGCTTTAACTGATTAAAAACAGTGAAGCATCCCCAATACAAAAAACAAATGAAAAAAACATCGGAAAAAACTGCAAAAGCAGTGGAAATGGTTAATTATTCACGTTGACGACCCCTTTCCCATTAAAAAATAAATGCCTTTCCCAGTGCAGCTGTGTATCTCACATTGATTTGTTCTAAATACTTTAAACCCACCCCAACTACTGAGTGGCAGCACATTCCTGCATTTAAAACAGAATTGCAAACTGTGGCGAAATGTAAAAAAATACCTACACACAAAAAACCCAGAATGTGCCTGTGACCATAAAGATTTCACAGTTAATGTTTGTATATGTATTAGTGAAACGCACATTCAGTGTATTATAGAAACTGAAAATGGGTGTGTTTCAGTGGTATTTAATTTTTAATAAACACATTTTGCCAAATAGTAATAAAAAACAATAATGCCCAGATTAACCATCCCCCCGAACTGAAAAATATATAAAAAATGAAAAATTTAAGCAGCCACTTATTTTGTTGGTTTGCTAGGAGTGCTTTTCAAAAACATGAATCCAACTCCTTTGTCGTGACCATTATGTAATCCAAAAGTTCAATATATTATATATAATATATATATATAGATATATATATATATATATATATATATATATATTTTTTTTTTTTTTTTTTTTTTAATTAGTTCAATTAATTTAGTACATACTTTTAATGTAAATATGCCAATACTTTTGCCATTAACAAATATTTGAAATTGCTTAAGTACTTTTGTTTTTGTATGAAGTTAAACAACCAGAAATTGTGTATTTTGATCTTTGTCGTATGAATTAGTGGCTAATGTTCACTAAATGCTTGTATTTAGCATGTTTTCTTAAATTATCTTATATTAAGTGTAGGGTGCCAATACTTTTGTCTGCGACTGCATTTTTCAAAATGGTGTTGGTTAAATGGTACTGACTTTAGATCAGTGTGATTTATTGTTTCTCAGCATTATTTTTGTACCTAGTCATGTTTGCAATTTTTTTTGTTGTTGTTGCTAAAGGTAAAACAGAGTTGCCCATTATCAAATTGGAGACAGTGACGACGACAGATTTCCTAGATGCGATTGCTCATACAAAACCCTCTGCAAGAAACCTGATTGAAAAATACACAGCTTGGCAGAAGGAGTACGAGTCTGTTTGAAGATTCTGTGGTTCTTTGAGCTCTACAAGTTTCAAAAAGTGAATCACAACAGCATTGCTCCCAAGGACTGAACTGGGCTTCAACAGAAAAGTAAATCCTTTTATACTTAGTAACCGAAAAAGAGGATAAAAGGACCATGAACTTAAAGAACACTTTAAATCTTTTGTAGTTTTCAGTAACAATGCTCTACTGATTTGTAACCAGGCAGGCATTTGTCAAACGCATACATCACAGTAATAATAATCACAAAACAACACTGTTGTGTGGCAAGTCAACATTATTCTGCCTCTATTGTTATACAGTGACCAAAGAATAATGTTATGTTATGTAAACAAAGCTTTTATTTTATTTTATTAAATGTTTTAATACAAAAACAATTTTCTTTTCTAACATGAATAGATTTATAGATGTCAACTCTTTCAGACATATATACCAATTTTATCTTATAAATACTACTGCCTGCAAAATCTAGGCTTCAAACACAAGGGGTTAACTGTACAAATCGTATCCCTACATTCTAATATTGCTACCTTCTGATTTGCATTGCTCTAAGGCATATACATTTTCCAGGCCTTATCCGTGAACCAGTTAAGAGGCTTCTGAACTGGATTGTATTAAGTGTAGCACTGAACCTGGAGTCTGGACTATTGAAACATGCTCCCTCAGATGTGCTAAACAATATTATATTTACATGTAACCCACTGCTACGTAAGTACTAGTTATTTAAATATACATATGTGTAGCATAGTCAGATAAAAAACTAACACGGGTATATACAATTGGTGTTAGCTTTCAGCGACAAAAGAAATAGATAAAGCCACTTTACAATATGCCCAGTACTGAAATAAAGTGACTCCTGTTCACCAGTGGGCTTGATCTGCAAGGAGATGCAGGTACTCACGGCATCTTTTACTGCCCTGTGGGTGTTTTCTGATGTATGTGGACTGTTTTTTTTCTTCATCTGTATACAAAGGTTGCATTTTTAAAAATGAGTTCTTGTGATGAAGTGTTATTTTCCTATTGATCTTTTGTAACTAAATGTCATGGCAAAATTTATTTCACAGAGAGCACCCAACTCATAATGTGGGTCCTTCATTCAATATTCTTTTCAAACTTTAAATAGGTAAAGTTCCAGCATTAATTAATAAGTTTTGGTGTGTAGCTGTTTAGCATTACATCTATCTTTATCTTAAATACCTATTTAAGACAACAGATTGTCTGCTTATAACCAGTTTTATACTTATACTTAATGGGTGCATAGTTAGATGTTTCTAAAAGAATACACTGTAATTTGTTGTTATTCACCCAACTACAAACTTATAATACTGGTTTAAATAAGGTCAATATAGGTTTCTGCACCCCCTGTGGATGGAAACCTTTAAATACATCACTGTCACGTGAATGTCCCCATTTAGATAGTCTGCTGTCTAACTCATTCTTTGCCTCATTTCCACTGCCTAGCTCTCCAGGCTTCAGCGGCCCATGACTAGCCGCCGAAATCAAAAACAACATTTCAGTGGGGTTTTTTGTTTTTTTTTCCAAACCTGGCCAACCCCAGAAATTCTTGCTGTGTGTCAAAGGTCACAGGAGGATTGTACTTTATTTTAAAGAAGCTGGTGGTAACAAATACATTTAACCATAGACTCATTACAAATAAAAAGGATTCTGGTTAAGAAGGAGAGCACAGCCAAACAACTTTGAGCGCTTAAATCTGCCTGCCACAAGCTTGAGCGCAAGTGGAGGTTGTCTGGACCAACCATCTCACGAGCTACAGGCATGCGCTCGCCACGGCCAGGGTGAAGTACTTCTTTAAATAACTGGGACACGGTAAACACAATGTTCTCTTTAAGACCATTGACAAAATCCTACATCCAGCCACCAACAGATCCATCTCCTGTTCATTCTCCTCTCTTTACCTGTCATAATTTTTCCTCTATCGGAACGAAATTGACAACATCTATTCTACAGTTTCCTGCCACAAACCCAGTTTACTACTTGACCACCTTAACTCTCCTCCGGTTGCCCCTCTTACCCTTTGCTTCTCTCCTCTCTCCATTGCTGATGTTTCCGGCTTGCTATTGAAACCTACTGTCACATGCCCCCTGGACCCCTGGCTGACTAACTTTGTCCATCTCTGCATCGATCCTTCCATTATGTACACTCTCAACCTGTCACTGGACTCTGGCTTGGTTTCTGCTGCCTTTAAGCTTGCCCGATACTCAAAAAACCTGACCTCGACCCAGCTGACTTAACTAAATTTCCATCCCATTTCTAATCTCCCTTTTCTCTCCGAAAATCTCGAAAGGGCTGTAGCCAGTCAGCTGATGAAACTTCTCACGCATAACAATCTGCTTGAATCTACAATCTGACTTCTGGCCAAATCACAGTACTGAAACTGCTCAGTTCTGGACTGTGAATGATCTCCTTCTTAATGCTGGTGCTCATCCTGTGCTTGTCCTCCTTGACCTAACAGCCACTTTTGACACCATAGATCATGGCATTCTTCTTCACCGCCTTCAGAAGTATGCTAGGATCTCTGGAACCTCTTGCCTATCCGGACGCATGCAGTCTGTTTTCTATGCAGGATGCAGTAGTGTCGCAAACCCACAGATCTGTTCTTGGGCCTCTCTACATGTTTCCCTTAAGTCACCTCATCCTCCAACACAGCCTCATGTTTCACTCCTATGCTGATAACACCCAGCTCTACTTAAACCTCAACCCTTGATGCCCTTCTGCCATGGTCCGGCTCTCGGCTTGTTCAAGACATCGAGGCCTGGATGTCTCCCAATTTTCTTCAGTTGAACATTAGCAAATCTGAACTTCTTCTAGTAGGACCTAAAACTCAACTTAAGAATCTCAATATAGCTGCCCTGAACCTCAGAAACTGTTTGCTGCTGGCTTCCCCCACAGTACGAAGCCTTGGTGTACTTCTTGACAGCAACCTCTCCTTTGATGCTCACCTCCTCCGTGGTCAAATCTTCCTTCTACCATCTTCGAAACAGCTCTCCCATAGCAGCGCCTTTCAGGCTATCAGTATCTTTGGACGTCCTTCAACTTCTGATCTCCACGCTCAGGAACGGCTGCTTCAATCCTTCAGATGATCTCACAATGGAGGTACCGTGTCTATTGCTTTCTTCGGCTTCATCCACTGTTCGGAGTTCTCTATTGCTTCTATAACCAGCTTTCAAGCGCTCGGCTTGCGACTCTCAGACCTTTCCCAGCTTCCAGGTGGTCACTTCGTTCTTCTCCCAAGGTGATCCGATATGGATCAACTCTATGGAGGTCAGTTCGTCCAACTGTCAAAGATTCACTCTTCTCTCTGCTCTAGCTCGGCTTTAACCAGGTATCTCGCTGCCAAGAGTTCTCATCCCTCAGATAGTCTTCTCAGGCCACTCAAGGACTATTATCTCCAGACACTGGTTTTCTTCCCATCTCTTCTCCCTCCTGTCAAGAGCCGGCTTTCCTTCTCAGTCTTATCCTCCTCAATTCTTCTGGATTGGAGCTGCCACCTCAGCTGCCCAACAATCGTTGGTTAGCATGCCCGGAGTGGGGGAGGTCTCTGCACCAGGTTCTACAGAGGCTTCCTTCCTCGAGGGGGGAGGTTTATCCTCTCCACTGCGCGGATGGCCTCCAATCCATAGCCTGTCCCTACGAACCTCTCAATGTCCTTTTTGTTTTCCAGCTTGCGTTTATGTGTGCAGCGTGCGGTTTTCTTTCCTGTCCCACAGGTGCAGTTCTGCGGGGACACAGGTCCATCATTTGTGAGGGTGAAGTGAGTTTCACATTCCCCCAGCCAGGCCTGTCTACGCCGCCAAGGTTCCTCGTAGGTCAGAAGGGACCCCCGGCTACACCTTTTCTTTCGCAGCTTGTGCGCTTTAGCCTCAGCTAGGCTCTAATCTATACGCCTTTTTTTACTTATCCTAACCATCTTCCCCTTTTCCTCCAGGTCCCTCCGGCATCCAGTGGGTGCCCGGCCCTCAATTCGGGGCTCACGTCTGATGTAGGTCGATTCTACGGACTGGACCTGTCTTGATCTTTTTCTTTTCCGGGTCCAGGTACCTTTCTGTCCCCCTGGGGTAGCTGGGTCTCCCTACCACCAGGCAAGCTGCCGGGACGGGTCCTCCACTGGGGGGGTGGGGTTTCCTCTATCCATGTCTTCCCCTACTCTCCACAACCGATCAAGCAACTAGCGGACCTCCAAGCAGTAGGGGACCTATCCTGTCTGTTCAACACTGTCGCCCAAGTCCCACAAGCACTCCATTCCCTTCCGCCTTTGCAAGCACACCTGTGAATTATAAAAATGCTGCTAGATTCTAAGTTTAGTATCTGAAATGTTGCTCAAATTATATCAGCATTCCTAACAACAAATTGCCTTACAATTTAACACACAACAAACACAACAACACAATGTTAAGCAATGGTAATCCATGCCCACACCTTCATATGATGTTAAACACCTTTATTTAACATTAGCTTTTGAATTTGGCATTTGAACACTGCATCTTCCAATAAGGCAGTTTTAACAGTTTTGCAGTACAACAATAACACAAAGCAGGACCTAAACAATTTTGATAGTTACATAAAACAAGTTTGTGGTTTATGTGTAACACTCCATATTTGTAAACAATAAAACATTATTTAACCAAATTGTTGTGTAATGATAAGGAGACTGATCTATATACCATTGTGGCAGGAAATGGCGTTGCGGTGACTCAGACCAGAAGGAGGAACAACAAAAACAAAGGTACGGTGCAGTAGCGCTTGCGCCGTTTATTAAAGAACAAAAATAAATAAAATATTTAAACAAATACAAAACACTTGCTCGCACAGCAGAAATAAAACAATTAAACAAAATAAATCTCGAACACAAATAATGAATCAAGGTCCGGCTGGGCAGTAGCCTTCACGGATCCTTACATTCTTTTATATTTAGTTTCTGGTCGCTCGCTCTCGTTCCTCCTCTGAACACCTACCCCGAGTGCAGAGAGCTGCGGGTATTTATACAGCTGGCCATCTCCCGATTAGCAACAAATCAGTCACATAACTAATTCGGGAGATGGCCACCTTCTGCACGAGTTTTATAATGTGGATGGGGCTTCCCATCCACGCTGCAAAACAATAACAAAACTAAAAATACAGCTATGCTGTCATACAAAATAATAAACAAACAAAACACACTGCAGTTCGCTGTCATCTATAAACAAAAATATAAAACAATAAACAAATACAAAATAATAACATGGGCGGAGGGGGGAGACCCGGTTCTAAAAATAAACAAATACGAATAAACAGCAGGGCTTTCCTACTGCCCTGTTACAACCATCTATATGGTATTTATAGGGTCTCCTGTTGTGATGCTTAGTGAAAATGCATTTAACCATTTTTTCTTACGAAACGACTACTACTGAAAGCCTCAATCAAACCACAACAATCCACATCAATAGCAGTTAATAGTGTCAGTATATTGGTCAATATGAATCATGAATAAGAAATTAACCAATCAACATAAAGGATTTGTCAAAATGACAGATGTCACCTTGTGCACACAGCGCAATTCTAAAAGTTAAAAAACAAAACCACCAGTACAATATTTGCTTTTGTGATTTAAGATGTCATGTGTAGGGTGTCTTATTATGAGAGATATAATGTCTCATAGATTGAGCAGGCAGGATCTTACAATAAAAGACATGCTACACACCTGTTGACTTATAAAATACTTTTTTTTTTCATAACAAAAGGCTTATGGCTAGATTATTATTCTTGATAAACACATACTGGTACCTGTCTTGTCAAATGGTATTTTTTTGTCTACTAATATTCTTCAAGTATTTAATCCATGCTGTCCACTATTTCCCCCTGTCAAAGAAGGTTCTCAATGTCATGGTCCACCGCTTGGGGAAAGCTGTCACAGGTCAGATAGGGCAGTGGATTTATTTTACCTTCATCTCCTTTTCGGTATTTATCTGAAAGACAACAGTTTAAGGTCATGGTAGTGCTACAGGATTGTCAGTAGTCTTGCCTTCAAAGATCACCTACAGCAGCTTTTCTTCTAGCATAGTAGAGTGTTCTCTGTTTCTAGCTATTCCCCAAATAAGGTAGCGAGCATGCATAAACCCACATACATTCATTAGGAAGTTCTTGTGAACGAGATGCAAGTCAATGACTTTCCTGGGCACAACCACATAACTTTTTATACATGTAATGTTTTATACGTGTTACCCCTATTCCTCAGAAAGAGGCATTAATACAATCCACGGTACTTACCAGTTCTCACTAATATTCCGAGCATTCCAGCATTTTGTGCACCACCAACATCATCTCTTGCATCCAGCAGTTTTAAGCAAATTCCCAAAATCAAAATCTACAATACGCTAGGATTTTGTAAATAGAATACAAAAGACTTACAGGAACAAAACAAGAGGATTTTAAAATGGATTCTGCCTAATAAAAGCATTTTTATTTTATTTTTATTTTAATTATGCTTTCATCTAATTGTGATTGAGTGATTGTTAATTTCACAGTATACACAAGAACTTGTCACTTGTCTATGTGCAATAGCCAAAAAAAGGTCCCCATCCTCAATTTTATCTATCTTCATGCAAGGGGTTAAAAATGAATGCAGGAAAACCATTTAGACGGATGCATGTTGGTAAACTCTTGTATACTGTGTTTTTTTTTTTGTTTTTAATAAAGCATTCTGTATGAGAACAAATATTATATTGGCAGGCTTTTGACAAGTATACATTGGTATTCCATTTCCTGCAACACTGCTATTCAATTAAAACTTGTGGCCTTGAACAGCCAGATAATATAAACACAGTGCCAATACATAAACTATATCTTTTATACTGTTATATGACTGCAATGTGCCCAATTAGTTTTCCCCTCACAGCAGCAACAATTCCCCACAGAGCTCAGGAGAACTTAAAGTTCAGTGGGCGTCCTCCAAACCCATGAATGAGCCAGCTTCCTTTTTTACACCCAGGAACTCTAGAGCGGAAGGCCAGCCCTGCAGGTGTCCGCCTTTGAGCTCACTGGGTGTAGATCGAAGACCCTGTCGTACAGCCAGGATACGAACCTGCGCTGTACGACATCTTGCACACCCAGGGACCCCAGCATTGCCTTTTTAACGCACTGTTTTGAAGAGTCTCCCTGGTACAAATTCAGTACACGTTCATTTGTGGTACATCTGTTCAGCTGCAGTGTTTAAGACTGGTGAATCTAACACCAAGGAAGGTATTAGCTGAACCGTTACCCTACCATCATAAAACTGAATCCTGGTGTATTTAAGTCTTCCCTAAAGGCACTGTTCATTGATAGTTGAAGTGCTCTGGAGCTAATCATATCACCACCACATAGGGATCACTAGTGTCAATTCCTAAAAGTAGTATAAAAATTGTTTAATTACCAAGTGTTATCCAGCTTTAAAACATTTCTGTGATGTCACCCTTTCATCTTTTGATTGATTAATTATACAAATATTCTACCTAAAAGTGTCTGTGTGGCTTTGAAGAGAAGGTGAGTGTGGGCACATATATTGCTGATTAACAAATCCACAGAAAACTGCTGATTCATCAACGAAACCGCAGTCAGAGCAATTCAATAGAAAAATGAATACCATTTTATTACACAACAATTATTTCAACAATTAGTTAATTATAGTACCACACATTTCAAATGTAACCATTAGAAAAGGGCTTGCGATTTCACTTTAGAATTTCACATTACATATTGCTTTTGCATTTTATGTTCAAATAGGAATTTGCTTGGAATGATATTGATCTTCAGCCATTTTAGGTTTTGCAAAACTAATCAATAATTTTTCTCTCCATTCCTAGTTCACATTCCTTTGTTGTTTGCATTAACTTTTCATATGTCACTGTGGCAGGCTGGCGAGTGGATAGAGGCCCAGAGACAGACTGCAGTTCAAAAAAATAACTATTTTATTATAAATAAACAAAAATAAAGTGCACAAGGGCAAAATAACAGATACTCAAACACAAATAAAGCAAAAACAAAACTCACAAAAATAAAGTTTCCAGGCTGGGCAATGCCTTCACTGGATTTAGAAAATTCAAAAACCACAAAACAAACACCAACCTGCTTCCTCAGCTCCCTCTCCCCAAATGAGAAGCAGAGGCCTCCTTTTATATCAGGTGGCTGGGCGCTGATTGATCGTTAATCAACCTAATCAACTAATCAACCCCAGCCACCTGAACATAATAAACCCAGGCAGGTAGGGGAAGTTAACCCCATCCCTGCCAATTTCTAAAGAGCAGAGCTTTGCTCTGCCACACACCTCCCCCCATGTACAACGTACACCGGCCGCAATCGGCCAACTCCCCCCTCCCCCCCCAAGAGTCCAATTATGTCCCTTGGGTGGGCTGTTATGGTGGGTGGTGGTGGGCGGGGTTGATGTCGGAGCCCCCAAGCCTTCTTTGGTTGAGGGAGCCCCGAATCTCCAAGGTAGCACGGCGGCGGCGGCCCGGCTCCCTCTGGTGGCGGAGGCGGCGGCCCGGCTCCCTCTGGTGGCGGAGGCGGCGAGGCGGCGGCCCGGCTCCCTCTGGTGGCGGAGGCGGCGGCCCGGCTCCCTCTGGTGGCGGAGGCGGCGACGGCCCGGCTCCCTCTGGTGGCGGAGGCGGCGGCCCGGCTCCCTCTGGTGGCGGAGGCGGCGGCCCGGCTCCCTCTGGTGGCGGAGGCGGCGGCGGCGGCCCGGCTCCCTCTGGCGGCGGAGGCGGCGGCGGCGGCCGGCTCCCTCTGGTGGCGGAGGCGGCGGCGGCGGCGGCTCCCTCTGGCGGCGGCGGCGGCGGCCCGGCTCCCTCTGGTGGCGGAGGCGGCGGCGGCGGCCCGGCTCCCTCTGGTGGCGGAGGCGGCGGCGGCGGCCCGGCTCCCTCTGGTGGCGGAGGCGGCGACGCGGACCGGCTCCCTCTGGTGGCGGAGGCGGCGGCCCGGCTCCCTCTGGCGGCGGAGGCGGCGGCGGCCCGGCTCCCTCTGGCGGCGGAGGCGGCCCCTCCCTCTCGGGCTCTGGGAGCGGCGGCAGATCCTCCTCCCTCTCGGGCTCTGGGAGCGACGGCAGCTCCTCCTCCCTCTCTGGCTCTGGGAGCGACGGCAGCTCCTCCTCCCTCTCTGGCTCTGGGAGCGACGGCAGCTCCTCCTCCCTCTCTGGCTCTGGGAGCGACGGCAGCTCCTCCTCCCTCTCTGGCTCTGGGAGCGACGGCAGCTCCTCCTCCCTCTCTGGCTCTGGGAGCGACGGCAGCTCCTCCTCCCTCTCTGGCTCTGGGAGCGACGGCAGCTCCTCCTCCCTCTCTGGCTCTGGGAGCGACGGCAGCTCCTCCTCCCTCTCTGGCTCTGGGAGCGACGGCAGCTCCTCCTCCCTCTCTGGCTCTGGGAGCGACGGCAGCTCCTCCTCCCTCTCTGGCTCTGGGAGCGACGGCAGCTCCTCCTCCCTCTCTGGCTCTGGGAGCGACGGCAGCTCCTCCTCCCTCTCTGGCTCTGGGAGCGACGGCAGCTCCTCCTCCCTCTCTGGCTCTGGGAGCGACGGCAGCTCCTCCTCCCTCTCTGGCTCTGGGAGCGACGGCAGCTCCTCACCCCTCTCTGGCTCTGGGAGCGACGGCAGCTCCTCACCCCTCTCTGGCTCTGGGGGCGACGGCAGCTCCTCACCCCTCTCTGGCTCTGGGGGCGACGGCAGCTCCTCACCCCTCTCTGGCTCTGGGGGCGACGGCAGCTCCTCACCCCTCTCTGGCTCTGGGGGCGACGGCAGCTCCTCACCCCTCTCTGGCTCTGGGAGCGACGGCAGCTCCTCACCCCTCTCTGGCTCTGGGAGCGACGGCAGCTCCTCACCCCTCTCTGGCTCTGGGGACGACGGCAGCTCCTCACCCCTCTCTGGCTCTGGGAGCGACGGCAGCTCCTCACCCCTCTCTGGCTCTGGGGACGACGGCAGCTCCTCACCCCTCTCTGGCTCTGGGAGCGACGGCAGCTCCTCACCCCTCTCTGGCTCTGGGAGCGACGGCAGCTCCTCACCCCTCTCTGGCTCTCGGGAAGGCGGCTCACCCCTCTCTGGCTCTCGGGAAGGCGGCTCACCCCTCTTTATTGGAGTGACCGGGGCATCTCCCATGTCTACCGCCAGGTAATTAACCACCATGAGGGCAACCTCTGGGAAGGAGGCCGGGTGGTGTTGTTCCTCCCACTGTTCCCACCTCTCCCCATCTCGACGCCACAGCGTGTTGATAACTATGGGGAGATCGTGGACGAGGTCTGCCTCAGGGTGCATCAACCAGTCCCAGATCTCCTGGGACGGTGGTGAAGGTGGTGGTACTGGAGGTAGTGGGGTGGCCCCTGATGCCCGGGGTGAACACGGCACCTCTTCCTGGGCCTGGTTGTAGGGGCATCCTGCCCAGTTGTGGCCGTCCTCCTCACACCGGCCACACCAGTTTGCCGGTGGCACGTCTGGGCAGGACCGCCAACGATGGTCCTCCTTCCCGCACCAGGAACACCAAGGGAAGAGGCTGGCCGGGTCCTCCAGCGGTGGCTGCAGCAGCTTACATTTCTTCAGCTGCTGCTTGTCCTGCCTTTTCCACTGTCTGCTCTTCTTTCCCATTTTTTTTCAAAAAAATAAAAAATAAATAAAAAAATACTGCTCTGAGCCTCTAGGTGGCGCTATCCCACTTCTGACACCAAATGTGGCAGGCTGGCGAGTGGATAGAGGCCCAGAGACAGACTGCAGTTCAAAAAAATAACTATTTTATTATAAATAAACAAAAATAAAGTGCACAAGGGCAAAATAACAGATACTCAAACACAAATAAAGCAAAAACAAAACTCACAAAAATAAAGTTTCCAGGCTGGGCAATGCCTTCACTGGATTTAGAAAATTCAAAAACCACAAAACAAACACCAACCTGCTTCCTCAGCTCCCTCTCCCCAAATGAGAAGCAGAGGCCTCCTTTTATATCAGGTGGCTGGGCGCTGATTGATCGTTAATCAACCTAATCAACTAATCAACCCCAGCCACCTGAACATAATAAACCCAGGCAGGTAGGGGAAGTTAACCCCATCCCTGCCAATTTCTAAAGAGCAGAGCTTTGCTCTGCCACAGTCACTTTCATGTTCTACATCTAAAACATAGTCATGACAGACATGACAACATTCCCACAATATGAGAGACAAAATTTTAACTGTTTGAACAAAGCATAAATAAGATCAAAAACCAAATCCAATTACCAAATGAACAATCAATTGAATCTCATTATCAAACAATATCAATTAGGAAGAAACATTTTAAATGGCATAAACAACTCAAAATGCTGAATTGGTTAAAAAAAAAATCTACATTTTCTTGTGCCTCACAGCACACGAACAGTGAAGTATTTTTACTGATTCAACACCTATCATTGTTTAACCCTTACATATCTTATTTATCTGGTCATTCATATTTAATGGATTACACCTAGATACTGTATTCGTCAAAGGTAAACAATTTTTTTTTTTTTTTTTGTACATCATTTCTTCAGCTTTGCTTATCAACAGTAATGTGTCTTGAAGTGTTGGGTGGCTACCTGTTATCAAGCTCATAGCACATTTCTCTCACACTTTGTTGTGTCAGGCCCACGAGTAAAGTAAGGTCGGCTCAGTCGGACAAAGACTGCAAGATAAAATACACTCTCAACTTGATTTGAGGTAAGCACTTCTAAGCATATTATAAGTAATTAAATCTAAATAAAAAAAGAGGAAAAGCCAATATTAACATACTTAATCTTGACATACTTTACGTAGATTCTGTTGTAGAGTAATCATTTAGAATTATTTGTCATTGAACATGTGATCTACTCTTAGTGAAATTATAACTGTAGTTGCTGAGAATAGGTTCCAAAGGGGGCCTGACTTATAATAGTAATCACAATTACATTTTGGCAGAATTATCAGCAATTCATTACTTTTCAATGACAATACACCTTCTCCACTTTGTAATCACTATTATTATTATTATTATTATTATTATTATTATTATTATTATAATACTATAATAACCTGACTACTAATTCAATACAATCTAGTTACTCATAAGAAATAAAGAACAGTTCCAGCTTCCAAATCTGCATTGTTAGGAGAAGAATTCTAGAACATGCTGATGGGTTAAAAATAACATTTTAACTTTAGGCTCATTTGCTGAGTATAATCCATCTGCAATCATTCACTAGCAGACATTAAAATATTGATAGGAAACAAAGCACTATACTACAAAAGCAGGAGGTTCACATTTGGCAAACAAGGGTGTTGTAATTCATTGAAAGGGTTCTGTCAGGGCGCTGTCCTCCACCAGCTGCATTGGTCTAACCTGCATATGCTCTATACCTGCATATGCTCTAATAGGTTTCTGGCTGCAGTCAGGGATGTAAAAATCTCATCTTCTGTGAGATCAAACTCCAGCTTTTTCAGTCTCTCAGTGTCCTTTTACACTCTTTAGTGGTATTGGTCACAAACTTGACAGCAACTGGTCAACAGAAACATACAAAGTACCCTTACCTGCAATAAAAATAAGCAATAATGGCCTAAAAAGGTCAACCAATGTTATACATGAAAATGTTTTTGTCCCAGAGGGGTATATACTATACCATGCATCGTACATGAACTTTCTGACATCTTCCAATACAATTAAAATAAGTTCAAAATGTATTTTCACTGGTACAGAGTGAAATTGCAGCTTTAATTCCATTTAATTAAGTTAGTTGGGTTAATTGGCACAGCTTATAGTGTATACAATTACTAGTCTTCTAGGTAAATCAGATTTTTTTTTTTTTTAAAGCAAACCAGTTTGTTCCTTGTTCCTTCAACCACTATTTGGTGCTATAGCCTATTACTAACTAAAATGATCAATGTGGTCTTTGAAGGCATTTTTTTTAAGTCTTACTTGATCTATCTGATTGTTACAGCCAACCTGCAAGGTTTATTATTATATCAGTTCAAAAACATATTTTAAGGTCTTCACACACAAACAAATCACTAAACCTGACCCAAACATACTACGATTAGGTGTGTACTCCATGTATTATGAGCAGCCAATTATGGTTTCCTAAATTAACCTTTTGTGAGCTTCTTGTGCTCCAGGTATGGCAGAGTCTTCAATGTGCAGCATTCCACTGAGATCAACCAATACTGCCTTTAATGCATGGCGAGCTGCCATACTGAGCGGAGGTGGGTAACTCTATAATATATAGACATTATCAACCTGTAGATAAAGTCCTATTTTAGATCACTTAAGTGTATACTATACTGTTATATAACTTCTCATATTGTGTAATCATCATAGACCATAATCTTTTACTGCTGCAAGTGCAACAGAAGCATGTTTGTCTCAGAGTGTGAAAATATTTACTGTATTTAAATGGTTAAACTATGAGAACATGTAGTAAATGATTATGAATTTCATTAAGTGGAAGCTTCCTGTTAACAATCTCCAGATCTCTATTCCATTTCCTTTCCAACATTAGAAATCAAATTAATCTAATCTTAATGTTATATGAAATAAAAACAAATCATAACAAGTATTAAAATCAATGTAAAGAATACATAGGACTTGTCAATTCAATTGATTAATCTTAAATACCATTAACTTACTGTAGGTTGAACACCTGACCAACTAGGCGAATACCAGAGGGTATTGCATGGCGCTGCAAAATGCTGTGGTAGCTGTTTTGGTTCAGGGTGCCACTCACTCTGTGCAAGTTGACAACTCTGGATCCAGCAAAAGAGCCCCAGACCATCACGCTTCCTCCTCCATGTTTGACAGTTGGTGTCACACACTGAGGAACTATCCTTTTGCCTACTCGACGGCGTACAAAAACCCTGCGTGATGAACCGAAGATTTCAAATTTTGATTCATCGGTCCATAAGACCTTCTTCGTCTTCAGTAGTCCACTGGCGGTGCTTCATGGCCCAGGCAAGCCTCTTTTTCTTATTTTACCATCTTACTGCCACTCGACCTGTCAAACCTGCAGCTCGAAGTCTTCTCTTCACAGTTGAAACTGAGACTTGCTTACTTTGACCAGTGTTAAGCTGTGCTTGAAGCTGTTGTCCTGTGAGCCGCCTATCACGCAAGCTGTTGACTCTCAGAAACTTGTCTTCTGATTCTGTTGTGGCTTTGGGTCTGCCAGACCTCTTCCTGTCAGAGTTTCCTCCAGTTTCCAAGTGCATTTTAATGGTGTAGGAAACTGTACTCACTGACACCTTGGCTTTCTTTGCAATTTCTCTAAAGGAAAGACCTACACTTAAGGGTTATAATGGTCTGTCTGTCTTCCTTTGTTAATTGCCTTTTTCTCGCCATTAGGATAGCAATATACTACTTCCTGCAGTACAATACTGTCCAAATAATGCTTAAGAGGGTGTAGTAACACAGTCTGTTCCAACACTGCTTTTATACAGAGGGTTTGTAATCAACAAAAGTTGGGACACCTGTAGGAATTGTTAGCATCAACTTTCAAGGCTTCATTTACTTCCATTGCTGCAGAACAGCTGTAAGTTGTTAACCCATTACTTGTTCCCTGAAAAAGGCCTTTTTGTATAACTCTGAAATGTACATGTATTGGAAAAATGGGGGTGTTCTAAAACTTTTGACTGGTAGTGTGTGTGTGTGTGTACATATATATATATATATATATATATATATATATATATATATATATATATATATATATATATATATATATATATATATATATATACACACACACACACACACACACACACACACACACAGTAGCAGTCAAAAGTTTGAGTACACCTGCTTGAAGCCAGGTTTTTCATGATTATGTATGCTTTTAACTGTACAGACTTGTCTATAAACACTTAATATTTTATTATATGGTATGTGTACTTATATAACCTGATAATCATAAGTTAATTGCATTCAAAAATTTAATTTTTAAATGCAAATGTAAATCTTGTCACTTTCAATGAAATGGTCACCCAAAGCAAGGGGATTTCAGTCTGAAGCCCAAGTCAGTTAAAAGTCTGAAATGTGTATAACACGGTGTTAGAACACTGGCCTAAGTATAAAAGTGTCTTTGTTAGATGTTCTCTGAGTTATCTAGCATGTTACCTAATTAACCTTTTGTCACCAATTATAGTTAACAGGTGAGGGTCCATGATTACTATAAACATAGGTAGCATAGGCACAAGTTTGTCATTTCTGAATGTAAGGGAGCAGAAAATGGCAAAATACGCTCAGTTAAGCAAAGAAAAAAAAAACAGTCTGTAATTACTTTAAGAAATGAAGGTCAATCTTTAAGACAAATCGCAAGAACTTTGTAAGTATCTGTAACTGATGTGGCCAAGACCATCAAACGATTTGAAGAAACTGGCACTCGTGAGGACCGAACAAGGTCAGGCAGGCCAAGGGTCAGAATCAGCGAACAAGTTTATTTGAGTCACAAGTCTGTGAAACCGGCGATTAACTGCCCCTGAAATACAAGCTCAGCTAAATGCTACTAGAAGTACAGATGTTTCAACATCAACTGTTCAGAGCAGATTGCGTGAAGCTGGCCTAACTGGAAGAATTGCTGCAAAGAAACCATTTTAAGAGTTCAGAATAAGAGGAAGAGACTTGCCTGGGCCAAAAAACACAGAAACTGGACGTTCGAGGAGTGGAAGTTGGTCTTATGGACCGAGGAGTCAAAATTTGAAATATTTGGGTCCAACCGCCGAGTATTTGTAAGACGCAGAGAGGGTGAGCGCATGAGTTCTCCATTTGTGGTTCCCACTGTCAAGCATAGAGGAATCAATGGTCTGGGGTTGCTTTGCTGGTGACAGAGTTGGTGATCTTTACCAAGTCCATGGCTATCACAGCATACTTCAGAGGCATGCCATTCCATCAGGATATTTGGGCAGGCCTTCATTCTTCAGCAAGATAATGACCCGGAACACACCTCAAAGTTGTGCAAGAACTATCTGGCGAAGAAGGAAAGTGAAGGACAACTCAATCTAATGACCTGACCTGCACAGTCTCCAGACCTCAATCCCATAGAACTTGTATGTGACAAACTGGACAGACGAGTCAAAGCAAAGCTACCCGCAAGTGCCCTATATCTCTGGGAACTGCTGCAAAAGAGCTGGGAAGACATGTCGGGTGATTTCCTGCTGAAACTTCTTAACCGAATGCCTCATGTTTGTGAGGCTGTTATTAAGGCAAAGGGTGGCTATTTTGAGGAATCAATGGATTTAGCGACAATGTTCAATTTTCTTGAACATTGCTTTGATACTCCGTATGTTTTGTTTTGTATATTGTAACATTTTCATTTTCAAGTATTTACAGAAACGTATAAGACGTAAAAAATTGTCAATTATGAAAAAAAACGAGTTTCCAGCAAGTGTACTCAAACTTTTAACTGGTACTGTATTATACACACACACACACACACAGAGTAGTCTTCAAAGGTTTGGAAACAACACCTGATGTATGACAAGGCAAGGGGTGGGGCTTGTACTGCACATTTCTTCTTGAATGAGTATGAGATGTTTACGGTCACACATGAGTAATTTGAAATGAACACATGCAAGAAAGATTCAGAAATGAAAAATAATATGTAAATCAGCAGCATGGAATATGAAATGTTATGACAAAACTGTGACAAAACTAGCTGTGACAAAACTTATTTGACTGCCAGGAGCTGTGACAAAACTTATTTGTTTGTTTATAAATATCTCCAGGCAGGTGCTGCCATTTTCAGAAATAATAATAAAATATCAAATTAAAGAAGTTTTATTCCTGTACAGAAATCTACATAGATAAATACCACGGGTCACAGTGACCCGAAACATCTTATTTGTATTCATAACCTGTTCTAAAAAAATAAATAAACAAACAACTCAAAGGTTCTGTTTTCTGTGTATAAGTTTATGACACCGACTTGGGAAAAGTCATAAAAGACTATACTGAAAATGAAAAGAAAAATAGCACTTAAGCCAATTGGAAACTAGAGTTATAAAGTATATCAAAAACGAAAACCCCGAAAAAAAAACCCAAAGATTTAAATCTCCAGACCTCAATCCCATAGAACTTGTATGTGACAAACTGGACAGACGAGTCAAAGCAAAGCTACCCGCAAGTACCCTACATCTCTGGGAACTGCTGCAAAAGATTTAAATAAACACAATTAATAAAATGAGAAAAACTGAAACTCTATATATAATGCAAACCAGTTTACCAGGTATATAACCACATCAAAGCTGTGAGGTGTCGCGTTCGCAATTGCACATACTTGTTAACTGATTACTCAGAATCTTACGCATACACAACAACATCCTTTCTCTACTTACTTTCCCTTTGCGAGGTCCTCACTTGTTGCCTGATTATATTTCTCTCAAACCCAGTCAGCCGTACCTTATCTATTTAGGCAAAACCATTCGTACAATACGTTTTCCAATAAAGTAAACCACAGCTTTATTTCAGGCAATCTCATTAGCATATGAAACTGAAAATTAATGGCAATGTTCCCCTTCACCAACAAACTTACAGCTTTTGCTGTTCCTGGTAAAAAAAAAAAAAAAATATATAAAAATATATATATATATATATATATATATATATATATATATATATATATATATATATATATATATAATATATATATATATATGCACAATGGAATGTAATTTTAAATGTTTTAAATACTTTTGAATGAATTCAGTAACTAGCTATTGGCCCTTATACAGAAACCACATTTATTACAATGTATGCCACACAACATATTTTACAAAAAATAAATGTTGCGATTTGCTTTTTGTGTTCAAGGGAGTCATGTACTGAAAAAAAAAATCCATAAGGGCTAGCTGTAATATAAATTATCCAGTCATTTTTCAGTGACTATAGTATTGCATGAATTTAAAAGCGTATTTGTATATAGGAAAACCCTAACGGAACTAGGCAAGACAGTATTAACTGTCTGCTGCTGGCTAAGGTATTCAGCCTGAATGCAGGGATATGACACTTCCATAATATTAAGAGGTCCTAAATATCTGAGGCATTAGGTTAGGTTTACCTGCATTTTGCAGGCTCTACTGCTAATAGTTTTATCATGAGAGTTTGGTCTGCCATGTCTAGACTTCCATACTGTCCTGTAGCAGCTAGTTGTAGATGATAGCACACATGTGCCTTCTCCATGGGGTGTGTGTCTATGCTGGGGTCTTTTGTCTAGCTTTGCTTTCCAACAATTAGAATGCATGGGACTAAACTGTATGGCTTTAATCTACTACACTAATTGTAGTTCAAAATTATTGTATTTGAAATTAGCTGGTTGATTCAAAGTATACTGAAAATAATGTTTTTCTTGTTGATTCCAGCGGTATTACAATATTGTATTTTGCAGGCTGGTGTGTGAATGTCAGAGTTGACACACTGTGATGAATTGAAAGCCTTTGGAGGTTTTCTCCAGTGATTGCTTTTGTGTCCTGAGTCCATAAAGGGGGGACATTACAAAGTTTAAAGAAAATGGCACCCATTGCACATCACATACAGTACAGCCACGTTACTCTGCGTGCTCTCATTTCTTTTTTTTTTGTCAGATTATGTAGCATACAGTATGGAAGACGATTGTTGGAAAAGCTAATTTAAAAAAAAGAAAATCTAATATATTTGAATTACAGCCAATCAATGACTGTGTGTCACAGATATTGAAGTCACATCAAAATCTGTTTCACCAGAAAATGCTGTACTTCTCCCTTTTAATTTTATCTGACCATGTGTACAAGCAATAGAACTTAATTCAAAATTGTCCAGTACCAGTATTTTGATGCGTACTATCTACTGATGGAACTTGAGACCACCACTCTTTTGACACAGGGTGGACTTAACCCCAGATTTCCAGATGTGAAAGGCTTCTGCACTAACCAGCAGCATCACAGTATCCAAGGTTATTTTCATTTTAATGGGACTCAGATCTGTGAATGTATGTGCTATCTACCCACTCACTATCTCCCAAAAGCAGTATTGCCTTCCAGAATATTCCTTCTGTCTCCAGTGTCAAACAGCATATGGTCCATTTAGAGAATAGACATGTTATGTATTGAATGATTAATGCTTCCCTGACTGAAAATATTCTGACATGTAATGCATTTCTGCAAATGATAAATTTGTGTTATCTTGAATTTAGATTAGGGAAAACTAATCTTAGATTAACGTAAACTCCGTTTGATCTCCCTGATAAACATATGGTTCTGATTTAACAAATTCTCGTACTTTATATATTTAGGATAAACTGTGTTGATAAATACTCCATAAAAAATGTAAATGGAATGCAGAAAAATAAAAACCTGTGTTTACAGGAAACCTGGAGTTAAAAATGTCAAATAATATTATACAAATAATGTGCAATAGAAGTTAACTGTCGGCTGTTAATAAAATTAATAACAATACTACTTTTTCACAGAATTTGTCTTTTTACACAGTAGATTGACAAATAATATAAACACCTGCTACATTATGTATCATACTACAAAAATAATTCTTATACCCTTTTTGTGATGTTTGTAAAAAAAATAAAATAAATCATTTTAACTAAATGCGTGCCAGACAAGTAAACCTAGTGGTGTAAATAAAGGTGCGTAGCACATGCATGCAGTCTTTTGGAATGTGTGCAGATACAGGTATTACTTATACTGTACATGTAAGATAAATATATTATTTAAATTAGACATTGTGACAGGGTAGCATCACAGCCCTTGCTGGCTGCCAACAGGAATGAGACAGAAAGTTACAGTTTAAGTGCGTATACTCATGTTTATTGAGCACAACAACAAACAGATACAAACAAAACATGGCATGAGGGACAAATTAAAAGGTTTAAACAAAAGAACGACACACTTGTAGGCTGGGCATTAGCCTTCACTACCAAATTGCAAAAACAATATGCAAAGCACAGCACAAACACTCACCCTCCAAAACTCCTTCAACAAACATGTGGCCACTCACCATTTAGCACTCGTCCAGTTTTCTCCCTCTGGATTCCTATGGGTGGATAGGTGAGCAGGTTGGTTGGTGTTGTGGTGGTGGTGGTCCTCTCACCCCATCTTTTGGCCATGGCAAACCTGGGCCTTCTGTCAGGGGTGCCTGTTTAACCCCTCTTGTGATCCCTGTGCTCTTGTAAGGAGGCACCCATTTAACCCCTGTGGTTACCCCTGGGCTTCTGTAACCCCCTTTCTACCCCCGCTCGGGATTTTCTATAGATGGTGGCCCCAACGCTGGCAGCGGTGTTGAGCCATCCGGCAGGGCGAAGCTGGCAGTGGCAATGCAGTCAGCAGTGAAGGGCACTCTGGCTATGGCAACGAAGGCAGTGGTGCGGGGCACTCGTGCAGGGTCGGCAGTGCTGGGCACGCCGGCAGTGGCGACGCTGCGATGCCTGGGCACTCCGGCAGTGGTGCTGATAGCAGTGTGGATGCTGAGTCCTCTGGACGTGGACATGAGGCTGGCTTTCGTTATGCTCCCCTAAGCAGCAGGTGTAACGGCTGGTTGGCCCAGGGGAAGCGCCTCCCCTTCCAGCTCTAAAAACAACAGCAGCCCCTCCCCCCTTTTGCACTGGAGACGGCAGTGGCTCCTCCCCTTCTGGTTCTGGAGATGGCAGCCCCTCCTCCTCCTTTTGAACTGGAGACTGCGACGGCTCCTCTCCTTCCGGGTCACAATCTCACTTCCGACACCACATGTGACAGAGAGCCTCCAAAAAAGGATTTTGATTTCTTTTTATACATGTGGCCACTCCCCAATTAGCACAAAACTCTTAATTGGGGAATGACCACACTATTGCTGGTAGGGACAGATTTAACACCATCCCTGCCAACCTTACATTCCCCCACACCAGCAGGCATGTTATGGTGAAATTGTTAAACTTAACAGCTAAAAAAACACACATCTTATAGATGATAATTATTACAACAATGAATAACTAACAATGTTTAATTGTAAACTTTTTTACAATCACTATTACATCAGACAAACAGTAGTAAAAAAATAACTTAATTTGCATTTAACTGCTTTCGAGAAGAATTTTCTTTCTTTATCCCTTTGACTGCAATTCCTTCCATTATTCATTGATGTTCATAGTACAGTAATATGTTATGACAGTGGGATGTAAAAGCTTGCTGAAGGCAAACCTATGGAATAAGTCATAGAAGTGTTTGGTTATATGCATTGGTTATATTCTTGCTACCATTCGATTTTTTTTGGCAAATCGGCGATTAATATTGATGTTTATTTTAGAAAGAATTCACCATTTAGTTTTTTTTTTTTTTTCTTTTGATTTAGCACAGAACAGGTGAAACTGACCTTTATGTTTAAAAAAAAAATAAAAAATACTTTTTATGCCATTGAAAAATGTCTCATCATATTCAACATGCAACAAAACCAATGTTTCCAAAATTCTAATTGAAATAATGTTTGGTCACAGCGGACCTATACCTTGTAAAGGTAAAGATCCTGCACAAATTAAAAAATTGTCTCAGATAAACAATAGAAAACGCAGCATATAAAAGCATATTACACAGACTTTTATAGCATAAATTGACGAGTAAAAATAATATGCACAGAACAAAACATTAGGTAGTTGAACAGAACTAACTTACACTTATTCGGAGTCTGCGCTCCACCCCTCTCCTGCTTCAGCACAGCTGGACTCAAGTCACTGGAAGGCAAGGCAGACGAGCCCTTCAGCTGCCATTTGTGCACAATATTCATTAAGTGCTTTTCACTTGCGCCCCATTTTCAAATAAAACTAGTAACTGTCACCGTGTACCTAAGGCAAAATGATTATTTTTGGTAAGAAAATAAAAAAATATAGGTATTACCGACGTTTATCGTATAGAACTCATATTTTTGGGGAATTCGACGTTTAACAAGCTTTACCGATTAGTACAGAAACGTAGAAAGCCTAATTATATGAGAGACCACTGTTGCACTCAAACTAATACAATGTGAAGCAAACATACATTTGTGTCTCTGTGTCATTCATTATGCTGTGTGTGGCGGCATTTCCAATTGCTTAAACAAGCGTTTAAATGTATCGAGAATCTAGCTAAACGTTTAAATGTACAGAGAAAAGTTGGTCGCATTGAGACATGGCTTCTTACTATATACAGGAGATCCTCTTTTCTAATGCGGGCAAATTGCCCATTTCTTTTGCCCAAATCTGCCTGCATTTGTCCATAGAGGAAAAATACAGTATTCCAAGGGGATTCTAACACAACATTCATCTACTGAAGTCAGGACTGAGGTGCCTACTGGCCCAGTCCCTCACCTTTCACAAGCATAAAATGGTGTACTGCCAACCCTAATCAAATCATTATGCATGTTACATTTATAGTTGCTAAAGAGTACATTATATTGATACAGTGACCTTCTAATATAAGGCTATATCATGAATAAGGCCATTATCTTGAATATTTATTCACAATTAATATTAAAAATACACATCCCAGCAAACTGCAATTGCAAACTGCTGTGTAATACTTAATGGCATGAGACTAATGCAATGTAACATGAACAATTTGAGACACATTATATTAAAACCATACAAAAACTGAAATGAAAATTGGACAAAACCAATGCAGCACAGCGAATGGTAAGAAACTATCTGGGAAAAAAATGCTTCACACGTTTTCTTTTGGGGCTGAATATCTTCTTAACATTTTTACACAATGAGATAGTTCCTTGTTTAAGTTGTTAGATTCCCTATCCATATTTTTCAAGTGAATAAAAATAATCCCCTCAAGAAGCACTCAATTTGTGTAGGTATTTAGTAACTGGTATCCCTGAGAGCTATCCGACAACATAATAAAACATTATACTTGCGCTTTCAATCTTAACCACAAATCTAAAAGGGATTTGCTCAGTGTGATGTTTTTACTTAAAATGTTTTTCATGGAAAATAGCTTGCTGCTGCCTTTAAAATGAAAATATTGACAATGGTATAAAAATATAATACCAGACTTGACATTTCATGACAAACTCATAACACCTCGGGACTGGAGAGCTTCTGCGTTTATCTGACAGGATAAAATACTCATCTAAAGCTCTCAGTATGTTTTATTAGCCCAAGGGCCAGACACCATATTTAAGTCCTACAGTAAGCCGTTTCTCCATGAACAAAATTTTAAATGAGAAAAACAACAATGTGAATGAATTATCCACAGCAGCGCTGTAAAAAGTGTGTCAAAACCGGTGGGATTACAATGCACAATTTATTTCTGCAGGAGCATTAAAAAAAACAAAAAAAAACAAAAAACAAATGGTACTTTCAAGTTGGTTATTATTATCCAAGCTATTTGAATGTTCCGTGCTATTTACTGTTCACCAAGCTGTTCCACTACCAAGCTCGTTTTGGTTTGTTTATAAAGTATTGATTACTAGAAAAAGGAGCTGGTTACTGCTGAAAAATTTACAAAATAAATCCTGCACTGTATATTATTATTTTTCAAATACTTATTTTAATCAGGTTCACAAAATGTTATATACGGCTTGCTGATCCCACTCGATGTTAAAATAAAAAGGCTGGACAAGGTTACAGAAGAAGAGATGCTGACTGTATCAGACATATCTAGCAATATCAAAACAATTATTACAAAAAAAAGTAGCCTTAGGTTTCCAGATTTTTGTTTTTAAATGGAGTCCAAGGTGCTGGCCTTTCTCCTCTTCTTGCTCTCTTGATCTATCCAAACAGCAGCAGCAAAACAATAGCCACAGTGTTCACAATTATTAAGGGTACTGAAAAGAAAGAACAAAATATTCCCTTTAATATTTATATTTAAAAAAAAAAAAAAAAAAGATGACGACGGAGGAAATGCTGGTGGCAAAAATGTTGGTGTCCTCTATACTGATTAATGATTAATCAATATAGTGATAATGATTAATCTAATTACATTTTATGGTGACTTTTAAATTCGATATTTTACATACTGTACATCCCTGCAACCACTGTAACTACAACACTGGACATCACCATGACCTACATAATGCGCCTGAAAAACTGTTTTTCTAGATAAACATGTTTGTGGTATATGGACGGAATCAAGGATCCTCACAATTAAGTAAGTATAAAATATGGATGTACAGACAGGTTGTCTCCTTATACCTTAAGATTATTACTGAATAACAATGTTTCTAGATATGCCAGCTCCATATATGCTGAGTCTGTGATACGCTCGATTGCCTGCGCTAAAAGATATCCAAAACAAGTTTCTTAACAACTGATTAAGTGCCACATTCAAATAGAGAAGTCGCTATCATATACCCCTAATTATGAAATGAATAATTCATTGAGCTAAAGTACATTTAATCACAACTGATCAAGCATTTCTCTTCAGTAGATGTATGCAAAATTGTGACACATCCTGTATGTATATTTATGAAAACATTTTTAAACTGTTTCTTCTGCATTGCCATTTATTCTATACTATTTTGTACAAACTGTTGATAATGTACAACATGGTCATCAACTGTTTTCATTATAGTGATGGATGTGTGTTACTGACATACTTATTTCAATTGTAAATGGATACATGTATATTTAAAACAATATGAACATAAATAATAACAACTATACACCTTCCAACTGGTTCAATATCAGCATACTATTAAATGTTTACACATGCTTTTCATTTCATACCAAGATATTGGCATATTGATAACTTGCCTCTCATAACTGTCCTTACAGACCGAACGAGGTTCATAAGTTGTGATTTAATTCCTGGTTCATCACCAAATCCTCCAATTCCATGATCTGCTCCCCAGCCAACTAAAAAGATGGAGAACAAATTTAATAATTATAGATCTTAGTGAATCATGTAAACAAGCAAATGTAATGGTTTTAGCTCGTTCAACGCAAAACTTGATTGATAATAAATCCAACTTTGTTTCAAGGCATGATTCTCATTGGCATCGCTCTGCAACATTTTTACAGAAATGCCTCTTGTTGAATGAGAATATAGTGAAAGATTGACCAAAACATGTTTTTCTTCTTTCAAATAGGGTTAAACTAATAATAATAATAATAATAATAATAATAATAATAATAATAATAATAATAATAATAAATCAAACTGGGAAAGACCTCACACATACCACCCAAAACATTAAAAAAAACTTGTTTTGTTTTTATAGAAAAGGAAATGTACAGCTATCACCAAAAGTTTTGCATTACCTATAATTCAGACACAATAATTCAGGATTCAGACATAATAAAATAAAAAAAGATGTATATGAACATAATTTAATCTTTTATTTAACATCATGTTACCAAAGAAACTGCAAAATGATATTGCAAAAGTCTACCGGAAGCCATATTAGTAGTACAGTATTTCATGTTATTAATAATTCTGAATTAGTCATTTAGCAGATGTTTTTTATCCACTGCGTCTTAGAGACTAGGGGGTGAACTATGCATCACAACTGTTATAAGACCTCTCTTGAAGGATGGAGCACAAGGAGGTTAGGTGACTTGTTCAGGGTCACACACATTGAGTCAGTGGCTGAGCTGGGATTGAACTGGAACCTCCTGGGAACAAGCCCCTTTCTTTAACCATTGGACCACCAAGCCTCCTAGATTTGGTCACATTTTAAATTTATCAGTTTTTCATTAACTATATGGAAAACTACAAAGCGGTATGTAATTCAATATGTTAATGTAACATTATTCAGCAGGTTTCATTCAACATTTGTTAATTCTGTAGGGTGATGCAAAACTTCTGGTCACAGCTGTATCTTGTACAAATTAAAAAGGGATTAAATGACATAGAGGTGTTGTTCAAATATATATCCTGGGATAAAACAGATCAGAAGAAATTTGTTACCATTTATTGTACTCATACATTTGTTTTGTTCCATATAATAATTAAAAAAAAATGTGTGCCACAGGTAGGGTTGGCACCTTACACACTACCAAACCAGGCCATATCTCCCAGTCAGTCTAGGTCTATCAAAACTGGAGTATATTGTAATACGGTTATTGTAAAATTGTATCCATAAATATGTTATTGTAATCATGGACATCAACATTTGCTTATCCACATACACACTGTATTGCACATCTAAAGACTATATATAATTGGATGAAATGCAGGAATCAGAATGTATCATCTAGGCTGTCTGGTGGAGCCTTATCATCATGTGACACTACTATCAAATTTGATTGGCTGGTATTGAAAATGTTGCCCTTGTGTTGCCTGAAAAACAGAACACCGTCCTAAGTGGGAGACATTTCGCCGCCATGTTCCCGGATGTGCGGGGGGGCCAAACGAGGTGACAAGCAGGCAACATCTGCCACCCCCTTGTTGCCGTCGACAACTTGCCCGTGTAACCAGGCCTTAAACATTATGTATTTAATCACACGCAGATCAATTTCGTTTTTAACTTTAAGCAACTCATGTATGTCAAAGAAAATATTAAAGTAAAGTTGGTGTTTAAAAAAATGAACATTTGTGAATCCGAGCTTGTCAATTCCTGCCACCCAGACACAGAAGCCAATTCCCGGACTGTCCAGGTCAAACACGATAGACGGCAACCCTATGAAATACCTTTGAAAATATAACTAAAGCCTCTTTCATACTGACATGCTCTACCTGGATCAGGACCTGGTGTCATTCGGGTCAGCTACGCGATTTCACACTGCTTTTGATAAAGCAGGGCTGACCTGCGTGACATATACAAGCACACAATGCGCATATCAATGCCCCGGAAGCAGCATACTACAGACGCTTCAATCCAAGCTTCTCTGGAATAAATCGTCGACACAAATGTTGATTAGAGCAAATGTTTCTTCATCCCTGTAGCAATCTGGCTCATGATGTGTCTCAATCAACAAAAACATGGCTAAACAGAATAAACAGAAATGTTCCTTGTGGAAGTGAAACCTTCATGCAGGCGTGGCTGTTTGTTATTTCCTCAGCTTACGAACGGCCGTCATGCATTTTGTCCCCTCAACCCAGGTCAATGCCTGTCCACCTACATCTTGAGGTGGGTCGCTGGGACCCAGGTATGTGGTTTCACACTAAGCAGGATTGTGAGCCGGGTAGCCAGAACCTGGGTCAGGACCCTGGTAGACGTGCCAGTATGAAAGGGGCTCAAGTCTATCACTGTCTGTCTCTGCCCAAGAGACTAATTATGTATGTATTTATTTATTTATTTATTACCAAAACAATTTTACTTTCATCTGTTTGTGTGTTGACTCTACAGGATAATATAATATATATTTATATTTATTATATATATATTATTACATTTATATATATATATATATATATATATATATACACACACACACACACACACACACACACTTGTTACTGTGTGTGTGACTGAGGGTTTGTGAATTAAAGGGATATTTACATGTGAGTATATAGTTTTGGTTTGAGGTTTACAGGTACCCATTTTTAAACGTGTGTGTGTGCTAGACTTCCGCAATTCAGAGTTTTCAGAAAGGGGAGAATGTACACAATTTAAAATCACAGATGTTTCTTTTTAGCTGTTAAATTAATGAGTTTTGCTTTTGTTGAATAGCAGAAATAAGTATTTATGGGAAGAAAATAAACAGGGGCTATACAATAATTGTCAGACTGATGTGCACAGGTATACAAGAACACCTTTTTCTTTAATGTTCGCTATGCACGTTTTTACTGCACTGAATACTCGATATGTACTGCATGAAAACACACTGACATAATTGTAAGCTATTACCACATCCTTAGCAGCGTTTTAAGCAACTACATGCCATACCCTCATCACTTTTTGGAGAAAAGTGAGCAAATCTGCGAACAATTTAATGCAATACAGTAGTAGGCTTGATAGTGAGGCTTGACAGAAAAAAAGTATGCTTTTCCTTAGACTGACACCAGTTCTAGAAATAGTACATTGACACATTTTCCAAAAACATTTACAAGGCTTTTGCTTAAATATGCATTCCATCCAGACAACTGTGCATTTGTATGCAACTTTCAGGCGTAACAAAACAAGGACTAAAAGTTGGCCGTTCTCTATATCGATGTGATGATGATGATACACACCCATGATGAAGCCTGTGTGCACCTGCGAGAGTCATTATCCTCAAAAAAAAACAAACAAGCACTACACTAGGACATGCACTTACTTTTGCTGAGGAACCTCTCTTCGTGGAGGACAGCAACTGCATTTACACACAAAATAGCTGCCTGGATTAGAGAATAGAGAGTAAACGCCATGCTGGCACTGTCTTGCTATCGGTGACGTGTTTCTATCAGCTGGGACAGTGCCTCGAGAAGGACAAAGCTGGTTTCGGTCTGAAAAACGAAACGTAATTTTCAAAACGGTGGTTTGTCTTTCATGAATATGTTCTCCAGCGGGTTTACAGCCACGTTATGCGTTTTTTTTTAACTTCACAGTACCAAAGTGAATGTCGTTCTTTATGGGTGTAGTGTTTGTGCTGTTTTATTGTTTTCTTTCTAAAATATGGCTCTGTAGACTAGAGCGTTAACTATAAAAAGGGTCACAAATGACTGCAGCTGTAATATACACTATTGTGGATATATTTTTTAATGATTTGCCATGTGCAAATATTGTGTACATATCATCCACCTATGTTTACAATCTACGCGTGGATAAAGTATGAAAAGTGATTAAACGCCATTTGCATACCGTGGTTTAGTGACTTGGACTTATTTAAAACATTTGGTAAATTGAAATGCACTGCAGTTATCTAGTTTAAATTGAATACACTTTTACAAAATTAATTGTCGAATCAGATTTGAATTTTTTTTTTTTTTTAATTTAATCACTTTTTCATTACCTGTCTGACTTTTTTTTAATGGGTTTTATTTAAATATCTACAAAGATATACACAACTGTACAATACATTTTACAAAACAAATAAATAAAAGGTTATGGCAAATATTGAGAACCATATCAAGACCAAGGAAACACCAAGCAAGACTCACAGATGTGTTGGTCATTGAAAGGGGTATTGTTTGAAAGGTTTATGTGATTTTTTTATTATGTTTACCAAGTAAAATGCACTGACTCGCATTTAAGTAAATTGTTACTTATGTATTATTGCAATACACCTTAAATACATAAATAAACCCTACATTCTCACATGGAATGACAAATGTAAGATGAAATATTCGTGGCCTCTAAAGTTAAATAAATGTACCATGTCACATCTTTTGCGTGTTACAGCCATAATGTAGTAGTGAGCCGTAACTGTTTTCAACAGTTTACAACAGATACATGAATATGAAACTTATTTTCTGTGTCAATGGAATAATATTATATGGGAGCATGTGATAACTGGCATGTTAAGTGGTCTGGTTAGGTTTTATCAAGAAAGGAAAAGTCTATAGCCTAAATGAAGCTTCAGCGGCTCAAAGGTCACCAAAGCAAAGGATTGCTGTCAGAGTTTGGTTGAGGTGTCAGGCAGGATAATGTCGGTCATAAATTAAATTTCCAGCAGGGCATCACTGGGCAGCTTCACAATGGAGAGAGGCTTCTCTGAAGACCTCTCTTCAACCTTGTGGATGTAGAAGAATGGCAAAGTTTATTTCCGATGTTAAAACCGTGGCACTGCCGTTTCGCTTCAAGCCAAGTTTTGTCACTTTGGTTTCCTCAAGTCCGTCTACAGAAGATGCCTGTCTTTGCCTGAGCCTATGAAAACGAATGTCATTAAAATAACTGTTGTATTATTGTATTTCATAAATCTCAACAAGGGCTTGTTGACAGAGTATTAACACACTGGATTCTATTAAATAAATGTAGCCTCTTTGTGATTTCCCATTTTCTATGGAGTAATAAAATCAAACTCTCCAGAGGTGAAGCATACAGTTTGCTTCAATTTAGGACATGCTGATTGTGTGTTTGTGGTGTCTTATGTATAGAGGTTTAATTTAATAGCACCAGAAAATATGAAAATACCAATTAAATTAAATTAAGGTAGCAACCAAGTCTGTATCTATCACCAACCTCTCTGAATATTAATTGTAATTAAAATCATAAACTTTTGAATAATATGACACTGTAGTCCTGTAGTCCTGCACATGAAGAGTGGGTTTTGTGTGTATATATTGTAAATAAGTGTGTACATTGTTGTAATTAATTTAATGAAGTACCTGATGCTCCTGGGATAGCCTGCCTGCTGTGTGTGATTGCCAGCTGTGGATAATCAGCAGGTAAGTGTGTTCCAGCGATCGGGTATAAAGAGGTCCTGTTTGTTCACTTCGGGGCTGCTGCAAAGCCATGGACAACGGGCTAAAGAGCGTCCACGCTACCCGGACATGGAGACCTGTCTGCGTAAGCCTGACTTCTATTATATGCAAACTTATGGAAACTATAATAAGATCCAAAATGGAAAATTACCTATATGGTAACAGGGTCCTGGGAGACAGTCAACATGGTTTTAGGAAAGGGAGATCGTGTCTAACTAACTTGCTTGATTTTTTTGAGGATGCAACATCGATAATGGATAATTGCAAGTATATGACATGGTTTATTTAGATTTCCAGAAAGCTTTTGACAAAGTCCCGCACAAAAGATTAATTCACAAACTGAATGCAGTTGGGATTCAAGGAAACACATGTACATGGATTAGGGAGTGGTTAACATGTAGAAAACAGAAAGTACTGATGAGAGGAAAAACCTCAGAATGGAGTGTGGTAACCAGTGGTGTACCACAGGGATCAGTATTAGGTCCTCTGCTATTCCTAATCTACATTAATGATTTAGATTCTGGTATAGTAAGCAAACTTGTTAAATTTGCAGACGACACAAAAGTAGGAGGAGTGGCAAACACTGTTGTAGCAGCAAAGGTCATTCAAAATGATCTAGACAAGATTCAGAACTGGGCAGACACATGGCAAATGACATTTAATAGAGAAAAGTGTAAGGTACTGCATGCAGGAAATAAAAATGTACATTATAAATATCATATGGGAGATACTGAAATTGGAGAAGGAAAAGACCTAGGAGTTTTTGTTGACTCAGAAATGTCTTCATCTAGACAATGTGGGGAAACTATAAAAAAGGCTAACAAGATGTTCGGATACATTGTGAAAAGTGTTGAATTTAAATCAAGGGAAGTAATGTTAAAACTGTACAATGCACTAGTAAGACCTCATCTTGAATATTGTGTGCAGTTCTGGTCACCTCGCTATAAAAAAGATATTGCTGCTCTAGAAAGAGTGCAAAGAAGAGCCACCATAATTATCCCGGGCTTAAAAGGCATGTCATATGCAGACAGGCTAAAAGAATTGAATCTGTTCAGTCTTGAACAAAGAAGACTACGTGGCGACCTAATTCAAGCATTCAAAATTCTAAAAGGTATTGACAGTGTCGACCCAAAGGACTTTTTCAGCCTGAAAAAAGAAACAAGGACCAGGGGTCACAAATGGAGATTAGACAAAGGGGCATTCAGAACAGAAAATAGGAGGCACTTTTTTACACAGAGAATTGTGAGGATCTGGAATTAACTCCCCAGTAATGTTGTTGAAGCTGACACCCTGGGATCCTTCAAGAAGCTGCTTGATGAGATTCTGGGATCAATAAGCTACTAACAACCAAACGAGCAAGATGGGCCGAATGGCCTCCTCTCGTTTGTAAACTTTCTTATGTTCTTATGTTCTTATGTTATCAGAGAAATCTACGGCACTGGCCGAAAACTATACAGAAAAATTATATTTGAAAAAGTCATCCCGATATTATGCATAATGTTGGGCATTGGGCACTGTTCACTTAATTATATCATTTTTTCTTTTTTTTTTAATTCCTGTTTTTATTAATGAAATACAATTTGATATTATTCATGAAACATATATAGTGTGATAAATCAAACAGTTCAGTGAATATCAAACTCACTTTAAATCCAAACTTATAATAACACACACATGTACGTTATGTTTTCCTATACTTGTGGGGACTGCTCATTGACTCTCACTATATTTTTAAATACTATTTCTAACTCTAGTCAGACGAATCTCCACACAGGGTGAAAGTCGACAACAAACTAAATATTTTGGCACTTTTAGTTTTTTTTTTCTTTTTTAAAGCATATTTAGTTCAGAAAAAGGTGTTTTACAAAGTGGGGACGTCCCCACAACATAATTTTTTCAGGAGTAACTGTCTTTGTGGGGACATTTTCTCTCTCTCTCTCTCTCTCACACACACACACACACACACACACACACACTTTTTTTTTTTTTTTTTAACCCACTTCTGTAAGATTCTCCTGAAGGTATGCTGGCCATGTCCACAAGTACTTGAGGCATGCTGAAAGATTCACAAAGATTGAGTTTTCACAGCGTCAAAGACTGGTTAGTAATGAATGTAGTTAGTGTTGATTTTGCAACGGGGGCTTATACTGCAAGACTTATCTGAAGTTTGTAGACGTATTAGCCTTTAGAAACCTAATAGAATCACAAACAGGCCACAGCATTAGCAATAGCAAAAATGTATTTGGAGCATCCTTCGAGTGAGACATAAAACCGAGGTCCTGCAGGGGCAGTTGTTGATGCATAGTTCACCCGCAAGACTCTGTAAGTTGTGCTTGGATAAAAGCATCTGCTAAATGACTTATTCATTAATATACAGTATTTCACAATGTTTGTCCTGATACAGTAGCACTATACCATTGCTACAGATATGAACCAATACACACGAACAATTCATTGCACAACCTTCAACAGCTTCTTTTTTGTCATTAATCAGCTAGCTGCTTCTTCTGTTGACAGATATGCATTCAATTGCAGGACTGAAAAGAACTTGCGGATTCCATTGCATCAGTAAAGGTTTGAGCAGGGGTAGGCAATAAGCAAGCCTTTAAAAGTCATTTTCTTATCTTTTTGCTGGAGATCATATAGGGCCCTATTTCCACTGTGCTGTAATGACAAGGCGTGACTTAGCTCTTTTTATAAGGTCAAAAATGACAGAATAATCATATTTTAAGTAATTGCACTTCTTTCACATTTTTTCTGTGGCTCGTAAATGGCATTTTTATAACGCCTGTGCCTCAAATGGAGATATGTATCTTAAATGAAGGGTTCTTTTTAACATAACTTAATACAGGAAGGTGGAAAATCCATCCCATTGTTCCCAGAGTGTTTTTGGAGAATTAATTCAAGGGCTGCTCTTCAGTTCTAAATGCCTGACATAAAGCAGCTAAATAGTCTTTATATTAGTAAGCATAGGTGTGCATTGCCAATACAGAGAAGGGTATTGCCAGCAAAATAAAAATGTTAAAAATTAGGATTATTGCTAAGTGTACTTCACATTAACATAACACATTGTTTTACCTTCTCATGGGTTGAAGTTAGATTTGATATTTTTCTTAGCAAAGTTTAAATATGTTTTTTTTTTTTATTAATGTTATTGTTATTACCAATGCATGTGGTTTTGTGCAAAGCTGTTCAATTTGAACTGTCCTTGGTGTTCATAACGCTTGGGTAATTTATTTGTTGTAACAAGCTTATTACATAAGCACTATAAAACTCAACCCTCAACTCCAAACCCAAGCAAAATAATTAATTAACAATTGTACTTTGTATCATAAATATCATAACCAATAGGTCCCAGGTATATGTAGTACTGTCTGTACATGAAACAGTTTGGTCCAATTTACAAAGCTTTTGTGCAAAACCTAATTTTAATTTTTTTAAGAAAGGGCCAAAGCCTGCTACTAATTATAAATTCCATTTATAAACAAGTAGATCAGTAACATACAATCACATGGCACAGCTGTAAATTCTAAATTAAAGTCAGCACTATGTAGAAAAAGTGGATGACCATGGCATAAACAGTTTACATACCCCAATGAAAATGTATAATTTCTACAAATTTCTTAAAATCAAAGAATTTTAGGGAAAATCTTTTGTAGCATAAAAAGCATAAAAATAAGTTTTGAAGCATAAAAATTATTTTGATTTGTGGATGACGAAAAAATATTACAAGAAATAAATGTCTACAATTATTTATTTCAGCTTTTTTTTTGCGAAACTAAAAAAATGCTAATTCAAAAGTATTCATACTGTTTGATGCTATGATAGTATTGTCTACAAGGTGCTAGAAATTTCAATATAATGCAGAACCTAATTCTAGAAAAGTCTAGACTATGCTGGATTGTAGGTGAACATTCTTAGAGTACAAAAGGGTTAGGCATAGTGCTGTCATTACCAATAAGTCAATATGGGAAAAATTTAAAGAGCTATCTGAAGACCTTACACATAAATTTTTTTATGGTCATAAGATATGTGATTCTTCACTGCTTCGCAGTTAAAAAAAAAAGCAAAAAACCAAAAAAAAATATGTGCTTCTTCCACTGGGCCTGGTTCTACTAGCCCCGCTGTCGAGTAGACTCCACAGATACATCGACCCACTCACCTCAGTGCATCGGGTCTTTCTTTCTTTTTCTACTTCTTACTGTCTGAAGGTCCTGCTCCACTCTGCTGTAAGCTACGCGCTGCTCTGGGTGTGTTACTGCACGTGGTCCAGACTAGACACCCAGCCCAGTACCCTTGGTGCTTGTGCCTCGGTGCTTCGATGACTTCTGTGCTTAAACGCTCGGTGCCTCGGTGCTTTGGTGCCTTAGCGCCTTTGGTGCCACAGAGCCTTGGTGCTTCACCCGCTTCTGTGCTTAGACGCTACCTGCATCGATGCCCTCAGTGCATTAGAGCCATGGTGCCTCAGTGCTTCGGTACCCTCGGTGCTCCAGAGCCTCGTGCTTCGGTGTCCTCGGTGCTTAGACACTCACTGCATCACTGCCCTTGGTGCATCGGTGTCTCAGAGCCTCTGTGCTTCGGCGCCCTTGGTGCCCCAGAGCCTCGGCGCCTCTGTGCTTCTGCGCCCTCGGTGCTCAGTGCTTAGACGCCCCCTACATCAATGCCCTCAGTGCCCTCAGTGCCTCTGTGCCTCTAGATGGCCCAGGAGAATCTGATTCTTAAACCTTTGTCAGCTGCTACAAGGCCAGCCCTGGGAAATCCCACTATGCATGGATCTCCTCAGTCAGACGAGAGACACTCTTTGGCACTCAGAACCGGGCAGACTCCAACTGTGGGTCTGGCCCCTGACCGGGATCATCTGCCTGAGTTATAGCTGTCAGACGCAGTTGTTAGTATGTGGCAGCCATCATCTCCGCTAAGCAGGTTAGTGAGCTACAGGCTCTGTCAGTGAACAGTGCCTGTATGCGTATTTGGGATGATGGAAACAGGGTATTGTTACGCACAAATCCCGCTTTCCTCCGTAAGGTGGTTACTGGCTTTCCACTTGAATCAAATCGGTAGAGGCTTTCCATCCCCCTCCTTTTTCCTTGGAGGAGGATTGGAGATTAAGTTCCCTCTGCCCAATTTGGGCATTGAGAGATTATATGGATAGGATGAGAGCACTGCGTCAGTCTGACCAGCTCTTTGTCTGTCATGGTGAAAGGACCCTGGGTCAAGCCCTCTCAAAGCAGCGACTGTCCCACTGGATTGTGGACACAGTCTCAACTACATATACCAATGGCGGTCTACCTCAACCTGGGCGGGTGGCTGCCCACTCTAACAGAGGAGTGGCTACGTCATGGGCCCTCTTTAGAGGAGCTTCATTGACTGCTATTTGTACTGTGGCTAGCTGGGCTACTCCGCATACATTCACCAGTCATGTGATAGATTCCACTATGTCATCATTAGGCACAAGGGTCCTTGCACACTCACACCACAAACATTAGTTTGGTGGTAGCTTGACGTCCCTTGTCTGCTGTCTCCTCTCATGGTCCCTCGCAATGGCTTTGATATACTTTTGCAAAAATATTGTTGTTGATCTTCTTTGAATTGAAAGGGAACGTCAGGTTATGGGTTTAACCCTGGTTCCCTGAAAGAAAAGATGACCAACAAACCTTGCAAGGTTGCATCACTCGCATTCGTGGGTTCGATGCAAAAGAGAATGTGATCTCTGCAGAGTGATTTTTTCCCTTGGTAGACGGGACTGAGGATGCCACTCCCTGGAGGGGCCAATCGGCAGCTCTGACATAAAATGCTCAGTAAACACCTGACCTGTGGTAGGCATATCCCAAAAGTATTGTTGTTGGTTGTCTTCTCTTTCAGGTTACCCGAGTTACATCAGTAACCTAACATTCCACAGCTGTTTATATATTTGAAATAGACGCAACAGATGCTAAAAAAAACCTGCTCTTGTTATAATCCTTTTTATAGACTTTATTTATCCACATAAATAGTAAAGAAACTACAATAACATATTTTAATACATTTGTGGTAACAGTTCATCATAATGCTTTTAATTACACCCCAAGTATCTGACAGGGGACGGTTCATTTGATTTATACAGCAGGCAGGCTACCAGAGAAGGGCGAACAGTACATACAGTATGGAATGCCCTTCAATAATACTGCAATTTCAGCTGATCTTTAAACAAATGAAAGTGTCTCATTTTACAGATATCAGTCTGAAAAAGATAAACAAGGCTTTATTGGTTGGACTAAATGCATGTCTTCATATCTACAGCATTTCCAGATTTTACAATCAGTTATAGACCCATGAGGGCTGGGATTTGTTAGAGAAAAATATACACAGCTGAAAAAAAGTGCCATCAAACAACAGTGTTTTCAATGAGTCAGTGTTCTCATTCCTACAGCACCAGTTACACCCTTTCTACTCTGCTATTTTACATTGAAGTCCATGGATTGGTAGGAGGTCACGGGCCTGGCTCCTGATGCTGAGAACCCTGTACTGGGTTAATGTATGATTCCTTCCAGATCTCTGAATTGGCCGAAGCGCTGAGGTGGATGATTGTATCTTACAGGAGATGAGCTGCAGCAGGTACAGAGCTTCCTGTAAAGAGAATAAAAGGGAAGGCATGATCAAAAGTCCACATTTTTCTTTACAGAAGAAAGACGGTTAATTAGTAAGTAGTGAGGTACCAACAAATATAGTGTTACACGTCCCCATATGTTGCTATAACTGTTTAAATGTCTGTTTCAAAGCTCTTTTCAAAATGTCTGCTCTAGTACACTGATAGTGTAAGGATTATTGCCCACACTATCAAACAGGTAACGCATCAATAACAATGCTATTTTTTTTTTAAATCGCTTTTCCTGCAGTGATTTAGAGGAAATAACTCAAATCCCAGTGCACTAGAGCAGACATTTTGAAAAGGTCTTTGAAACAATTTAAAGTTCTAAGTGTTAAAAATTGTCAGGATGTAAACAATGAAAAGAACAATTCCAGGTAAGTTATTTAAACAGTTGTAGCAACACACAGGGATGTATAACGCTATATTTTCAGGGACCCAGTTGCTTACTCCTTAAGAAAAGGTTGGGAACAAGAGCAGGCTGTTTAGCCCATCAATACCATTTGTCTGCAATGGGGCAATGCTTATCTGACTCATGCATACTTGATGCTATACAGTATAAACAGGAAATGAGCTTGTGTATACTTTGATTAACCCCAACAATACCTTGTCATTTTACTGCGTCCTCATGGGACCCCAGTCATATAATGCCAATTATACACCATATGAGAAATCAATCAATCACTTTGAAGGTAAGGATGTTTCCAAATTCCAGTACATCTTAACCTGTGTACAGTTGCCATCCTGTACGTATAATATATAACATAATACATGCATTAAAAAAAAAGATCACTTTTTATATTTAATAGTAGTTTGTGAGTACGATTGTTGTTTTTGTGATTTATAGTATGTTACAATGTTGTGTGTAGGGTGTATCTTATTATTACAGAAATCTTTTTGCAGACTTTCAGCAGCTCAACTTTATGAGATATCTTTTAACAATAAAAAGACACCCTCCACACAACACAGTAACTTAGAGTATAAAAATTAGGTCAGCTCGCACGACTTAATAAATATATAATATATATATATATATATATATATATATATATATATATATATATATATATATATATATATATTTTTTTTTTTTTTTTTTCTAGTTATATAACATCACTTTTGATCTTGTTATGAAAATGTGAGTATTTTTAGGATCCTGATTCAGAAGACATTAATGACAGTAATTACAGCCTTTTAAATTCATGTAGCACATTTCAGCTATAAACGTTTATCACAGCATGGTACGAGCATAGCAAAGTGTGTTGTAAAACAAACTATATACACAGTAACCTGGTGACAAAGCACAGGTAAGCCATCCAGAAGTGCATATATTTCATGATAACCGCACGGCCCAAAGTGGTTTATACCGCCTATAAAACATTTATTTCAAAGTTAATTTTTGTTTGGGGAACGAAAAATAATTAAAACACTTTTTAAATAAAAAAATACAGTTTTATTATGTGTTATATAGCCCCAAAGGAGAAAACATTTAATTTGTATTCAATAATTCATTTTAAGTTTTACTGCTTTCAGATCGATGTCCGGTTACAAATATTATTTCCCTTGATGCCAGCCCGGCTTCTGAAAGTAGGTGCACCGCTGTACTGCTCAAGCAGCGTTGTGAGAGACTGGCTTTGTTGCTTCGTTTAGGCATCATTTCACAGAGGAAATGTACACCCATCTTTCACAGGAGTACAGGTAGGGTCTAGTGTTCACGATTTGCTGAGGAGCGCTGAGTGGGTGCAGGTAAAAGGCTGTTATAACGGGAAGGTATTTTGACAAATATTTTTTGGTTTCAGTGTTAAAAAACTGGAGACTTGAATACTGGTCGTCAGTTGAACTTATTGCACTGGCATAAAATTCCCTCAAAAGTTTTCTGGACTTATTTCCTTAATTAATTAACAGTAGTATTTTTTCATCTTTTTGTTTTCTTCTATTTCATTTAGCTGTGCCTCATGTAATCTTATGTGTCCACTGTTTCTGTAGCACTTAATTTTTTCATGTGGATTACTGTCTTCACTAGGAGCATTGGTGCTGTATCAGTTTTCTGGAGTTTCATCCCCAAATATATTCCATACAATGGGCAGTTGTGGCAGTGGTTTTATAGCTAATAAATAAAATTGTAGTTTGTCATGGAATTTCATCAGAGGTTGTGATTTTTCCAATTCCATGTAGGGTTTCTGTGATGTCATAAATTATAAGACCGAATGGAATTATTTTCCTGTAACTCACTGAAGAGGCCCATCTATTATTTTTATAATACATTAATACACCCATGATGCTAAAATTAAAGAAGATGAGGTTCAGTAGTACAGTTGTTTTTTGTTTTTTTAAAACATAGTGTCTCAGTGTTGTTATCCGTTAGTGCTTCAGCTTTATTTGGATTTTACCTTGTTGCCTTTACCTTTTTTTAATTTGGACTCCTGTGCTTCGAAGAGACCTGATTTAGCTTTAATTGGAGACTAACATGTACCCTATATTATATATATATATATATATCAAAATTGTATAAGAGTAAAACACACTAATTTACATTATAAAGACATGACACACACACATCAGCACTGTGACATAACTTTTTGCACTGTAACTTAAAACTGCAGTCGTGACACCATCATACGGAAAAAAAAGAAACATTGAAGGTTTTGACCAAGTCAAACGTTTTATCTTATATATATATTATATATATATTATCTATATATAATATAGATATTATATATTATTATATATATATATATATATTATAATATACTATATATATAAAAAAAGCATTGCTTATATAAAGACTTTTAATACAATATAAAGTTGCACACCAAGGGGACACGTTTACAGTTGTACTGAAAATATTAAGCAGAAACACAGCATGCCATGAAAATGAAAAGTTGCTCCAATTAATCTCCCTAAGATCAATAACCATGCCTGCTACAGAGAGTTTGTTTTCTGTCATGACCCAGAAGACTGTTTCGTATTTGACACAGTATTTGACAGCTTCGTACTTGGATGCTTGAGATTAAGTTTCTGACATTAGCAGATATCTACCAGTTGGATAATGACTGTTTTACCTGAATGGCTAAGACTATCTAATAATATCTAATCAAATCTTTATGAAGGCTCTGCGACATGCTGTGAATGGCAATTCAGATTTCATTACAATTTGTTGTGTGATGGAGGCACTGTGGTTGCACTGTTTCCCTTATGCTGCTGGTTCAGAAGTAGGCTGAAAATACTGGTCGGAAAATGTTAACATTTTGCAGAAATGAATCCTCATTATTGCCTGTAGAGTAGACATTTTGCCCATACCTACAGAAATGTGCCCCCTCTTTGCTTATGTACTGAACTCAACAGCTATGATTGACAGGTTCTGTATTTAGCATTGTATTGTATCTGTTCAATGTATTATTTGTATTGCTTAATAGCTATTTCAGAATGCAGCATTTTTAAATAACTGCTGTGTAAGTTGTGACCACAAGAGGGAGCACGGACTTCACTAAAAGCAAAAAAAGCATAATTCCTAAATATGGACAACTATGAAGAAATAGATTGACAACCATAGAAAAACTGTATGTGTTATTGCTGATACATGTATAGTTTTTTTTTTTTTGTTTGTTTGTTTTGTTTTTTAATGGTATTAATATAATACACTACAGCATATTAATATTGAAATAATTTCAAACATTTAGATAAGGGTAGATTTTCAGAAATTCTCATTGTTATTATTAATAGTATGGGGTGTGAGTGTATGTGTGTATATTTACATCGTCAAACAGATTTGACAATTTAAAATAGAAGTAAGCTGATGATATTTATAATAACAACATAAGTGTTTTAAGGCATTTAGATTTTTTTTTTATCATTCCAACAATGCCATTTTTGTCCACCTCAGTGTCATTGGATTTGCATAATATGTCAATAATTTTACATTTTAAAGATTTGACTTGATAAGGACTTATAGTTTATAGTGCAACTTCATTAAAACATTTAATTTGAATATGCATACATGTCTATTTATAGACATAATTAACACAGGATGCATTTACTGTGTGTTTAATCTTCTTCATTTATTTAACCAACAAACTATAATATTATTTGACACACAAAAATATTTTGTTCCATTATAGTACACATTATTTTTCCGAAATATATGATTTTTGCTGGTTGGCCATGCATTTGTTATACATGGAAACTGCATATATATATTTTTTTTTTGTTTGCCACAAATTGGAAACTGCTGTAACTTTTAAAGACTAATATTAAGCAAGCTGTATACAATCATTATTTGGGGGGTTTGACCAAACATGGCCATTTGCGACAGGATACACCACCATAACCTCCTTGCAGGCCTTTTGAATGAGTTCTCTCCTGACCACGTTTAGAAGCCCTATACCCTACTCATTGTGCGATGGCTGTCCAGCAACTCTGCCATGGCATGCCTTCATTAGATTACATACCTTTTAGGACTTGTTGAGATGTGTGCCAAGTTTTTCTTTCCGTATCAAGTTTGCATAAGGAATCTGTAGCAAAAGACATAATGAAGTTTTGTACCTTAGGTTTGGGAGGCAGGACACCATCCTACACACAATAAGTCATCTAATTTGATCCACTCAGAAAACACAAATAAGCAAATAACTTGTCCTTCCTTGAGTTTGAGTCATTCACAACCCTCTGTCTTCCCCATCTCCAACCTTAAAGCTACTTGCTGGGCTAATCTATTAGGAGGGTCTACTGTCTCAGTCAGTTGGTTGTGTATGTTCATGATTTCGTGGCGTTTTTTTGTGTTTTTTTCATTGATTTTGAGGCAATTAATGAACTACTAAACAGTTTCAATAAGATGAACGGGGGGGGGGGGGGGGGGGGGGGGGGTCACTTGTATTATTCTAGACCATTAAACCAATATGTACAGTAAAACCTATTCTCTTCACCTAGAAATCAAGATTTTTGGAGGATTATAATGGAGAGTGAATAGGAACAGGTCATACCTCAAAGTAGCAGGGCAAAATATGACCATTTTGGAGGGTTTGTGTAGACATAAGCATTGATGGATAAAAACAGTTTCTCAATAAATATATAAGCGAGGCATTTATACTTCAGTTTCTTTAAGGACTATTCCTGTAGAACAGAAGTGGGGACGTTCTGGAATGTTTCAAAATCATTTGAATGGCCTGTTTAGCTGCCACTCTACAGACTAGATACCAGCATTTATGGTTGTGTGTATTGGAATCGTTTTGTTATGACACTGAACAAATATTAAGCTGGCCAAATGCGTTTTTGACAAAATGCTTTCTGTACCCCAGGATGTTAATGTCTCGTACCATTTGTAATTGCTGAACCATCTCTTCTCTGTAGGCTAACTCTCTCTTCATTTGGTCCTGGAAGTTATCTGTTCAGAAAGAGATTTAAGCTATAAAACAGTTTCCACAAACCAGACAATGTACTGTACACGTTGAGCATAGAAAATACTGCACTCATTACAAGGATTTGTTTAGATGAACACAGCAGACCAAACCACCAAAGAACTGGACTAGAAAAGAAATAAAAGATTCCTAAGACCTGTTAAATTACAAGGCTGTATCTTTAGATGTCTTTATCTATGGTTTATATATTTTAAACTATTTTCTACTCATAGTTGTAAAGCTAGTTTCAGATCTTTGCCATGTTAAATGTTGCTGATTGGACTGATTCTTTTTTCACAGGGAGTGGGCTTATTGGCTCTGCACTCATGCTGCCAGCATGCTCTAGTCTTGGCCCTCCCAGTAGATGTCACTGTTACCGTAGGTGCACACATAGTGGCATTGGACTTCAACACAGCTCATTTAAGGAGGCATTGCTTACTTACTGTTAAAGGCAGTATTGAACTGAATAAATAAACGCATGGGACTCTGATTACAGCTCTGTACAAAAACACCCATACAAACATCTTTGTAATTATCTAAACTACTATTTGTAATTGAGAGGTATTATTATAGTATTTGGCTTTTTTTTTTTTTAATGGTATATGAATATTTGGTGGATAATGGACATTTCCCGCTATAACATTGATATTTTCTATTACCAGCAGGCAGGCATATTCGTATCTGTTAAATGAAAGTGTTCTGAATGAAGTCTCTGTATATTACAATGGAACTATCAGCTGTTATAATCGTCTTTACCGATATGATCACCCTAAATCTACATCTGTAACAAAAAGGGTTACTTACTGAAAACAGGGAACGTAGCAGTGCCCTTTAACACATGGAACTCCTGCTCTAATCTTCTTCGTAAATCTATCTGTTCTAGAAGCACTTTCTGGAGTTCTTCTGCAAAACATAAAACAAATACAACAATAATAGAATTATGTTGAAAGGAATTGAAAAATGACAAGAAATAAATCCACTGAAATACAATGCACAATGTAATTATACTAAACATGACAGGTTGACAGAATAGAAAACGGCACTACTTGAGAGTCTATGAATAAAAAAAGCATTGCAATATGTTACACATTAAGATTAATAGAGTACACAGTGCCACTGAATGAGTATCCCATTTTAAAATGTTTGCATTTATCTCAATTATAGTTAATTGGGAGACCATATACTGTATCATCAAAATGTTGTGGTATCAAAATATACAAATCAAAAACTGAATTCTTGAATATTGCTATGCAATGTAATAATAAAGCATATAAATGCATCTATAAACACTAAGTAAGCATACCTTTTTCCATATTTTCAACATCTTTTTTTAGTGAAACAGGTGGAGTTGTTTCTTGCCCCTGGTCACCTAAATCAAAATATTATTATTATTATTATTATTATTATTACAATATACTGTAACTCAGACTTTCACTTGCTGAAGAAAACCAAGCAAGGTTACGGTGCGAAACAAACAAGAAATGATTAGCATACAACTGAAATAATAAATGATACGAAGATTGTGGGCATAAAAATATTTATACAAATTCTATCTCTGAAATGTATGGAAAATATATATTGAAACAATAGCCTAGATATATCATATATCTTTATAAATATATTCAATTACAGTATTACTGAAATGTAATGAAACACTTTTTCAATAGGCACATTTTGGGACTTAAATGACTATGCTATTAAAAAAGTTATATTATTTCAGTGGTATTAAACATTATTGTAAAATAAACATTGATAGACCACAATGAACAAGTACAAGTTATATATCTATATCTAATTTTACAAAACACAAACTAAGTAAAAGGCCCAAACAAAGAAATTCATTTGCAACTTATATAATCTCCCTTTTCTTTTTTCATGCCTCCCTCCCTAAGCCGCTCACATATTCTTCATTTCAAACCCCAGTGTTCTTGCTCTCTTCCTCTCTCTGTCTCATTTGACAGGCAAATTTGCAGACATTGCCCGAGGATAACAACCTCGTTTGACAGTCAATTAACCATGAATAGTCAAAGCCAAAGCAGTTTGCATTACATAAATGGAAAATTAGATTCCTTTCTCCCAAGAAACAGAACTCTCCTTAAGACACGGCAGTAGACACTTTGGAATCAAAACTTCTAATCACGTCCTCCCTTAGCCCTTAGAGACACACAGCAATCAGGGAAAGGTGGTTTCATTTAATTTGTTTCATGTAATTTTAAAAATGTATTATACATTATGTGAAGAGATCATTATCATGTAGATGATATAAATGTTGGCATAGATGTCATAAAACACTTTAAATGTATTTTTGACAGATATTAAAAGCAATAAGCTGTGATCTTTTTAATGGAAGGTTTCTTGGAGGAAAATGCAATTATTTCCATGTTATACCATTCAAATACTGATTGCCATATTTGTGTTAGCTGATATTCTTTTTGAACTGTTGTGAGTCCCAATAGAATTCACACACAGTACGTGACGGTCATATGTTCTGCCACTACTGTATTTTATTATTTTGATGCATTTAACCTTAAAGACCTTGAAAGGATTTTTAAAAATGTATTTACAATACTTATTATTATTGTATTTAGTTTTTTTCTTTTCTAACAGAAACAGAAGACGAAGAACCTTGGGCTTCTCTCCAGAATTCTGTTCCAGATGTATCTGTATCAGAAATGAAGAAGTTGTTCTGTTCCTTATTTTCATCTGTAACAGGAACAATAAAATATTATCATTTCTGTATTTGTTTGAAAATCTGTTTATAATGAAACACTGGAGAAAACAAAATATGTCAAAATCTAAAAAGAAAACACTTACCTGAAAAGCTTCCATTTTCTTTGGTAGTAAAAACTGTCTGTGTGTTCCCTCTATTTTTGTGACCCTGAAACACAACCAATAAAACACATTGTGATAGCCTATAATGCAATTAGATGAAATTGCGTTCTTTCACTTTTTTCCCCACAGGCACTTGAAAAAGCAACATTTTTTTTCAGTTTTCCCATTTACTCATATTAAAAAAAGAATAATCAAGGGCAAGATTAAATGGAAGGAACCATTCCTGTTACAGAAACAGCTGCTACTAGTTCTTCAGCAATCACAGCTGATGCAGTGTTACCAGAGGTTAAAGACTAAAAAGGCTAATAGGAAAAAATGACAAAGAAAAACAAATATAATGTAGCTGTTAAACAATACGTGATTCGGCTTATTAGGGAAAATCAAAGAACACTGAATATTTCATTTCTGCAGGGAAACCTTTACCCAATAGTTAGAATGTGTGTGTGTGTGTGTGTGTGTGTGTGTGTGTGTGTGTGTTTGTACTATATGTGTGTGTGTGTATATATATATATATATATATATATATATATACTATATATATATATATAATATATAGCATAAAGCGGCATTCGACGTAAATTTAAGATAGACGTATGGCAATTTATATTAATGGATTGTAGCGGATTTCCCTGTAAAATGGTCACTCCTCCAATGAGGCATGAATAGGACTTCTTGAGTCTTTGAGATTAGCAGGTGAATTCTCTGTGCTGCCAGTTTTTATATTGTTGGTTTCTGCTATGATGCCAGGGAAGTGGACTCTTTCTTTAGCCCTTTGCTCCCCGTTTTCTGGAGGGACTATGATCTGGGTGCACTGGCCACTGCTGAAATCCTCTTCCTCTTCGTCCTGCTGTCTGTTGGTCTCCACATCCACCTCCTGCTCCTCATCACTGTCCCCACTGTCGCTCTGGTAACTGCAGCTGGTCCCAGGGGAGAGGTGCCTATCAGAGCCAAATTCCTCCAGGTTACCATGAAGCTTGGCGATGCTCTCTGCATCTTTAACTACAGGCCTGAAGGCTGAGTGGTAGCTCGGTTTCCTGGCCTGGAATGAAGACATGTCCATGAGCTTTAGCCTCCCATCGGACGCTGGCCTGAGGTCATTAGTTGTCGGGGTACATTCATTTTCAAACAAGCCACTCCTGGAATTGGCCATGCTGGCTGCTTCGCTTTGGTCCGAGAGGTCAAGGAAAGCCTGCCTCAGTGTGGGGTTTTCAGAAAGAGAGGTGAGTGCGTTGGGTTGAGGTTGGAGGTAGGTTGGGACCGAAATACCGGCAGGGGTCCGTGGTGGCCAAAACATACAAAAGGGTGGGTAGAAAGCATCCTTCCTCCCAGGCCAAAGAAGCCCTGATAGTCCACTTGGTTTCTGCCCATTAGCAGGTTCACTGTCATCTTTTTTCTGACACAGGCTGAAAGCCGGAAAGGTGTAAGGGTTTGGGAAGAGAGAGGTGGCAGGGAACTTTTGCAGCATGCCAAAGCTCTTGCTTGGGACTGGGATGACTGGGTAGCTGCGAGGGTTTTTCTGAGAAGACAGACTTGTTCCCTCAACATCTTCATCCTCTTCAAACCTGGTCCTTTTCTGAGATAGATCAGGAGTTATCATGTGAGGGAGTACACTACTGACAGCCTTCATCTGGCTGAGAGAAGAGCAGTTCCCCTGGGGCAAGGCTCTCTTCCGACTTCCCCCATTAAACATGGCTTTCACATCCTCCCATGCAAAGGCCAGGTCATCAGGTGGGGTTTTATCAGTCAGTTTGAGGTGACGCCTCCAGGAATTGAAGTTAGCAGCATCAGGCTGGGTGTACTTAGCTTCTGGGGTGCGGTGGGAGTGGAAAATGAACTTATTGGGAGAAAAGTACATATTACAATAAGAGCATTTGATGCATTTAGCCCTGGAGCTGTTGTATCGAGCTGGAATAAAGTTTCCCCTAGAACCCCAGGCGCACTCATGAGACACGTCAAATGCAAAGTTATCTGGAAGCTTTGGGGGTGAGTTCTCACCCAGAAAGGACTTGCAAAGTCTCTCTGCTTCCCTTTTGGTTATCATGCCACATCTCCTGGAGGAGATAGGCATGGCTCCGGCTCGCCGCAGGATTTCCAGCTGTACAGGTGTGCACTGAACACAGGTGATCCCCAGTGCAACCCTCCTGTTGTGGATCTCATTGTAGCTGTAGTGCTTCAAAAGGGTGTTGGAGATCTGTGCCAGACATAGCCTCTCTTGGCCGTCAATTACCAAGGAAACAATAGGAACACCATACAATATGACCTGACCCACTTGATTGGGCTTTAAAGCGGAATGGTTAACCCTTGGTGGAGTTATAGGTTCTTGCTGGTAGGTGTTTGTTGGTGGAGTCATTACAATATCGTTTGGTCTAGGTAGTGGGGTTTTTTCCATCTCCATACGAAGGTATAAATAATGTCTTTGGTCCTTTTCCCCCTGCAAAACCAAAAAAAAAAAAAAAAAAAAGAAAGATTTAAAAAACTAAATAAGGACTTAATGCTTCAATTTACACAAATATGTCAGTGTCCTTGATGAATATATACATTGTAGAATGTCTTCAATGTGAACTGCTCGAATATAAAAAATGTTTGATGAATGGCAAATGTTCACATTTGCATCAAAACAATTGTAATTTTATAAGTAATTATTATATTGCTAACCATTCTGGTGAAGCTCTAGTTAAAAAAAATAAAAAGAAAGAAAGAAGTTTAACATAATGATCTAATCCAATATTGTAAATTAATCTAAATTAAAAATGCATTTGATATTTCATAAGCTGTCTGTTCTTAATAATGTAAATGTAATGTATTAAAAAAAAAAAAAAACATAGTACACTCATAGCTTGTGAAGTTATTAAAGTTTAAATAAAATTAATCTATTGTAACACTAACAACATTATTTGTTTCCCTTCTACCATAACTGCTTATAAAGCGATAATGGAAGAAGCTTGATTTTTGGTTGTATATCTTTAACTGTTATCTTTAACTTTAATTGTATAAACCACATATATTACTTGTCTTCCAGTCCAGAAATATTTCAGTTATAATCTTATAGGTATACTTGTTCGAAATATGCATTTAGGTTACAGCACACATTTTAACACAACGGGCTATTTAAAAATTATTTATCACGCGAAATATTAACAATATGGTTATTTGAGACGCATTACGAAGCGCAATAAATAAATATATATCCCTCTCCCTTTAAAAAATACATTTCTACATTAAAGCTACCAATTGCTTGAAATACGACTTACTTTACTTTAATTTTATATTCTGCTAGTCATAAAAGCAGTAGCTATATATTTTTCACTCCAGCAATTTAGTTTTTGTTGGGTTTTTGTTTTTGTTTTTTTCAGTGCAATCAGCAGCAAGTCTGTAATATGAAATGGACAATATGAGCATCTTTACAAGGACCGCATCTTTAACTTTTGAAAAAAATTGTGAACTATATAATTAATAAGACATCATGCATTCCTGGTTAATAATTTTAAATACGTGTATTACATTAATCACAAGCGTTTCTTAGTAATATTGTATCGTGTTTTTTTTTTTTTTTTTTTTTTTTTTTTGTTTTTTTTGTTTTTTTTTTTTTTTTTTTGTTTGTTGTTTTGTTTGTTTGTTTTTTTTATCGTTGTAGCCTACTATAAACTCACAAAATATTGCCTGTAAATTGACTTGGCTTTCGAAATTAAATAATGTGCCAAATACTTTTATAATTTTTCTATTAAAGTTAAACGTAAACTGCACGGCACAGTAGCTAACATACCGTTAAAAAAATAGTTACTGTGGAAACATTAATGTAGCAAAGATTAAATATAATATTCTTTAATGATGTATTAATCTTCCAACTTGTTTCATACACAAGATCACATGATTTTCATGAACTGTGCTAAGGTCTTTAGAACAAATTATCAACGTGCAAACACCCAATATATATATATAGAAGTAACAGAAAATCAAACGAAATATCAAACTAACCAAGAAACATGTTTAGATATTATTTATAACGTTCTACCCTAATGTTTTCTAGATATAATGCACCGTACCTCCTTTTTATATATTGTACCGTACCTCCTTTTTATATATTGTACCGTTACTCCTGTGCAGTATCCTCTAAAAAAACACAGTGTTGCACATCTTCGAATCGCAGAAAGGGCCCTTCTTCAAACAAAAATACGAATCTGATTTCGTCAGTTTAAAAAATAAAATAAAATCTAGGCTCCAAGTGTTTTTAAGTTAATCATACAGTTTAGAGAGCGGATGTACTGCGAGATGAATCATTCCCTTTAGCGATCTGTTTGTTGTGTGTCTGCAAATGTGTTGGTTGTAAGTTGATTGCTGAAGCTCTGCCTCTCAACTGGCCTCGCTGCTGAAAAGCTTCACCTCGGAGCCAGTGACGTCTCTCACTCACTGCCACTCAACGCGTTTACTCTCTAAAGAGGAGCGAATAAAGGAGCCAAGCCCGAGGCAGCCTGCGACGAGTCTCCTGCAAATCCGATTGAGGAAACACAACAAACACCGCTGTACAGCCTTTTGTCGTTTTTCTGGAGAAAGGAAAACGTCATTTGAAATAGAGATGCGGTGGCATCCTGACGAATAATAATACAACAGTCCCATATAATGCTGATATGGTCTCTGTTGGGTGTTTTTATCCGCACTTATCCAGATTTCTCCAATCAATTCAAATCAGCCATACATCCTGACATATATGTTACATTCATCTAGCATATTATTTACATGTTCGCTTATAAACATCGTTGTATTGCACTAATATGTTGATTTGGTAACCGTTCTGAAGGTGATGAGTCTGCACCAATTGTTCTTTTATCATTTTCAGTTAACAATTTGTACTGTACATATATGTAGAAACGTTTTAACATAAATGAAAATACAATGTAAAACAACAGACAGGACTCGTTGCATAGAAAAAAAATCATACAGCAGATGTTGTAAAATTTAATTTAAATGTATATATATATATATATATATATATATATATATATATATATATATATATATATATATATATATATATATATATATATGGGATATATATATATATGTCAAAACTGCATGTCTTACAGCAAAATCATTGGCAAAAAACCTCTAAAGTTTTTGCCACGATATGGTGATTTAAATAATTGATACATTTGGATTTAAAGTTTTAAATATCTAAAAAAAAAAAAACGGTATGTTGCATTTAAAATGATCAATGGATGATATTCTATAAATGCAGAATCTGGTAATCAAAACGAATAATGCATTATTTTTTTCAATTTTTTTAACTAGGCTACAGAATTGAATTGATTCATAGATTAGTTGCGTTGTTATATTTTGCACCAAAAACAAATACGTTAATAATAATAATAATAATAATAATAATAATAATAATAAATAATAATAATAATAATTGATGTCCTTGGACATAGTTGATGTGGTTTCTCTATCAACTACTTCAAAACAGAGATTTGAAGAAGTTGGTGTCATATTTCAATGCGCAACCACAGTACTAGTTAAATGCGTTTCCATGTTAAACTTACTTCAATTTCTTTTAACACAGGGCGTTTTAAAAAATTGTATTTAACATTTTTATGTGATAAAGACAGACCATGTACTTAACAGTATAAGCTTATTTCTGTCTGTAAATGTTTACAGTCGTGTCCCTTGTTTTAGACTGTCATATCTCAGTATATATATATATATATATATATATATATATATATATATATATATATATATATATATATATATATATATATATATATATATATATATATATATTTTGAGAGTAACGCATGCGTACTAATTGGATAAAATTGCTTTAATGGTAAGTCAGTGACATACATTTTGTTGATAGGCCAGCAATGATGTCTGGGGATTTGGCGTTCCGATCATAACTGAAGTCTTCATAGTTACAGATCAAGCATACTGCTATAAAACTGTTGATCCTTGATCAAGTAAAAACATTACATTAATATTTTTGGGAAGACACATTATTTATATTGTTTTGATATATTGATATATTGTTTTAATTAACTGTATTTTTACTCAAGTTTGTCTTTAGGCCAAGTAGATTTTTTATAAAGATTGTGTTTAGTTAGTGTTGGTTTACAAAATAGCCGTAAGTATTGTAACTGTAGTTTTTCTGAAACATACAAATCCATCCCACAACCACACTGACAGTAACCAGTCTTATAATATTAGTTCCCATTTATAAACCTACACATGTTTTGTGTGTGTGTGTGTGTGTGTGTGTGTGTGTGTGTGTGTGTGTGTGTGTGTGTGTGTGTGTGTGATGTGTGTTTTGTTTTGTTTTTTAAGATTTGGTAATATTGTCATTTAATTTTAGCCAATTCTTATTCTGCAAGTTTCTAAGTATAACAGATGAACTCCTTACAAATTAAATTGTAATTTAATACATACAGAAATTACGGTAACGATATACAATACTTATCTTTTTTTTCTAGTATCATGCAAATAGTGAAGTATATGTTTCCTTAGCCACTATGATGACATATATCCCACAAATTTCATATGCATAGTTCTGCTGTTTTGCTCGGAACCGTTGAACATCTATAACGCTTGTGATCAAAACGCTGGTACTATTTCACGCTGAACAGTCTGTTATACGTGCGCACTTTGTACAATTTCTATTCTCTCTGACGTCCAAGAGCTTGCAAAAGGAGTCTGTTATGATTTAGAGTTTACTGTGGGAGTGAGACTGGTACTTGTTCTGCTTATTCCTGTGATTATTAAAAAGGGATCTGGAATAAAAAGAAAGGCTTCGTTGCTTTGAAAGCCAAAGGGCATTGATGGAAGAGTAAAAGAGGGTCCCATCTGGAAGCCCCTGCAGTTCATTTAGATCATATCACTTGTGCTTTTGTCTCAGCTCTTTGCTAACCAACACACAATAGTACAAAACAGAAGGTAGCCATTTGTAGACGTTCAAAAAAGAACAAACAAAAACGTTGACTGACATGTTAAGGCTTTACAATGTAGGAAGAGATGAAAGAGAATAAAATAAGCAAGTCTGTGACCGGAGTGTTCTTCTGCATGTTACAGATACACACAATATGGACTCGGTTAACCTACTGTACTGTGCTTTTATTGTAAAATGTGTACACATTGCTTTTCCTTAAACACACACACACACACACACACACACACACACACACACACACACACACACACACACACATATATATATATATATATATATATATATATATATATATATATATATATATAACATATTTAACATAACAGTTTTATTAATCAAGTATTGAGAAAAAAAATTGAACTCTTTGATTCACATTTGAAAACGATCAAATGATGCTGTCGTTTCGAAACAACCCGATAATATTAATATTAATATTTTTGGATGTGTGTTAGGTTAGAGATGTACACGTGTTTAAGCACACTGCGCATCAACTTGTATATATTACAGTGTTACTATTCAGGGTCATGTTTTGCCAAAACAACTGTGTGTTTCTAAGCTTTACCAGACAAAACAGTTTAAGACTAAAAGGTTTAACATCAAACCAGACAACAACAAATCAAATATGCCCCGGGCGATTCATTTGAATTTTTAAATATCAGAATGCTGTCTGCCAGCTGAAATGATACATTATCCCTGCGAATTCACATTGCCATAATTCTTGCACAGCATGACATAGAACTGTAGGCTTTTCTGCAATGCCACAATTATACAGCTATAATTACAACGTTGCTCTTAATGAGTCTAATGTCTCTGTTTTTATGAACGACTAAACATACAAGCCGGATATTTTTCCAGTGGGTTAGTTGGGGTCATTTTCACCTTTTTTCTAGATTAAGGGTTTTCATATTTAAATGTATAGACCTCTGCGTAAAAGTGTTTAAAACCTTTCTTCCTGACAACATAGGCATACATAATCTTTATTTAATGCAAGTGCTCTTTAATTAAACTAAAAACTCCAATACAAATGTGTTTCTTCAATTTGCTAAATACTATGCTTATTGCATAATATAATTTAATGTAGACTACTTAAATCACACACTTTTCATTAGAGAATGCAGACCCGTGTCCAATCGTTCCAACCTTTTCCGCTTTAATATATATAGACACACACACACACACACACACACACACACACACACACACACACACACACACACACACACGAAGGGGTGTGTGCTCAAATGTTTAGGATCAGAGTTCTTCTAATGACGTCAAAAGTCATATAGGAAAAACAAAATAAATCCGTTCCTGTAAATTCGTTTTTGCATCTTTGTAACGGTATGAACCACAAAAACACAATTCAACCCTATAATATGGAAAGAAAGATAACCTTGCCACAACAAGCTAAGTTAGTTTTACTGGTTCTGTATAGTGTGTAACTGGGTTGCATGGAAAGTGTAGCCCATGCTGTATTTTCAATTACAACGTGATTGTCTCGCTATTACTACCGATACACTACGGGTATATACTATTGTGTAGCCAGTAATCGTTTTTTTTTTTTTTTTTTTTTTTTTTTTTTTTTTTTTTTAAAAAAAAAAACAAAAAGAGAGACTCTGGTTACAGATGAAAACATATATACAGTTTCACATTGAAGAACATAACCGTTTTTTTTTTATTTTTTATTTTATTCATTATTAAATTTTTTATTTTTTATAGTATAGCCTATACTAATTCGCGGTTAGTACTTTTATATTACTGTCAGTTTTAATATAACCTACCTAATAGCCTATATCTTGCACACACATACACACACGCACACACACACACACACACACACACACACACACACACACACACACACCTTTTATACGATTTCACAAATAGTAGTATTTAAATTAGGCGTATTACCGTATAAGTTTTGTTTCACAGGTTCGAGTTTTAATTAACAATTAAAAACGTATTTAACGTAGCTGCTATTACTGGGGCTCAAGTACTGTGGAGAAACTTACAATAGGCCTAAGTCAATTCGAACAACAGCGCGTCATCTGGGACCTGAGCAACACACACACACACACTTACTGTCAGGGGGTCCATTTCTCAAGCACACACTGACAGAAAAAATATGGTCTTTAACAACTCAACAGCTCTTGATGCCCACCCACTGTTTTATTATTGCCGTGTTTTTTTGTAATAGAATTACGGGATTTATTGATTGAGGTAGCTTGATTTTTTGAAAACAGAATTTGTGTTTAATATAATTAAGAACACATTGCTATTTAAATTGTTGAGGGCCTCTAATTGAACACCTCGACCAGTTCCTGAAGACTAACGCGCCAGTTCTCTGTACATTCAGTCGTGATCTGTGCATTATGATTAGAGTTAGGGTTAGGGTAATACTTGTTTTATAATAAGTTAACATTTTTGTGAAGCATAATACCTAAAATAAGATGTACAATTGTAGGAATGGAAAATACTTTATGAATATGCAAATGGTCGAACACATGAATTGTTTATAACCAAACTGCCGGGCTAGTTTTCAAAAATTCATAGCTTAAAATTGACACTTTCATTGTTCAGCTTTTTAAAGCAAAAGATAATTTGCATAAAACAAGCTGTTCATGTTAACTATATACATATATTGGCACCCCACCCCACCACACACACTCTCTCTCTCTCTCTCTCTCTCTCTCTCTCTCTCTCTCTCTCTCTCTCTCTCTCTCTCTCTCTCTCTATAATATATATATATATATATATATATATATATATATGGGTCAAACAACACAACTGCCTTATGAACCTTTATTATTTTGGAATTAAACATCAGACATAATGGTGCAAACTTTAATGTTATGGTCATATCTACACATCATTTAAACAGTGCTATAAAGTGCTAAAAGAAAAATAAAAAAATATATATGTTATAATAAATGACTATGGTTGTTTGCCTATTCCTGGCAAATCACACCAATAGAATTTGTAAAAGATTGTGGCCAGCGATCTAATCATCTATTAACATGTTGGTTTTCATAGCATGGGGGACCACTTTGTTTTAACAATCTGGAACTGTGAAGGCATATCTGCAAACTCAGACTCAACAAAGCACCATAGGTGCCCAAAGCTGTGTACAACTTGACTTCCAAAACCCGCTGATACCATTGATATCATGAGGATCTCATCCAATCAGAATGCACGATTTATTCCAGTGTGATGAGATTGTGTTTCCTTGTTTTGTAGGGAGTGGTTTCACAGTAAGGTGTAGTGTCGTATCAGAAATGCAAGGTACATACATAATTAAGAATATTATCAGCTCTTATTAGGACCTATAGAATAAATGTGTGTGTGTGTGTGTGTGTCTATATATATATATATATATATCTATATATATATATATATATATATATATATATATTAATATATATATAAGCTCTTCCTAGACAATATACTTACTATGGCGATTGTCAGCCAAATTAATGCCCTGATGATACCGCTAACAGTCCAAATTATTATTGCACCACAATACCTTGATGGGTTTTCTCTTATGCTGGCACCTCTACAGTTCACAATGAAATATGTACTGTTTTATTATTTTAAGACAATATGTGGAAAGACAGGTCAAAAACACTGTTCCTTAAATAAAGTGAAAATGTAAATGGGGATTCATCTTTTTGTAGACTCTTGTTTCTTACCGAAATCCTTAATCAAAAGTGTGAAACTGTCTTGACAACACTCACAGAAAAAAAAAAAAAAAAAAAAAAAAACCTGGTTATAGGACATTAAAGTCAGAGAAAAGCAAAGAGTGGGGCAAGAAAAAATAAGTTACAACCTTAGACAACACAATAGGACACCATAGAAAAGTTCAGACAAAAGGTATGCTAAACCATTCATACAAAGCATTTGATTAAGGATGTGAGGAAGCATATTCCACAGAGAAGGACCAACATAAATAATGCATGTGACTTAGTTCTTAGTGTATTGAACTATACACTTTATATTAAAATCAAGTTTCATTTTACATAAACTGTGTTGCAAAACGGTAGAGATTTTCAAAACCTTTTTACTCCAATCACAATCCTAAAACAAAAAAAGAAACTTCAAGCCTCAAAAAGTGCTGTATATCTCTGATTTGGTAAGTTTATCAGGTTAATTTTTCTTTCTTTATTTACTATTGATGATTTAGGGTAAAGAGCTTGATAATCTAAACCACAGCATGTTGTCCTTTCTCAAAAAGCTACGTTAACTTTAACACACATTTTTGAAAGTGCCCTACACTTCTAAATATGTCAGTGTAGTAAATAACTTATATTGATAATGAACCAATGACACATTGTGTAATGTGATGAATAGTGTACAAGTGTACAACTATTTTCAATTTCATGAGGGTACCTAATTTGAATTAATGTGATTTGTTTCACAATTCTATTGTGAAAGTGTAGTTGTTTTTTTTTTTATTTGAATCAATAATTTGCAGACTTCTTTTCCAACACCAGTTCATGGCAACCACATCTACAAGTTCATTTAAAAATTATAATATGTAAGAAAAAACATGTGCTTTTCGACCATACCAGAAACATGTGAAAATGTTGTATATATTTTAAGGCTTTTGCATTGACTGACTTTGTCATTACATTGTTTACCAGTACGATTGTTACCTAGGCATGCATCAACTGTAGGCCTGTTACTCTAAAACAGAAATACAACAATATTAATAAAAGATTGTCATGAAAGCAATATGGAATCTAGCGTGTTAAAATAACCAGTTAACTAACTGGCTACGAAGAACAGCTTTATTTGTATAGCAACTGTTTTTTTTTTTTTTTTTTTTTTTTTTTTCTAAAAGCCAATACATATATAATAACGTGTTACAAAGTAGAGAGTATTACAATTTTAATAAATGACTTATTGTTGGTGTTATTTTAAAAGTTTAAAACGTTTTGGCTCTATTATATCACGACTTCTCGATTAATGTGGTATCTTGCATTAAAAAAAAAAAAAAAAAAACTTACAGAATGAAAATCATATTTTTGTTTCCAAACCATTACGTTATTATCATTGCAATTCCTCATAATACCCTAATATTACGGTACATGAAGAAACCATATTTCCAATAGATCAATGCAGATACATTAATAAACATTTATTACATTACTAAAAAAATATATAATGATGCGTTTGATTTTTGTTTTCTTTTTTTTACCTGGAATACTATAGCTTTAAGAAAAACATCAGAAAATAGAAGCATGTGCATATGACACAATAGCATAGTAAACACTGATCAAAGATGAATCACCTTCCTCAGCTCGACCCGCTCTTAGCAATTCATCTTTAATAACACATTGTACATAATTAGTCCAATCCGGTGGGTCATTGGGGTGCATAGTTGTTACAAGCCATCCTTCAATTAAAAACATGTTAAAATAAAGAGTTCGACGATTCCAATGAAATATCTTATCTGATTTCCAAACATACCAGCCCCCCCTAACAAGTCACCAAAAGCCGTCAGTACCAATTAGGCAAGGTATTGCTTACCTGTTACTGTAGACTGCTGCTTTAACGTGAGATCACGCACAACTTCAGTTTGCTTCGTGCTCTGTGAACTCGGTCTTTACCAGTTGGAAACTGCGGCGCGAGTTGCAATTAAATGTGTTTGTTTTGTAGTGTTCTGTTCTTTCTGAACCGGCTAGAAAATAAAAATCTGACGTCCCCGTAGTGGAAGTTTTTGATCCGGATCGCTATTTCCTCTCTCGTTGCTAATGTATGTCTCCTTCCAGCTAGGCAGTGCAATGTAATGCAAGGCAATACGTAACCCTATCAAATACAATTACACACTGTATGCGCTGCACAGACAATGGGTAAACCTAGGGCACAAATATCAATCATAAAATGATGCACAGTACAGGGAATGGAAACACAGCTGGTTGTACCCATACATGTGCAGTATTAGTTCAAGTTTTCATATAATTAATAATAATAAAAAATGCTGTTAACCTACATTTTTATAAATTTATCAAAAATTACTGACATTGCAAAACATTAGTGCTGTTCGCTTAGGTTTATAGTCACTGGCTAAAACAACAAGAACAAGTACACTAAATTGTACAATACACTAAAAAGTACAATATGTATCTGTAACTTTTTACAATCAATATAATAAAACACACTAAAGTATAGAATACATAACTGGAAACAGCATTATATTTATACCATCATTTTAAACAGTTTATTGACGGTAGAACAATAAATATATGGTAAGGAAGACATTGTTAAGACATTACGTTTATAGGCAGAAGTAATATACTTAATGTTACCGGCTCAGGTGTTTGCCTATAAATTCTCCTATTCCAGTAGAACTGTTTCTGTTGCGTCTTCTTATCAGCTGTGCAACCCGTTTAGAAAATTAAGATTAATATAATCTTTAAATTTCAGTTTGTATTCCATTATTCAGAAGCATTACTTCTGAAAACGTATACAAAATGTAATGCGCAAAATAAATAAATAAATAAATGGCCCTAAATGAACACTGCCTACATATCAATTACTTTACCGGCTCCTCTGTGTAACCCAGATTGCGTGTTTCATTGCAATGCGCAACACCTTGTTGAGAGGACTCACGCACCTGCTACATTATACATTATGCATGTGTGCGCTGAACGGTACTAGCTATAAATGACATGTGTGTAGACTGTTACAGCCTGTTCCTGTGACAATGTGGCATTAATTTCAAAGTAACTGTTATTAAAAAATAATTAACAATCCGATTAATGTCATTTATAATAAAGTACAATATAGGTTATATTAACACCGTTAAATATATGCAAGAATTGTTCCTCATGCAGCTTGTAATGTTAAAATACAGGTGGCTTCAAATATTGGACTTTTTAAAATACATGAAATAACTTTAATGTATTTTAATTTCGGAGTACAAAGCTCTAGGTCTGTTGATGTAATTGGTTAAAATATATTTTATTATGATGTATTGTATTATTATATATATATATATATATATATATATATATATATATATATATATATATATATATATATATATATTAGCTCAAACAGCCAGCTGCCCAACGTTTCGATATGGTTGGTTCAATCATTTTTTTTTAGTTAGTGAAATGTTAAAATCGATAAAGGTGATACATTTTTTTTTTTCTCCGTATCAAAATCATTACAAAAGTCCAGGGAAAAAAGAATACTCTTTAAAAAAAAATGTAGTGCTAGAGTTCAATTACATGTGTGCCCGTGCGTTTTAATTAAGCCTACCTGTTGTCCAATTTCAACTCATTAGGAATTCAATAGGAGCTCAGTCTTCAACTGGGCGGAATGAAGTTCTCACTGTGGAGCAGAATAAACAAATGAAGGGAAGAGGCAAAGATTCGCTAAAATATGCAGACCTATCAACACCTCAGTCAAAGACGTTTTAAAGCTGAAGATGCCGAATGAGCATTCTATAATCCCGAGTAGTACGACAGCAAAGTACCTGCCTGTTCGTCACATAGAGTGCGGATTCTCTGCGCTATTTACTTTTATCGCATGACGAATTCATGCCCAGCAAAATCAATAGGCGATTACAATATTAGTAAGAGCATGTGATTAGTAGGCAACCTATTAACGTTTGTGAACAGTAAACGCTCCAGTACAAGCAATTGTGCCTTAATGTATAGTTGTATTTAATAATTTCTTTAGCCCACACCCATATGTGCGCACGTAAGGTATAGGCCTAATCACCCTTGCGTCTGGAACTTGTAAACTAAAAAAATAACATATATTTAAAGTAAACAAAAGTGACCATGAAATGGCTAACTTTTTAAAAAAATATGAAAAGTTGAAATTAACTTTTGCAGCGTCCATGAGGACAAATAGTGGGAACAATGACAATTATTTACAGTAGGACTGTATCCTTGACAAAATTACTTTGCTCACTTTTAATTTAAGTTGCTCAACTAATAATAATAATAATAATAATAATAATAATAATAATAATAATAATAATAATACAAAATATACACATGTAACACATAATTTGCAAATTATAAAATAGATAATTGGGGCACTTAACAAATGCCCTTGCTCACTGTCACGTATGTAGTTTGAAACATACTACTGCAAGGCTGTATTTAACATATAAGGCATTCAAAATCTGACTTAAACAAACAGAAATGTGTTCACTTCAAAGGTAAGGTTCCTGTAGATAGCTGCACTATACCAAAAATAACCCTCCAGACACTCTTAATGTCTGAGCTCCCAGGTTTTAATTAAATAGGGCAGTACAATGTACTCTGTTATACAATAAAAAGAGGAATGAATCCAAAATATAAAATACATATTTATTGTTTACTGTACTGATATGCCCTAAACATTTCAACTTTAGCCAGAGAATCAGTACACATAGTTTCATACTGATACAGATAAGTTAAAGAGAAAGCAACGGGCAAGATCATGCCACACACATGTACTGTAGGGAAACAAGATTGTTTATATTTCTTATATTACAATAGTTAAATATGGTGACACCGAAAACTGGATTTTAAAAGTGACTGTTTACACAATTCACATTAACACACACATAAACACATATAACACATATCCTATGGAATCATGGGGGAGTGGGCCTCCATTTGATGCCTTCACTGTTTGCTGCATTATTCCCCTTAACTTCCCTATTATCCCCTTAATATGTCTGGTGACTAACGACTGTCTTTATCTGTGCCTCTGGAATTCCTTCTTTTAAATCACTTTGTCAGCGCATTTGACACTGTAGACCACAATATCCTTCTCAGCTGTTTAGAATATGTGGCACTGCACTTTCTTGCTTCCAATCTTATTGACAAATCCTACTCAGTTTGTTAGTTTTGGGGACTCCACTTCGAAAAGGTGTAAGGTGATCTCTGGAGTACCACAGGGTTATATTATTGGCCATGTTCTGTTCTTAATCTACATGTTGCCTCTGGGTGCTATTATTCAATGGAGTTTACATATATATGCTGATGACACACAGCTTTACTTCACTATAAAACCTTCTATGCATTTAAATAAGACTGACAATGCTGTTGGGGCCCAGATGACTCTTTCTAATGATGACATCAACATCCATGGAAACTACACTGTCCCTTTGAGCTTGAAAGTGAGAAATCTTGGCATCTTCTTTGATCCCTCATTGAAATTTGTAGCACATTGTGGCAAAGTGGTTTGTACTGCACAGGTATAGAGATGATGCAGCGCATTGAAACAAGAGTCCAACAAAAGTTCAATGGTAAATCACAAAGCTTTATTTATGTGTTTTAAATAATAACACTGACTATACACAACAATGTGTAAAGTTAGTAAAACCACAGGGTTCAGTCCCGAAATGATAATAATACATGATCACCAGTCCAATAGTGAGTGCTCCAGGTGCAAGTGGTGTTGTGAATGTGAAACAAGTGCTTTACAGGTGCAGTGCAGTTCGGGTCTGATGCTGTCTTAACAAACACAGATTTCCGGATCTTTAGCAGTCTACAATGACGATAAATAGACAAACAGTACACCACTCAACACTCACAATTGATTTTACTCCTTACGGTCAGTCCGCAACCATAACAGAGGAACAGATCGCTCGGCCACATCCCCTGATATACCTTCAGTCTCTCCCTCTTCGGTAGCAAGTGCAATCACGTCTCCTCCAATCCCTGGCTGACACACCACCTACCGTATTATGGCGATGACTTCTGGTATTGTGGCTCCTCCCCCTTCCTGGATAGCCAACTTCCAACTGACCCTGGAATGAACTGTCAAACTATCCAGTCCGGGGCACATTCTTTCTGTTACACAGCGCCCTCACAAGTCAGTAGGGAGATTGTTGACTTGGATTAATTCGCTCTCTGTCACACACATGTAGGGCTATTACAAAGGTGTCATTTTTTTAAATCTAAGGAACATTGCACAAATCCGTCTTTTTTTTAACTTAAGGTCAGCTGAGGTTTTGATTTATGCTTTTGTGACTTCAAGACTGGACTACTGCAATGCATTATTGGCTGGTTTTCACATAAGACTCTAAGTTGTCTGGAACTGATACAAAACTCAGCTGCACGTGTCTTAACTCAGACTACCACATCACTCCTGTGATGTCTCAGTTCCATTGAATTCAAAATATTCCTTCTAACTTTTAAATCTCTACATGGTCTTGCTTCTCCATATCTTGCAGAGTTGGTTCAAAGATATAGTCCCGGCTGAAGACTTAATTCTGCTGAGGCTGACCTGCTTGTAGTCCTTTCTAGTCATACTAATACATTTGGCGTTCATACTTTTAGTCGTATAGTCCCTTTGTTTTGGAATTCACTCCCTAGGGATATCAGAGGCATATCTTCTATATTCATGTTCAAATCGAAGATTAAAAACGTATTATTTGAAAGGGCTTTTGTTCTATGGTGATGTGAAGTGCCACAAGACATGCAAATGTATACTGGGCACTATATAAATCTGTGTTTGACTGTGTTCATCGGCAGCTACATTAAGACACATTTTGACAGGATGGAAGGTGGGTCTTAGCCAAGTTTTTCCCATGCTACTTTCATCAATTTCAACAGGATTTGTAGAACACCAGGGGACTCATGTACACCCTGTACAGAACTCCATTAGGTCCAGGAGATGATGACGTCCTTGCCTTTTTCACAGCTTGCTCTACTACTTTCCAATTAGATGCACAGTCCTCCATTTGGTATTTTGTTGGATTGATAGGTGGGATGTCTGAAGCTCCTACCTTTTTTAACATGTGTGCGTTTCTTCAAGCTATCTCTCCACCACAGACTTAATAGTGGTTAAAGCCTGGTTTCCATATGTACTAATAAATGATCACTTTAATGCGTGCATTAAAATTAACATCCTTTAGTAAATACCATGTGAATACAGGTCATCTCCTTATTCTGAGCTGGATGCTCATTTATATACATCATTATGCATTTCTATAAAACTCACATATTCATTCTGATTACCATAGTGTGAAGCACTACATTTAGTGTGCGCCATAATATGCCATGTATCGCACATGATAATGAATAAAATTGCAATAGCAAAAACGAAAATCATTAAAGTGCACACTAATTGCAATTATCACGCACCATAAAGTTTAGCGCCCTTTCGTAAATGAGGCCCTATGTCTTAGTATGTTCTGGGGCTCGAACTGTTGCTATCGTCATCTCTTCCAAAGTTAAGGTTTCTTCATGGCCCCTGAGCTGTGTGATCTTTATATCAACTTGACAACCAAAGTTATAGTTTTCTGTTTACGAAGTAATGGTTGTTCTTTGTTCATTGCCTAGTTCTATTATCCAAAACTGTGCTGTTCATAATGATAAATTCAAACTAACTTACCAGAGATGTCAACACATTGAAAAGCAGGCTGCCTTTTTTCTTTTGATCCTACAAACACTACTCTGGTATTAAAGTTATCACTACCCCATGAAAACCTTTAATTATACATTTGAAGCCAAGTGAGCCAGAAGAGTTGAAAGGTCAACGCCTCACGTGATTACTTTGGAATCAGGAAGTACTCAAAAGCGGATTTTACAGACTTAGATAAAGCCAGATCAATTCTGAAACAGAGACAAAATATTAAAATTCAATATTGGAACAAAAGAAAAAGTCAATTTACCTTTAAGATATTGTGACGAGGAGCCCCACCTCCATGTATATTTGTGCACTATTTTATTATGATTTATTCTATTATTATGATTTTAGCCCTGTGTTATTTGTCAGGACGAGCGAGATGCCATCCTCCATCTATTTATTTGTTATTGTTTCTGTTTAAAATACTTTGTGAGAATGCAAGACAATCGGCTAGTAATTATTGAATTGATTGACAGTCACGCATCTTTAGTAAACCTGTGCAGAATGTGACCGAGGGGTTGTTGAGATAATTGTTTGCTAGTTAATCCCTTGGACACCATTATAAAGACCTGAAGCTGTAGCTACAAACGGAGAGTGTGTTCGTGAGTAGAGAGGTAAACAGAAATAACAAAAAACAACAATTGTTACTCATGGGGGAACAGCCAACACAGTACTTGTTTCGTTATTGTTTGTTTGTTTCTTTTGGCCAATGTGCTGTTTATTTTGTAAAGTCTTTTGTTTTGTTTAAACTGTTTATTTTATTATTTAATAAAACACTGAATGCCTTAGTGTCTCAGTTCACCTAGCCATTGCTTTTTGTGGTTTCAGTTTCTGGTCTGATGTCACCCCTACAGCCATCCTTTCACAGGTATACTTATTATTTGTAATGTCTGTTTGTTTTTCTTTATTTGTAAAGTTTATTTTTATTCATCCAACTTACAGGGCCCAACTTCAAAAGCCAAGACGTTTTCAAAAGCCAAGTTTGTTTTCATTAGCAGTTTTAGACTGTTGTTGGTTTTATGTTTCATACATGCAGAACTTAATTAAAATTGGTGTCACAAAGACGGCCGGAGTGGGTGGCATCAGACCAGAGCCAGGAAATAAACAAATAGAGAGGTGGAGTTTGGTGGAGCTGAGCGAATGGTCTCGCTCAGCATTTAATGAATGAACAGACAGACAGAAAATAAACAGTTGTAACAAACAAAAACAGGACACTGCACATTCGCCAAATTAAAAGGACAAACAAAACAGACTAAACAAAACACGGTGAGCAGATATTTAACTACGACTACTAATATTATTATTATTATTATTATTATTATTATTATTATTATTATTATTATTATATTTATTATTATTATTATTATTATTACCTCCGTCTCCAATCCCGTTCTCCACTCACTGAACACACAACCCTGAGTATGTGAAAACATGCTGCTTTTATGCAGCTGTACCGAGACTCGATTGCTAATCAATCATTCAATTGGAGTCGCGGTACAACTGCACGTGAATTAATAAAGTGCAATTCCCTGTGCTTACATATTATTACTTTTTACTTGCACGTGAAGTGCTGTGCAATCCTCGTGCCTAAATACAAATATACATTTTAAACACTCGTGTTACACAGACCCGTTTATATCCCGTGTACCAATGACTATACACCAACATTGACACACAACATATAATACACACAGGGGCGGGCACTTTGCCACAATCGGTCAAAAGCTTTGTGAATAGGCCATTTAGACTTCCATTTACCCGAATGAGAAATCAAACCATTTCTAGATTTGCACAGAAATTCTAATTGGTTCAGGTATGCTGGATAAGTATGCTCTTCAGCGACAGTCACAGTGGATTTGGAGCATGGTTAAGCATGCTCCGCTATCTTGTACCGCCTTAATTAATAAGTTGGGACTGAGCCAGTTCTTCATGTCTTTATTATTATGCAGTTTCCATTGGGTTTAGACAGACAGTCTTACTTTAAGAACCTTATTGATCAGATTTTTTCATCACGTGGTTGGAGTGCTTCTCCAGGGGAACTCTAGTTTTTTTTTTAAGTGCACGCAGTAACTCTCACCACTGGCTTGTAAACAGTTTAATGGGGCTATTAGTGCAAAAGGACAGGAAACTTTCAAAAACAGCCCTTTTAATTATTAATGAAGATGTTTAATCTGCTGCTTAATCACCATTGTTTGCACATCTCTGGCTTGGGTGGAGCCCAGCCTTGTTTTACTGCTAACGATTGACATGACATTAATAAACACTTTTAAAGCCATGATTAATGCTGAACAGACAGCTGAATTTTGTTCAGCGGATCTCTTTTAGCAAGCCTTTAAAGAGTATGGGCGGACTAATTGACCATTTTATTGGTGGTTACTTGTTTTGTAGGAAAGGTTTACTGGACCAAATGTCATGTTTCCATTGTCCTAAAATCGCTTTATACCAGTGTATTGTTAGAACTTTATAATCAGCTGCATAAAAATTAAATTTAATGAGCGGGGTGCCGCCCGCCCTTAATTTATTATTGTTTTTAATACCCCGTGAGAATGTGTGACTGATTAGCTACTGATTATATAATTAGCTGACAGTCATGCAAACTTATTATACTCATGCAGACTATGGCTGAGGAGTTAATAAAATAACAAATAGCCAGTTAATCTCTCGGCCTTGCAAATACAGGCACTCAAATTTGGCATTATCATTGATGTTCCTGTTGGTCTCCGTCAGCAGCAATATAAAAATGTAGAAATAGTCAAAACCTCAGGAATGTACTAGTTTATATGCTTATATAGGACCCCAAGTAAAAATATGATAACATCGACTTGTGGTTATTAGTGGATGATTAGGAAACCCTGGTTGATTTATTCATTCTACAATGAAACACAAGCCTATGAGTTAATTCGTCTTTATGAGACAGTTTCAATTTTATGCAGCAGGAGCTGTTTTTTATATGGCTGAATTATCAATGTTACCTTTGATTCATGCAATATATATTCTACACATTTTAAAGAGTGCGCTGAAATGTTTATTAACTGTTTATTAACAGAATAATGTCAGTATTTAAAAATTAAAAAAAAATATTGACCCTTATCGACATATTCTGCAATCTTACAAGCTTCAAGAGGATCTGATACATGCCAGACACTATATCAAAATGACCTGTCAGGGCACCCCAAAGAAGCTGTAGCTAAACAGTGGCAGCTGTTCTCCAGGAGAAATCGCCCAGGAGGAGGGTTCCCTGGGACCCTGGAATCTCATTGTTTTGTAATAGCCAGTCAGAGGTTTGAGAGATTTATCCATTAAATTATCATAAGTTAATGTAACCGATCCCTGTGGGCTGAGCACCGAAGGGTATTTTCATGTCATTGTGAAATGTCTCATCAGGAAAGCTGTGAAGACTTATAAAGTTCTCTTTGAAATGAAAAAAAGAATTGCTGTTATGTAGAAATGTCCTACTCATCTTTAAAGTCATTCCTGAAAAATACCAGTGCATTGCAAATCCTAACAGAACCAATAGCAATAGTACTTATTTGGGACCATGGTACTGTAACTGCCATTGTGAATCCATTGGTTTGTCAAAATACAAAAATGGTTCCACTGTGGTACCATTCTGTCAATGTCTTAAAGCATTGTACAGTAGCTTTCTTTGTGCTGTAATTTCCCCTCAGTATAGAACAATTGCCTTACCATTGTAGTATCATTGAAAATCATTTGGCAAGGCCTGGCCAGATTCAAATCTAGGTTTCAGAGCTGAAAGTGTCATATCAGAAATAAAGATGCCATGACACCCTGTGAAAGGGTGGCTTGAGTGTTGTGTGTGGGTGGTGATGACAACAGCACAAACACAAATGATATGGGGCTGAATGATATGGGGCAGTACATTTACTACATTCTCAAAAAGACAAGTTTAAATAGAACACACCAAAAGAAAAGGGTACATTGGCCAAAGTTTAATAACACACACACTAATAATTATTATCAATAAACAAGTACCTTTGTTCGCTGTAATACGATAGCATTCACTCTCTCTTTCTCTTTAACTCTCATTCTTTTCTAGCCCGGAGTGGGTCTTTTATACTGTGGCTGGAGCCTTAATATCCTATTAAACAATGACTTTATTAAAACTCGGGCCGTGACATACTGGTAACCTCGGCCAGTAGCATGCAGGTGGCATCCCCTGGCAGAGGCATGTAAACGTCCCCAGGCGACGGCGAGCAGGTGACTCCAGGTGACTGCAAGCAGTTCCGGTGACCCCAGGCGAAGCAGAGCCCGCAACCCCAGGCGAAGCAGTTCTGTCGACCCCAGGCGAAGCAGTTCCGGTGACCACAGGCGAAGCAGAGCTGGGAACCCCAGGCAAAGCATAGCTGGCGACCCCAGGCAAAGCAGAGCTGACGACCCCAGGCGACTCAGAGTCGGCGACCCCAGGTGAAGCAGTTCTGGCAACCCCAGGTGAAGCAGTTCTGGCGACCCCAGGTGAAGCAGTTCTGGTGACCCTAGGCAAAGCAGTGCTGGCAACTGCAGGTGAAGCAGAGCCGGTGACCCCTGGCCATGAAGGCGGCAGCGGGAGCTCCACTTCTCCCTCGTGCTTTGTAATTGATGGCTTCCTTTTCTGGGGCGCCGGCCCCAGACTTTCCAGCTGAATAATGGCTTCTGCTGGAGTTAACACCACCTCAGGTGGCGTTGTGGAGGCATCCCCAGGCGTTGACATGCAGGCATTCCCGGGTGGTGTCTTGGAGGTATCCCTGGGCGATGATGTGTAGTCATTCCTGATTGGTATCTTGAGGGCATCCCCGGGAGGTGGCGTGGAGGCATCCCTGGGTGATGACATGCAGGCATTGGTGGGCGACGGTGACCCAGCATCCCTGGTGATGCCGATGGTGGCTTGGCAGCCCTAGGTGGTACAGGCTCGTCAGCCCTAGGTGGTGCAGTCATGGCAGCGCTAGGCGATGCAGGCTCGGCAACTCTAGATGGTACAGGCATTGCAGCTGGGGCAGTAGGAGCAGCAGTCTTCCTCCCTCTGCTGGTGGTGGAGTCTGAGGCGGCTCCTGCTCCTCCCACTCCTGGTGGACAGGGCAGCGGGCCACTTAGTGCCCACCCTGCCGATGAGGCATAGCTGTGGTGGCTGTCCGAGGGGGTACCAGGTTCAGTTCACATGGGAATGTCCCAGCTCAGTACAGTAGTGACACCTGGCTGCTGTTCCTCCAGCTGCGGTTGGTGTTGTGGCTGCTGTCGCCTTTTTCCACCCCCCCCCAAAACAAAACTCCTCCACTAAATACTGGTGATGTCAGGTTCAGGAAGCAGCACAAACACAAATGATATGGGGCTGAAACTGCCGAAGCAGTATATTTATTAAATTATAAAAACAAAACAGTTTAAACAAAACACATCAAAAGAAAAAGAGCACATTGGCCAAAGTAAAATAACACACACACTAACAATTACCAAAAAAATGAGTACCTTTGTTATACGGCAGCATTCACTCTCTTTTAATCTTTAACTCTCACACTCTTCTACTCTCAGCCCGGAGTGGGTCTTTTATACTGTGGCTGGAGCCTTAATTACCAATTAAACAATTACCTTATTAAGGCTCCAGCCACATTCCCACGAGCAACTCAGGGTGGGGATTCAACCCTATCATGCTAACCACGGCTTTTTATAACAAATAATAACCCGTCTCTAATAACAAATAATAATTACGGATGGCCTTCGTCAGTCCACACACAAACATAACAATAATAATAATAATAAAAAATAATAATAATAATAATAACAATAATAATACACACAAGGAGTGAGCACCCCGTCACACACCCAAACTCATACTTATCATGTAATCTTATAATCCAAGGCCTAATCCCTTGTAACATACAGATCAAAAAAGGGGTTACAGATTAAAGTGTTTATGACAGACACATTGTTGCCAGAAAGGGATACTTCATGGATATTGTATTTTATGAATACAAAGAAAAACTATAAACATGGGGTATGTGAATTATTTTTTTAAAATTAAATAAAATAAGGATTCCCCCAGTGCATATTGTAAGGGAAATGGCATCTCTGATGAAAATGTGTAATATGAATATGTAAAAAATATCTCTTCATTGATATGAACAGTGGTTAAAACAGTGAGAATGTGAAATTGTTTGTTTTTAGTTGACAGCATCTGTAATGGAGATTAATTTAGAAAATCACAGAATACAGCTCAGCTGTGTACCATATATGAAGATAATAATATAATGGGTTCTGTCTCTTTACCCCAAAGAATCATAATGACACATAACCTCAATAACGCAGCCCTGTTAGGTTAGATAAATGCCATAGTCACCAACACATTTAGCATACAGTGTTTATATAACCCAATAAACACAGCCTCTACCTCAAATGGTCTCTGAGATATGAAGAGCTTTGTAAAATTACATGGATGCTTTTACTTGACCTAGAGAATCATAGAATACAGTTGTGTAATTAACATATAGAAACCAAAACAAATCACATAATCACAATATGGCAGCTATTTTAGGTCACAGGTCAAAAATTTTGCACGAAGGATTTTCATAAGACATAAAAAATTGTCTGCGTCTGAAATTTTTTATGAGATATTATCAGTTGACAATTGGGGGCTATATATATATATATATATATATATATATATATATATATATATATATATATATATATATATATATATATATATATATATTTGGCTACATATATAATTAACATTGCTGAATGAGCTATCATGTAAGTGTTACCACTTCTGATATTTCTATATGTAAAGCACAGATCCACACAGTACATGATAATTACAAATTATATTTAAAAAATAGCGATTGAGTTTGGATTCAGAAACTGCCAGCTTAATCAACATCTCTGGTTCACGCTTATTGTATTATGACATCCCTTACTAAAAATATTCCATTGTCAAAATGCTATGAACATTACAACACCTTTGATGAAATACTTTTGAAATGGCATAATTCATGAAAGATTCTTTGAAAGTAATATTGTGTTTATTGATGGTATGCATGTCATTCGGTTCGATTTAGCATATGGACTTAATCACTCTCGATTCAATCGCTCACAGGTAATAGACCATAGGAATCAATGTAGGTTTCCACCGTTTGTTTTACATTTAGTTTTCCTATGCCATATTTAAACTACTTTCAAACAATGTGCTAATAATGCAATTTTAGAAATCAGCCAAGCTTTTACTAGTGCCTTGGATTATCAATTAAGTGCCAAAGTGCATTTCATACACAGAAAATAACAATTAATGAACAAATTAAATCATTTGTGAAAATAATTTAGTCTAAAAAAAAAATCCCATTATAGCTGTCTGAGTGAGACAAAGAAAACAGAAAAGGTAATGTAGTTTACCATTTTAAAAGGGTGATCAGTGAAATGTAATAAGATTTGACCAAAACTGGATCGCATCTAATTATAGATGTCAATGAAATAGAAAAATAAAGATGAGGGAGGGGTCTTCAACTCCATTTTAATTCTGTTTATTTATAATTGTTGTCTCTTCAGTAATAGTGACAAGCAGACTACATTAAACTGCACTTAACACGACTTATCTCAGTTATCTGTACAGTGTGTTGTGAGGTTCAACAAAAAACAGTAACATTGTTCATCATATTTGTTGTTAAACCATAACATTTACTTAAAAAGCAGAATCCCTAACATCATAGGCACAAACAAACAACTCAACAAACACATGAATACAAAAATAAAAGATTACTTCTAAAGATTACTTTCTATTTATTAAGTTGTTTAGAAACAAAAAGAGCATGAACTCATTTTTAAAGCTAGGAAAATCTTACCAAACACATCAAACCTGACAAAGGTATATTTAATATGTACAATGGCACATTCCAAATTTACTAAGATTTACCAAGATTCTGGTGAAAATTCTTAATATTCATAATGAGGGGGAACAATTAGAAGCAAAAGGATATATTGTACAATATGTTAGATATTAATTACCTGCTTGGGGGAAAAAATAAATAAATAAATTACACATGATATTTATACATTCTTCTAAAAAAAAAACTGAAATAACTGTAATCTTTATCTGCAAAGCTCCAATTGAGCACCCTACACAATTTTTCAGTGAATTCAGCAATAATAACATTGCTATCATATTAGGAAAATAAATATTTGAACCCCCTATTAGATACATGAGGAAAAAGCAACTCCCAACATTCTGGTCACATCAAGTCAAAATCATGGTAAACTGCTTTATCTAAGTGGCAAACATAATAATTGTAATTATTACATTTCCACGTTGTTGTTCTGAAACCTTTGAAGTACATTTTGTGACATTGCACATTTAAATCCACACATGTTTGCTAAAGGACAGGAATTACCACATCCAGATCTTTCAGCATTAAATACTCTGACACGGTAGGTGTATTTACACTGCCTGTTTTTAGGGCGGCTTTTTTAGGTGCTTTTTTCCTGCAGTGTAAACGCACCTACAGTGTCGTGTGTGTGTTTATATATATATATATATATATATATATATATATATATATATATATATATATATATATATATATATACAATATAAGATTAATCACCGCAATATGAACAAGACACTATATTGCTTGTGATACCACTCTGCCTCTTCCACCTTTGTGGTTTGGGGCGAGGAAAACTCGTCATCCCTTCAGTGGTCGTCATGACGTCACCGAGCACGTATTGTAATTTAGATGGTAGGAGTGCATTCGGACGTAAGCCGGCTCATGGCACAACCTCAGTGTAAATGCTACGTGAAAAATGATAAGAATCTCCGCAATCAATTGGACCTGAGTCGGCTTAGGTTCGAGGTGGTAGTGTAAACGCAGCATGTGCGTGTAAAGCATTATGATCCCGTCTTAAAAGGCAGATTAGTAGAGATGAGAGTTTTCATTTCAGAATGTAGATATTACAATGACCCAGATTGTAAAACAATCACAATAGCTAACTAAACAGTAATGAAAGGCAATCATCCTTATGTGAAAAATTAAATAACAGATACAGTGGTTTTATCACTTGGTCGAACATTAAGTCAATATGTGCCTTTTTAGGGAATGTTGCAAATGAGAATATAATACGTTTTTCAACTTTTTGTTTGCATTTAGGAAGAAGGCCAGTGTTCTTCACTGCTTAATAGTTTTCAATCACGTCAGATAAACGAAAGATGTAGATTCCCCTTCACCCTGAAATACTCCAGTGTCTTTTGTAGGTTTTAATTTCTCCAATAAGGAATATTTTACAAGGTGATTGAGTGTCTATAGTTCTGTACATTTCTATTCGATGGTTCGATTGCTTGCTTGGCTTTGAGGGTGAAAGTGTGTCACTTACACTCACATACACTTAAAACGTATTAAATCCTGAGACCCATTGTTATATGTGGAATCCAGGTCAGGGCATTCATAATCTGTGTCCTCATTATTTTGTGTTGAGCCCATCACATTACTTCATGTATTGGGTCACTTATCCCATGGTAAAATACCTTTAAATAACCTTATGCCATGTGATATATCTGGCAGTATCTTGTCATGATGGCAGACCCTAGCTTTGTACTATTAAGTGTCAGACACCCACCAGTCAATACACAGAGCAGCGGTATACCTAAATATTGCTTTTTAATAAATCGCCTTCATCCCAATGAATCACTTATTTCTGTTTAATCACATAATCAGTATTATTAAGTATGCCTGACAGAAACAAATGATGGTGTCAGTCCCTAATTATGCTTTGATGAATATATCGCTGTAATCTATATTAATTGCTGAGTATGTACAATTATGATTACTTATGCAGGTTTTGGCTTAGATCATGTTTTGCATGTCTTCGGCTGGCAGGAGTAAAAATAACTCATTAAGGTGGGAATATGCAAAATGTGGGCACTGCGGCAAAAAGGTCTTCCTCTTTAAGGTGTGCTACCTGTCAAACTAAACAATACTGTACAGCCCTTTCATAAAAGTACAATCTGTAAACCTCACCTGTTGCATTGCATCCAACTTTTTGTCCAAAATGTATTACTTTTTTAATCTATGTATACAGTCAGGACAATCTTCAATAAATAACCACCTTTATTATAATACAAAATCATGTAGATTTCCAAATACACTGAACCCAAACAATGGTTGAAGGACTGTGTTTGCGAATTAAGTTTACATACCTAATAGGTTGATGGGAACTTGCGGGCAATTGGCTTGTATATTGACCAAAGAATAAATGTGCTGTACTAGGGAGTGCATTCAAGACACATTAGATTTCCTGCCTGAAAACCTTACAAGCTTTATATTCATTTTTTAAAATCAGTTTGACCTGTTTTTCTATTTAAAAACTCCCATTCTAATGTCACTTCATCATTGCAACCCTTTTGCAATGAAGGGGGACTAAAGAGCAACTAACAGCCTCTGTTCCCATCAGGTCTGGTTTTCATAATGATAATGATTTTGACTCCCATAGAGCAGGATTTCTTATCTAAAGATCAGACACAACCCATGAAGCAATTCAGAAACAAAATGCAAAAAATAATTAGCTTGAAGAGTATGTTTATGTTTTCTGCATAGCCCAGTGTTTATCAGACAGTGTGTTTACTTATAATTTCTGTATAACTATAAAAGCTATACCTCTTCCACGTGTGTCATGCCCTATGTTTCATAGCAGTCCCATGTTCTCAATGTGTGGAAGATATAGACACCAGAGACACCAGAGGCAGTACTGGGTATGAAAAAGCGCTGCTTGCACCGTTCTTTATTAAATGAAAAGTTTAAACAAAAACCGAAACACTTTTATATAAAAAAAGGGACTTGTTGGCCAAAACAAAACAAACAAATAATCACTCTAACTGCAAAATCGTGCTGGTTTTGAGACAACACGTCTAACACTTGTTTTTATTTTACCTCTTCGCTCCCATTCTCTAATGCTTGATACTGTCTCTTTAATGAGCCAAGGCAGTCTCCTTTATATCACTTGGCTGGAGCTTTAACTACCCATTGATTAAACAATTACATTATTAAGGCTCCAGCCACATTCTTCCATTTTTATTTAAGGATGGGCAAGTAACCCCACCCTTGCCAAACAATAACAATAACGTAATAATAATAATACCAATGAAAACAATGGTTATACATAAATAAATATACACAAGGGGTGGGAACCCCATCATAGTGTTGTTTGTTTGTACATGAATTCTGTAATATCGGTCCAATAACAGGCAATCATTAGTCTTCAAGTGTATAACTGAAGTTGTTTATTGAGCTAAAGAGACAGATGTTTTTCCTCTGTTGGTAGATTTGTATTTGCATTATACAATTAAGTACTGAGATTAGAAAAACGGCCCCAACCACCCAGCACAATGTCAAAACAAATGAAAGATTAGTAGAACCTTGTACATAGAACACATAAGCACATTTGTACAAAAATATGTTCATTATTTTGTGTTTGAAATGTTGACATATTTTGTCAGATAGCTAACATCGTTGATATGTCTTTACCACAAACATACATTACCGACATTCTATTTCAGTTTGCATTTAATTTTTTATTAGAAAAATTGTTTTATGCTATGTTAACTAGTAAACAATTACCAGTAATTACATTTGTTGTAAGGAATTACACAGTCATTTTGTATTATATTTTTCATTTTATTAGCCCTAATCCTAATCGTAACCTATTTGATAGTAAACAGTTAGCAATAATTATCCATTAACATATCTCCTGATGTTATTGCTCATATAATCTGAAACAAAAACACATTGGAAATGTGAAAAAAATGCCAAGTTATCAAAAATGCCTAGCCATTTAAAGTAGAGATTAAAAACACAAGCCAAGTTTCAATAAACAACTGGGGCAACCTTGGCCAGCACCAAGCAAATAGGCACAACCTGCCCAATTTTTCTACTACTTGTTTGTTTCTACTGGCTTTTGTTTTTCATCTGTTTGATCCGCTTTTATTGTGCCTGAAAAACACAAACCAATTTAGTGACCCCCCCACCCCCGAGCCCTATTGGTTCACACACACAGGGGTACATTTACATATACACGGTCCAATTGCTCTGACCCTCGGTCCCACGCAAACAGCTGGTTGGTGGAACCAAGCACAAATCACAGTGAAGCCAACACAGACCCCGTCTACATACAGCTGCACTGATTGTGTATTCTAGATCTGCCCTGTTTATTAAGCATAGTTTACCACCTGTATTTAATAAAACAATGTTAATTGCTCAACATATTTTTCTTCTATTTTCCTTCTCATATTCTGCTTGGCTGATCCCACCCCGATCAGAAAGAACAAGTGTCCCTCCTGGGTGCTACATATGTTCAGCAGCAATCTGCCACATAAATTAAAGTGAATATTGTTTTAAATAAACACAATAATTGATTCAGCATAATACAACTGACATATCCAAATTCTATCATCATTTTAATATTATTTCATCAACAGTATGCCACAAATACATGCAGTAGAAACTATCAACAGTACATATGCATTTTAAAGTTATGTGTGCAAAACTATGTATGTTCAATGAAAAATGTGTTTGTTACACATAAATAAAATACATTTAAATACACATAATGTTTAGAAGAGCTATCTAAAGTATAATGGCTTTTTATTGATTGTTGTTGTTAACACAGCTTAACTTTCTAATGATGGCCATTCTTGTTTGATCAGTCTAAAACAACAAATTAGACGCGCAGTTTTGAAAATGTTACCTGCTTCATAGTAATGTCTTTCTTTTATGAAGTGCTGTGGTATAGTGCTATTACAGGGTGACACCTCCCACAATGAAATATCCACACACAGATGTTTTTTAAAGCTAAAAATGAAAAGCTCAGAGTAATAGAATCCTCTTAATTACTAAAAAGCTGTAGAGCAGGATAAAAAGCAGAAAAAGAAACTGGAGGATATATTTCATTTTTGCATATCATGTTTATTACCATAAATATATTCATATTTTTTAATAAAGTACTGGATACATTAAACCCTTCCTTTGCTCACAGTCCAACTAATTTTCTTTCGTTGTACAACCACAGGGAACCCCATATAAAAATAATTATACACTATACTAAGATGAATGGGATTATGTTGGTTTCTTAATTTATTGATCGAAAAGGTTTCTCTTTTCATTCCATTTTCCCTATAAAACATCAGCTATCAAAAGTGTCACACAACAGACCAGCTTGGTCACAGTGTGGGAATGTGCTAACAGACTGAGCAGTTTAGTTACTTGCATTTTATTATGGTTCACCATACTTCTACCATGATATACCACATTTCTTAAAGCAATTGGATGTTGTCGATCCAGGAAAGAAGTTCTGGCCTAATTTTTAGTTCTAATATTTTTAAATATCTTTAGCATTTTGTATTTCTGTTTTGCAAGTTATTTCCAAATGCCTCAGCATAAATCTACATATTTGCTTGTAATGGCAGAGGTGACTATTACAGGGCGTTTATTTTATGTGGTATGGGGGAGAGGGGGTGTTGCAGGATTGTTAATATAATAGGTCTAGTATACACACTCTAATGTTTTCTTATTGTCCCCCTCAAGGGTAATATGCATGCAATTATCATGGCAACCAATAAACACAAGCCATCAAAACTGGGCTACTGAACAACATTTCTGTCTTTTTTGCATAATACCATTTCACAACATGAGAATAACACAATTACAATAAAAGCAATTTGATTTTAATTTAGCCACAGGAAGCTAGATTCCCTTTGACCCCCACCTGTTTGGTACAAGCACAGAAATAGTTACATGTTTAATGACCTGCAGATTGTAATTAAGTGAAATAAATATTTGGATGTTACAATTAAATTAATTTAGAATTGAGTATTTTGTTTCTTTTTTTTTTTTTTTTTTTTTTTTTTTTTTTATATGGCGTTCTGTAGAAAACAAACATTTTCCTAACTGCTGGAGCAAAAATGTTCTAAAATGTCCTGCAATAAATATTAGAATTACTGATTTGTAGATTTGATAATATTTTTGTAGGATTTTTTTTTTTCCAGCTGTACATTATGGAAAATATTACCAAAGGTCCCTGTGGTAATCTAAGACATATGTGTGACATTTAGGTAAAAACTAATTTGGAACGCTAAAATCAAGATCAGTGCAAAGTATAAATCATTTTAGAAGATGTGCCATCATCATATCTCTAATCTATAAGTTATTTGAAATGGCACAATATGCATAAAAACATCTAGTCATTTGTTGATTTTCTAGGGACATATTACTGCTGTTCCTATTCTGCCCCATATCTCCAGTTCAATATCCCTAATTTCAAACAAAGGAGAAATCAAAAATCATACAGATCTTTCTATTCACTGAACTATTAAATGTTGCTTACACTGGGAATGTGGAGAGCACCCTACATCTCCTTAGTCATCTTGAAAACTGGGAACAAGGAATAAGATGAGATGCTGATTATTTTGTATCCTAACTACTTAAATGCTAAATCTGTTTGGTTGTCAGAACTACATGTGTCTATACAATAGATCTACTTAATGGTAAATCTAAATCCCACTTTTAATGTATGTGACTCTCTTTAGTATATTTCTGCCTGTAAAAATATATTAAACTCAAGAGAGGGTCCTTTTTTATGATTCAAACAGTGGTGTAGTGTCATTTTAATAGAACCCACAATCTCTAACAAATTGTCATTCTAGATTATTATTATTATTATTATTATTATTATTATTATTATTACTTGATTATTAAATTAGTACGGTTAATATTTACTGTAAAGGATACTATTGATGCTACGTGAGAGGCACATGTTTTTGTTTGTTTTTCAATAAAGGACACTCAAATATGATGTTGAATTTTAAATAAAAACCAAGGGGCTGTATTTTTAAAGTGCTTTCTCCATTCTTTATTTAACTCCTATCTTTTTAAGAAGAAAAAAATCTTGTCACTGTTACAAAATGAGAAATAAACACAATGACAGTGCTGAGAAGAGATTGAGTTATATTATTTAGTTGTTTAGTTCTAGTTTTGAAAAACGAACAGGCATTTTACCTCTTTCAAAAAATAGCAGTTGATCGAAGACTGGAGAAAATGTGTCTCAAGGAATCTTAGGAAAACATATCACCTTTTTTGTTTATGTCTTTTTTTTCTCCTTTCAAAAACAGGAGTCAGTTACAGACTGGAGTAAATGCTTGCTTCTGCATATAATTTTAACCTTAGGATGTTCACATTGACTATGAAATAGCACAGATTCCTCAAGTCAAAAGAAGGAGATTACCATATAGCATAATAAAGGTACTTATTTTGCAGAAAAAAAAAATTCAACAAAATAATACAATCCAACCGCATCCCTGATTTCGTATGAAAACATCTCTGTCAAGTAACATTTCCATAAAACTGGCTGTATACACGCAAACACACACACACACATGCATGCCAGTTTAAATTCTAAAGCTCTATTTACTGCTGTTTTAGTCCTAATATAAACTTTCCTTCATAAACAGTTCACCTTGAGGCTGTAGTTTGCCTTTTGCAATGACTAATGACATTCATTTTCTTTGACGTGAGTAATATATTGTAAAGACAGGAGAGGATCGCATCTGGTTCAGTTTCATGAGGGATTCTGGGTGCATGTATAGCTACAGCCAGTTTGTCCTCAAACTGTTTTAGTGCTGATGTGAATCGCATGCATCATTGAGTGGTGGGTAATGTGGCTAGAATTAACACTCATCAGTAAAGTAAGACAATGCTATCTCATTAAAGGCACTTGTCTCTCAAGGGGCTTCTGCTGGTTGTTAAAACCCTGGCAAAGTAACGGAATGGATTGCCAATGCAAATGATACAACAGTAGTTACAAGCAAATCTCCTTTTGTTAGACAAACCCCATTTACAATACTGTGCCCAGTCTTGGTTACCTCACTACAAAAAAATAAATGATCATACCTAAGAAGGTACAGTGAATGGCTGCTAGGTTGATCTCAAGAGTTATGAGGATAGGTTAAAACACTTAAATCTCTTCAACCAAGAAAAAGACGAGAAAGAGAGGATTTAAATTATATTTATAAAATTGTAAATGGCATAGATAATGTTAACCCACTTCAAATTTAGCACAGAGATTAGATGGGAGGACATAGATTAAATAAAAGTAATTTCACAACAGAAGGTAGGAAGCAATTCTTTATAATATAAAGAAAGTTATACATGCATGGGATAGAAGTATTTGTTGGGAAGTGTGCAAAATATTGTACCATATTACTGCCTAACTCAGTGTGGCTGGGCAGAGGTATCAAAGGTCAGATTAATGTCTCGACATGTAGAAATATTGTCCTTATTTGAAAGTTGTGCCAATAAGGCAAATCTAACAATATGGACAATGAAAACAGCGCAGTATTTCAAATACTTTAGAGTAGATTCTGCAAAATGCATAAAAAGAGTTAAGGAGAGTTCAATTCTAAAGCTATTTTTTAAAAGTCATTTGTTTTTCTGTTATTAAGTATTATTATTAAGTTAATTTTTGGAAATTAACATTACGTATACATTTGCTTTTGATTTCAACTAAAGCTAAGGTTTACAATTTTAGAAAAGCAAACTATGAAGGTATGAAACAGAGACTAACAGAAGTAGATTGGAGTAAAATAGAGAAAACACCCACAGAAGAAGGATGGTTGTTCTTCAAAAACGTAGTACTAGAGGCGCAAAACAATTATATCCCTAAAGTAGACAAATCTAAATGTAAAACTAAATTGCCAAAATGGTTTAATAGATCAATTAAAAAAAATATTCAGCGAAAAAAGGCACTTTACAGAGCATTAAAAAAGGACCAAAAAGAAAGTACACAGAAAGAGTACACAGAACTGCAAATGCAAGTCAAAAAGGAAGTTAGAAAGGCCAAGAGAGAAATAGAAATGAACATTGCTAAGGGAGCTAAAACCAATTCCAAAATGTTTTTCCAATATTACAACAGCAAGAGAACATTCAAAGAGGAGATTAAATGTTTAAGAGATACAAATGGCAAAATCGTAGAGGAAGAAAAAAAATAGCAAATATGTTAAATGATTACTTTTCACAAGTTTTTACAAAGGAAGATACTGACAACATGCCCCACATGTCATCCAGTTCCTATCCAGTTTTAAATAACTTTAGCATAACTGAGGCAGAAGTGTTAAAGGGACTAGGAGCTCTTAAAATAAACAAATCCCCTGGGCCGGACGAGATCCTCCCAGTAGTACTCAAAGAAATGAAAGAATGCTTTTACAAACCGCTAACCAAGATCATGCAGCAGTCTCTTGACACAGGGGTGGTACCGACAGACTGGAAAATTGCAAACGTAATACCGATCCACAAAAAGGGAAACAAAACTGAACCAGGTAACTACAGACCAGAAGCCTGACTTCTATTATATGCAAACTTATGGAAACTATAATAAGATCCAAAATGGAAAATTACCTATATGGTAACAGGGTACTGGGAGACAGTCAACATGGTTTTAGGAAAGGGAGATCGTGCCTAACTAACTTGCTTGATTTTTTTGAGGATGCAACATCGATAATGGATAATTGCAAAGCATATGACATGGTTTATTTAGATTTCCAGAAAGCTTTTGACAAAGTCCCGCACAAAAGATTAATTCTCAAACTGAACGCAGTTGGGATTCAAGGAAACACATGTACATGGATTAGGGAGTGGTTAACATGTAGAAAACAGAAAGTACTGATTAGAGGAAAAACCTCAGAATGGAGTGTGGTAACCAGCGGTGTACCACAGGGATCAGTATTAGGTCCTCTGCTATTCCTAATCTACATTAATGATTTAGATTCTGGTATAGTAAGCAAACTTGTTAAATTTGCAGACGACACAAAAGTAGGAGGAGTGGCAAACACTGTTGCAGCAGCAAAGGTCATTCAAAATGATCTAGACAAGATTCAGAACTGGGCAGATACATGGCAAATGACATTTAATAGAGAAAAGTGTAAGGTACTGCACGCAGGAAATAAAAATGTACATTATAAATATCATATGGGAGATACAGAAATTGGAGAAGGAATCTATGAAAAAGACCTAGGAGTTTTTGTTGACTCAGAAATGTCTTCATCTAGACAATGTGGGAAAGCTATAAAAAAGGCTAACAAGATGCTCGGATACATTGTGAAAAGTGTTGAATTTAAATCAAGGGAAGTAATGTTAAAACTGTACAATGCACTTGTAAGACCTCATCTTGAATATTGTGTGCAGTTCTGGTCACCTCGCTATAAAAAAGATATTGCTGCTCTAGAAAGAGTGCAAAGAAGAGCGACCAGAATTATTCCGGGTTTAAAAGGCATGTCATATGCAGACAGGCTAAAAGAATTGAATCTGTTCAGTCTTGAACAAAGAAGACTACGTGGCGACCTAATTCAAGCATTCAAAATTCTAAAAGGTATTGACAGTGTCGACGCAAGGGACTTTTTCAGCCTGAAAAAAGAAACAAGGACCAGGGGTCACAAATGGAGTTTAGAAAAAGGGGCATTCAGAACAGAAAATAGGAGACACTTTTTTACACAGAGAATTGTGAGGGTCTGGAATCAACTCCCCAGTAATGTTGTTGAAGCTGACACCCTGGGATCCTTCAAGAAGCTGCTTGATGAGATTTTGGGATCAATAAGCTACTAACAACCAAACGAGCAAGATGGGCCGAATGGCCTCCTCTCGTTTGTAAACTTTCTTATGTTCTTATGTTCTTATGTATAATACCTTGTTTTGTTCAGTTAGCATATATTATTGAAAAGTGAGTTCCGAGCTTTCAAATCAGACCCTTCGTGGCTAATTGCACCACAAGTTTAATGATGATTCAACAAATAACTCCAGCCTGCTCAACTCAATAATGTTACTCAAACGATGAATGCTTTATTATAATAAACACCGAAAACGAAGAGAACTGTGGCTTCCTTGGTTATTATGTTATGCTGGGCCTGTTGTTTTCTAATTGCTCCATATCAGGTATGGCTACAAGAAATCAAAGGTGTATAGATTTACCGTAGTGAGTGTGGTTAGCTTATTAGCCATACCTGGTTTGGCAATGCCATTTATTAAAAAGTGATATTCCCTATTCAAACTTCTTAAAAAACATGCAGTCATCACATTTGTGAATAAAGTGAACGGCAATCAGATGGTTTTACCTCATTTTGATCATGCATTATTTAAGTAGTGTGGATACGCGTAACTTCTATACATTTCATATGCAATTGTGCCATTTATAACTCTCTCTCATAAAGCTGCTGCACAATTTTTTCAGACCACCATTTAAAGACCCAGTTGAAGGCCTTGCATCAATTAATTCTAATAAAAGGACATTAATGTGCAAACACTAAAGTGGTGGTGGGTTCATATAGACAACATATTACAGACCATATCAGAGTGAATTATATGTAGTTCACAAGGGTCAGCGCATTACAAAATGATTCTCTTTAATTATTTACAACACATCTACTGTATTACAGGCTGTAGACCTACTGGATGGGATTTCTACCTCTCTTTTACTGTTATTCAATCCTTAATGTCAGATATGTATTAGCTTTGGATTTTTTTTGTTTTTTGTTTTTTTTTGTTTTACATCACCCTTAGGATCTCAAATGGCATTACGCAGTTAGGTTCATTCCATACAATCTGGAGGCAATTAAACATGCTAATGCCAAATCACAATGCCAAACAGTATTATCAGCTTTCAGCTTGTGGGTCAAAACATTTGATGCATTTTATGGTCACATTCAATGATGCCATCCATGGCACAACACAAGAGGGAGGTCTTGCCTGTCCAAGGGTTATAACCCTTTAATAGCTTTGTTTAGAACTTTCACGACTTGTGTTTCAGTGAGAAGTGTGACGGTGGCCACCAGTCAAGGTTCCCTTTGTGGCTGTTACAGTAAACATTCTAGCTCTTTTATTCCATTTCGTAGAAAAGGGTTCGAGTAAGTATTGTTTCTTTACGATTTAATGCATGGAAACCCTACATCACAATGGGATCTATTTTAAGTTAGCTAAACCTGCTCTTAGCACAATAAGGGATACTGATAATCGGAATTTCTGCTTAAATGGGATACAACACTGGGAGAGGGTTTTTCCCAATGCTATTTATGTCGTTTAATTGGGACATCACTTTGTTTAATTGGGATACAGTATTTTCAAATAATGAGCGGAGATCACTTTTCAGAGCAAGACAGGTTCGCATAGCACAGCGCAGTGAGTAGGTGATTACGCTGTGGCTTGCGTAAATTGTGTAAACCACGTTGAACTGCTGAAGGAGCTGGAGTCTCCTGTGGTTTCTCAGGCTGCTGTTGCAAAGAAAGTCGGTGTGTCAACATCGCAGGGGTCTTGCCTTGTAATAGGATGTGATTTCATTCTTTTTCATTTCATGTAGAAATAAAAAAACAGTGATTCATTTTGTTTAGGAATAACAAAAAAAAATGCATTTAATATTTAACACGTGACATGATTTCCTTCTTTTCATTTAGAAACAAATAAGTATGACTAAGGTCATCTCAAATATCTCTTGTTTAATTGGGACAGCCTCTTATTCGGGATAGTTTTTCCTGAGGTGTCCCGATTAAGCGGCGCTAACTGTACAGTCATCCTAAAACTTGTAAACCTGCTAAAATTTCTCCTCTCCACTCTGTTACTGTATTAGATAAAATTACTGAGGAGTCAATACATGACTCTTGGTGGAAAACACCAGCAGGATAATATAGAGTATACGAGAAGGATTTAATCCCACATAACTCAGCTATCTACAGTTCAAACACAGTGTATGCCATGAGAGATTTGGTGAAGAATTACATTTGACTGCACTGGCATTTGATCTCTAAATTAAAAACCTACCAATAAAATAAACAGAAAACCTATAGAAGGTATGAATTCTATGATGTGTTGTAGAGTGATGCTCTTACTGTTGCTTATTAAACAACCCAGAAAATAAATAACTAAATAGACAACAGTGATAAAGCAGAAGTGGTAATTGAGTGGGTTGATTTTGTAAGAGACAGACGTGGCAAATAACTCTATAACCATAAGCTTACCCTATATCTGCAACAGCCATGCATGTATCATACACGACCATAGGATCAGCAGCTCACTGCATTAACAACTGCCATACAACTGAGAACAAGACAGTCAATGCAGTAACAAATAGTAGCTATGCTGCTTGCTGTCATAAGTTCCTTCAGAATGTATCTGTTCATATCAGCATGATGTTTAAAAATATAAATAGAGAAAACTGATTAAATGTATCTCTAAATAAGTAGATTTTTTTGTGTGTGGAAATTGGGACATTTATGGCTGCAATTCATTCACCATAGTATGTAGAGCAATATAGTAATAGATGTGCTCAAAATTGTTTAATGAGCTGCTGTCTTGTGATATCAAAAGACGTTGCTAAGAGAGACAGGGTTAAATAAGCCTGTCTCAGCACTTCCTCCTGGATTAAACGATCTCTTGTTATTCCTAAAGCTGTCAGCTATTTGTAAGCATGCTATCAGGCCTCCCTTTTCTTTTGGTTTTGTAAAAACTAAATGAAACAAGGTAATTAGCTTGTTACAATTAAAGTGACTCGACTGGATAAATTGTAATCACCCAGAATGAAGTTAGGCATCCCTGCAGGTCCTGGACAGCCAGCTGAGAAGCCTCATTTGCATAATTAAAATATACAAATGATAATGGATTTTGTACTCAATTTCCAGCGGCTGTAAATTCAGAAATATGAAATTACAATAACGCTGTAACGAGCCTTGAGGTAATAAGGGTGATGTTTGATAGGAGGGGTGTTTATGTACTGTGTTTTTGCTATCTAAAAAGAAGGACTAAAAGATGAAAAAGTGATATTAGGTAATAATTCCATGGTTAGAAATAAAAAGAAAGAAAAAGAAAAAAAAAATGGGACCAATTACATCTGCAAATTGTAAGCTGCTGGTTTGACATGCTCAGCCTAACCTCAGGGGAAACCTTTTCCCTGATTACAGAAAATTGGGAATGAATTTAACATTTAAAGAGTTGTCCAAAGACAAACTGAAATGAAATTAGACTCTATGTTTTAGCTCGAAGCATTGAGAAGCAAGAAGACAACAGGAGTTTTGCAATTAGGTGAGGGAAGATGTCATGAAATTAGGCCTTAAAGCTCTTCCGGGTGTACGTTTACTGTTTAAGTTTGCAGGAGTTTAGAGCTGTGGTCTATTTCCAATTAACCTGTTCATGTAAGACAGGAATAGATTATTTTACTTTAGCTTAGAGGTCCCTCTCTGTGAAACCAGAATCAGATAGTATAGTTACCCAAATATCCCACAGAACTAATAATTGAACTATTGAATATGAAAGTGCCTGATTCATTCAAAATCTTTCCAAATTCAAATTGTTCATCTGATGTTTTGGCTAGGGTTGGACCAGCCAGATTTTTGAGAATTCTGTGTTTGGCACAAATGTATTCGTTAGTTAAAGCAGCATATGTTTCAGGCTTCTTTGTTATTCTTGCATCCCAACAGGTCTTACATTAAAAAGTCACAGACTATTTGTTAACATGTTATAAGCTACAGCAGTTGTTAACAGTTAAACTATTATCACTGCTACGACTACCACTGCTACTGCTATGACTATTATTACTACTACTACTACTAATAATAATAATAATAATAATAATAATAATAATAATAATAATAATGATTTTGACAATTTACCCTAGTCTAGCTTTATCATATGGGAATTTCAGAAAGTATCTATCTATCTATCTATCTATCTATCTATCTATCTATCTATCTATCTATCTATCTGTGTGTGTGTGTGTGTGTATTTCACTCCATACACTATTCAATTGCAGAGTTGGGAACGTTACTGAAAAAAGTAACCTTACTAGTTATTCGTTTATTCAGAAAAAAGGAATAAAATGTCCTTCCTTATTACTTAATAAAAAAAAAAAAACAATGAGCTGATATAATATATGTGGCCACCACTGTAAGCAAGCAAGCAAACAAACAAAAAAATAAATAAAGTGGTATGTACAGTCAAGTATGAGACGCCTCCTGATCTTGTCCTATTAATCTTCAAAATATGTGGTGGTAGACACGTTTCCTCTATGATGCTTATGAAGTATATCATCAAAAAGCAATTTTTTGTTTTTATTCCTAGTGCCTAGCATTATTCAAAGACAAGGCTCACAAAGATTGATTTGATTGCCCCACAGCTTATTATTGCCAGGAGACATACCAGAAGAGCGACTGCATCATCGGTACTGAGGCACTGAAATTAGAGCAGTCTGGCGCATCAGGGTTAAAAAAGAAAAGACCACTATTGTAAGTGCATAACAGAGAAAAAGTAACAAGATTAACACTTATTTTTTGCAGAAAGTAACTGCAATATTATTACACCCATTAAAAATATAACTCGTTATATTACTTCATTATTGACAAAAGCAATATTATTACAGTAACGCATTACTTAAGTAATGCGTTATGCCAGCTCTATTCAATTGCTTGCCAACACAAACTGATTCAGCCAAAAGGTGTTTTCCTGTTCACATTGGTAAATTGTCCATGCAGATTTTTCACAATCTCTGAATATAGCTAAATATGGCTTGAAAATAAAGTATTTTGTAAAAATGGAGGGAAAGATTCAATGTGAGTGGCAGAGAAAGTGTGCAGTGCACCTCCAACATTCACCTTTGGGCCATGGCTAACAAATTGCAGAAGAAAAACGTGATCCAGGTTCTCTCAGTCAAAATGTAACCAATGGAAATAAATTCAGAAGTCTGTACGTCTTTTAAGGACCAGGTCAATATTGGAATTAGATACTATTCATCAGTATAGTGCAGTTGATTGTTACTTTAGGGCAATGGAAAGACCATATTGCCAGTCAAAACTTTTTTAGAGTTAGCTATCACCTAGGCAATTTATCTCATAAATCCTAGCATCACAACCTTGGTATTTTCACCACTAAAGGCCTTTCTCTGTATTTTTACTTTAAAAGGAAGTGCAAACCATAATTAAGTTCTGCAATTGTACACTGCGACTGCAATGCGTTAATGTTCAGTAGAGGGAGCAATATTACACCTTCACTGAAGGTAAATAATTTGTAGTCATTTAATGTAACTGAGCCCATTGGATGGCATTCTCATCATGTGGGTTTGCATACTGGAATAATCTCTTTATACACACCAAGATAAAAAAAAAAGGTCAGACATGAACCCGGGACCTCCCGCTTTGAAGCACTGCACCGATATTGCTGTACAAAAGATCCGTTCTCCCTTGCAGGAGTAGATATCAGGCATGTCTTCATGTTAAGATTGTATCACCTACCAGCCCAACCCCTGAGCATGCTACACAGTCCCCTGTCAGACTCAGGTCTGCCCTCAGACTCGTTCACCCAGCTACAGGCTTCCAAGAGCATGCCGGTGTACATGCATCCACTTCCAATGTGGGGTTTTTGGGTTCATGGGACAAAGATGAGGCTGAGACCATGATGAAGGCTCAAGACTTACAGAGATAATCAATAAAATAAAATCATAAAGTTAGGGAAGGGAACTGGTAGTTGAAAATGAAAAAAAAAATGATTGATCATATTTGTCTTTCCTTACCCTAGCCTTTTTCTCTCTTTCTATCTGTATCCCCCAAACACAACCTTATCTCACACTCTTGTCTCCCGCAATCTCCCAGTCTTTCCAACACACCCCCTTATATCTCCTCACTCCCTCCACCCCAATTCCACTACACACACATCCACATACAGCATTGTAACAAAGTGCCCGCCCCTGTGTATATTATCTGTTATGTGTTGCGTGTGGTGTGTTTAAATGTTGGTGTATAGACATTGGTACACGGGATATAAACGGGTCTGTGTAACACGAGTGTTTAAAAATGTATATGTGTATTTAGGCACGAGGATTGCACAGCACTTCACGTGCAAGTAAAATGTAGTAATATGTGAGCACGGGGAATTGCACTTTATTAATTCACGTGCTGGGATTCAAGTGAATAATTAATTGGTAATTGAATCCCAGCACAATAGTATATATAGATGCACGTTGGCACATACTGGGGTTGGGTGTTCGGTGAGCGGAGAACGGGATTGGAGACGGAGGAAATTAGTAGCAGTAGTAATAATAATAAGAGAAAGTATCCGCTCACCGTGTTTGTCAGTGTCTGTCCGTGCGCCGTTTTGTTAAGTTTAGTCTGTTTTCGTTTGTCTATTTATTTTGGCGTAGAGTGCCGTGTCCTGTGTTTTTCGTGTTTGTGTAAACCTTTTATTTTGTATTAAACCGGCGCCAACAGGCGTCTTCATCACTTCATTTCATCCGTCCTGTGTTTTGTGTATTGCCTTACCTTTCCTGGTTCTGACGCCGCCCACTTCGGCCGTCTCTGTGACAAGCATGCAATCCCTACACACATACAACAACCATGCAACCCCTGAACACACCATGCAACCCCTGCACGCACACACCACCATGCAACCTCTTGCGTGCACACACACACCTGCTACACTATCCTGATTCTTCCCCTCTCTCCAGGAACGCTACAATTAGGGCTGTCAATTAATCGCAGTTAACTTCACGTACATGTTAATTGGACCCCTGTCTTGTCCCTCTTAGTATACTGTAATTAATTTCCTGCTGCATCATTTTAGTGCATGTCAGGATTGAATGAGTGAAGTCATCGTTTGAATCTAAAATTAGCCACGGAACCACATTATGTAGCACTCAAACTGAAAAAAGAGTGAATGGGATGTCTATTTTTTAAAAATCTTTCTGATGGTTCGTTGGATAGAAAGAGGGTTACTTGTTTCTACTGTCGAATTGAGTTCAAGTTTCACGGAAGTGCATCTAGTCTGCTGTACCGCTTGCATGCTAAACATGTTTTCACTTCTTAAAATACACTTTCTAGTAGCAAACCCATGAATCAAGCGAAGTACTATACTATAAGTATAAACAGTGCTGTTGTATAGCTACCAACTGCAGACCTGTTAACATTGTAGCTTTGTTTTATTTCCTCAGTGACTGTTTTGTTTTATTTAGGCAATTTCAAGTTATTAATAAAAGAGATTTTAAAATTATTATTATTTAAACAGCAATGAAAGACAACGGTTTATGAGTAAAGGAAACTGTAAAGTAAACTGATCATTTGAAATGCAGTAAGGTGAGTAACAAACTGACTCCATTTGATTTAGCAGTTGGTCCAAATAATTTAACAGCGCTGCTCCACTCCCCCCACTGGCTCCCTATCACCGCTCGCATCCAATTCAAAACTCTTTTGCTGCCTCGACCTTTCTGCTCCCTCCTATCTCCAAATTATTATTTCTCCCTACACCCCCTTTCGCCCCCTCAGCTCCTCTAACACTGGCAGACTAGCTGTACCCCCCTCCCCCGCTTCCAGAGCCTGCTCCTTCTCCACCCTTACCCCTCAGTGGAGGAACACACCTGTTCAGACAGCATATCTAAACATCACAACTCTAAACTATACTGGACTATATGGCACCCAATTGTACCAGTGCTTGCATCAGCTTGTACTTGCATTGAACTGCTCCATATTTTGCCGTATTCTACTACTGCTCTGAATTATAACTATTTTCTGTGTCTTGTAATTGATTTTGCACTTAAAGGTATCTGTAGCCACACTTTTGTAATTGCTCTTACTTGAAATTGTTCTTATCTATATATCATACTTATTACAGGCTCTTAATGGAGTTTGCTGTTCTAAGCAAATATCCTTACTACACGTTTAACTGCTCTTAGTCAAATTCGCTCTTAAATATAATTATCTACTGTATTCTCTGTTTTGTGCTCTTATTTGAAGTTGGTCTTTTGCTACTGATTTTACTGTACTTTATAACTGCTCATATCTGTAAGGTGATATTTTGTAATGTGATATTTTGTTTTGTAAGTCTGCTAAGAAATACATAATAATAATAATAATAATAATAGTGATGGATTGTAAATAATAATGCAGATGAGTAGAAGTCTATTAGTATAAGTGTCTATTAACCTTTTGTTGTACAGGAAAGAACATAAAAACCCTTTAGCTCAAATATATTTGACAGACAACAATACACTAGTTAGGAAAACAGCATACCTGGGTAACATCAAAATACATAACAAATAAACAGGCATTGCTTGCATTAAGCAGATACACATAATACTTTTTGGCTATATTTCAGTGCCTGAATTTGGCAATGGTTTGGCGATGTGGGCCAATCTCCTGATTGGATTAAAAACAGGTGCCAAACATAAAGAGGACCATTGAACTTAATCACCAGGGCACAAGCAATCCAATTCCAGTAAAATCCAATAACTATAACCCTAGAACATGTGATTAACATTATAATATAATAACATTATAAGCTAGATACATTTTGACCTCTTGTCAGTGCGATTAATATAAATAAAATCATCAGAATTGCATTCTAGTTAAGATTAAATTATTCGATGAAACCATGAGAGTATTTGACTTACAATCACATATCATTAAAAAAAAAAAAAAAAAAAAAACATGGGAGATAAATTTGAAAAACTAAAAAAAAGGCTAAACTTTGCCCAACTGATGCCATTATGTAAATGAACACTGATCAGAGGATTAAATGTTATTTACAGCAAGAATACAATTTAATGTGATCAAGAGGAGCCATTTTGAGGAACTGAGGAAATGTCTTTTAGCAGTGATGCTCACTTCAGTCCTGTGATTAAAAACCAAAGTAACTTGGACAATCTGTCAGCTCTAATGCCTTTATAACAAACGATGGCATTTAAATAACCAATGTCTAATTAAATAGAAAATTAAATTGTCATCATTTACAGACAGGAAACAACATAAGTGGGCTTCCCTTTTTTCCATCATGTAACTGACCATTTTTCTTGCTCTGCAGGAAGAAGTGTACAAAAAAAAAACAGCAGTAAAAAAAAAAAAAAAAAACTCAATAAAATATGGAATATAAACAGTAATGATTTCTTAGTTTTAATTGGTATCTTATTCAATTAATATGCTAAAAATGATATTCTAACATAAAGTAACATACTGCATATTAATAAAACATGGAAGAATCACATCATAACCCCTGTGTGACATTTTCACAAAATTGCATTTTAGATTACACACCATGCAGTCATGTAATAACACTGTAATACACGTGTAACTAGAAATAACTCAAGCTCTTGCATGGCACCTACTGTCTAATTACATTTCATGGCAACAAAGTGTAGTGTGTATATATTATATATTAGGAGACTGACCTTTTCATTACTTTTAGAACTCTGCCTCTGAAGATTATAGCCACACGTCAGCAATAATTATGTAAAAGTAAAATTGTTAGACAACCCTAGTGAAAACAGTTGCAGTATAGTTTTTTTTAACTAATAAGCAGTGGCTGTTTTATTAAATATTAAGGTGAAAAAAATGTTTTAGATAAATAAAGACTATTTTCTATCAGTGCTGATAACTGTTGTGGAGTATTCAAACCTCTGATCTTAATAAAAGTTGGCAATTATATCAGTGACCAATATTAAAAACCTACATCTGATTATGAAACAACCATACAAGCTTTAATGTTTCAAAATATGTTTAAAATTAACAATGCACAATTGTAATTTTCTTTGTCTTCTATGCATGGTTTAGTGATGAGAAAGAAAAGACCTTAGATGCACTTCAAATGCAGATTACATCTGCTCCTTAGGATTTGAACACAGGAGAGAAATGTTCCTGATAAATCTAGGTGTTCTAAAGGGACACGATTAAATGACTACTAAATTTGACTCCTGCCTCTAGCAAGATATCAGCTAAAGCCTGCCTAATAAATTCTGCGTTGTTAAAGGTTTGCGGACAGTAATAGTTAAGACTAGGGCTAGAGGCTGCATACTGGTGTTTGGAGAAAGCCTGATACAATTCTTTAAAAAAATGTGTGATATAAGTAGCATTGGTTATATCATGCTGCAGCATTTTCAGCTGATATAACAGTGCTACGGAGTTCATTTTTGTGTTGTCCCTCAAGTTTAGTTTCGCTAAATACCTTGCCAGGTGTTGGAATGGAAAATATAGCTTAGTAGCCCTATATTTACGAATGTAGTTAGCTATTTTCTGTGTATCAATTACTGCATGACGTGTGCACTTACAATATGATTGTGCATAACAGTTGGTTGTTTTTTATTCATGTCATAGGAAATATCCTCATATTTCATTACAGTGGGTGGACAAATCAGATACCGGTACACATTTTTATTTGTCTATCATGTAAGTATTGTATTCAGAATTTTCTGCTTGTATAATAAGAATCAGAACATTATAAGAAGAGGTCTGCTAAGGCCTATCATATTATATTGCCACATAACAGAATTAATTTTGTTTCTTATGTTCCTGTACATTTTTTAATAGGCTTTTGCTGGTTTTACTTCATCTTTTAGTTTTTTTTATTCTTCTAGCTTGAAGATATGTAATTCTATAACCTGCCCCCAGGGCCTGAAAAACTAGTAAAAAAATCAGTTAATGTTATAAACATTCAATTAATTCATGATTAAAACGTAACACAATAATTAGTGTACCGTATAAGTAAACTATTTTATTTAAAGCAGTTAATTGGGCTGGTTAAAAAGAGGTTAATTTAACTGATTTATTCTTCCTCAGTGAGTTGATACTTACAAAAGAACAAAGTCAAAGCACTGTTGGTAAATTAACTTGAAAATAACAACCTACTTTAAAGGGTCAAATGCAACAATTCTGCTTTTGTGACAGAATTACAGTTTCCTTTCAATTCCAAGACGCCCACCAACCAATACTTTTGGGACATGGTCAGGTATTTACTGAACATTTTATGTCAGAGCTGCCGATAGGCCCCTCTGGAGAGTGATGTCCTCGGTCCCGCCTACTGAGGGAACAAACAGTCACTCCACAGAGCTCACTTCCTCTTTTACGTCTCACACGGTAAGATAGATATTCTAACCTCTCCAGTTGCTGTGATTGAGTCGGTGTGAAACAGGTCTCACTCAAATTCCCCTGCAATATTTATATTGCTGGAAGTCAGCTTGCCACTTCCCCGGAATCAGAAACTCGTCATCTGAGAACTGAGCTATAAACGATGCACAACGACGCTCCATTAAATTATTTTATTTTCAACGGTCTGCATCTCTTGCCGATTGTAGTCTGCTTTCTAACTCCGCGCCCGCTGTTGAGTCCAAGGAAGACATGTCCTTGTATGGACGGACAACTTGTTGGTAGTGACATATGTCAACCGCCAGGGAGGACTTTGGTCCCTGGCGTTGCATCACATAGCCTTCTGGCTACTGACCTGGGCACAACGGAACCAACTATCCCTCTGGGCTGTTCACCTTCCCGGAGTGATGAATTGAGTGGCAGACCTCCTTTTGAGGTAGGGTCCTTACCTGTCAGAAATGGCGTCTCCAACTTCATGTGGTAGAGCACATATGGGAACGTTTCGGGAAGTTCAGGATTGATCTCTTTGCCACAGCAGAGATGACACACTGCCCCCTATGGTTCTCCCTCCACCGCCACGGCGATCTACTAGACGTCAACACCCTAGCCCACGAGTGGCCCAGGATGCTCTTGTACACATTCCCACCAATATCGTTAATCCCTGCCTTCTTAGAAAAAGTCAGGAGAGAAAAGGTGACAGTTCTCCTGGTGGCCCCCAGATGACCCAGGAGAATTTGGTTTTCAAACCTTTGCTAGCTACTGCAGGGCCATCCATGGGAGAACCTGCCTCGCCAGGATCTCCTCAGTCAGATGAAAGACACTCTCTGGCACTCAGAACTGGGCAGACTCCAACTATGGATCTGGCCCCTGAATGTGACCATCTGTCCGCCCTAGGGCTCTCAGATGCAGTCGTTAGTACACTGCAGAATGCTAGGGCCTCCTCCACAAGTCGTACGATTACAAATGGAGGTACTTTCCAGATTGGTGTCTGACCAAGGGTCTGACCCTATCTATTCTACCTATCTAGAACTGCTAGAGGTGGCACCCTCTACACTGAAAGTGTACTTGGCAGCATATCTGCGTGCCATGTCCCCGTAGACTTGGTGTCCCCAGGCGCTCATGTCAGACAAACCGTAAGGACACTGGGTCAAGCCCTCTCGAAGTAGTGGCTGTCTCACTGGATTGTGAACACAGTTTTGACTGTGTATACTAATGTCGGCATACCCCACCTTGATGGGTGGCCGCGCACTCTACACGAGGAGTGGCTACGTCATGGGCCCTCTTTAGAGGAGCCTCATAGACTGATATATGTACTGCAGCTAGCTGGACTACTCTGCATACTTTTACCAGGTTCTACCAACTTTATGTGGTAGATACAGCTATGCCTTCATTAGGCATAAAGGTCCTTGAGGTTGCACGCTCGGCCCACAGACTGAGCGTCCATCGTCTGCAGTCTCCACTAATGCTCCCTCGGAATGGCTTTGGTATACTTTTCCCAAAAGTATTGGTTGGTGGTCATCTTCGAATTGAAAGGGAATGTTAGGTTATGGATGTAACCCTGGTTCCCTGAAAGAGAAGACGGCCACCAAACCTTGCAAGGTTGCATCGGTTGATTCTGCAGGTTCAATGCAAACGAGGACGTGAGCTCCGTGGAGTGAATGTTTGTTCCCTCAGGAGGTGGGACCGAGGATAGGACCGGAGGGGCCTAACGGCAAGTCTGACATAAAATGATTGGTGGTCATCTTCTCTTTTAAGGAACCAAGGTTACATCTGTAACCTAAAGTTCTGCAAACTGTAAGTCAATCCACACTGAGATTGATTAGCAGTTTACATGCAGTTAAGGTTTTAATGAGCTAGCCATTGAAACAAATGTAGAGAGCGGCTAGACACTTTCTTAGCTCTGAAAGTGGTCTGGATGTACATGGTGAAATCTGCATTTTTATTACCTGAAAATTTCCAAACTCCTTTACCACACTTTATCTTTTTGGTAACAACATTTAATTATTTTGTTAGAAATGTTGTACAATAAGTAGGCAGAAAAGTATACAAGAACTATTAGTATAAACACGAACTAAAACAAGAATTAAAGGGCACACGCAAAGTGTGGGATCCAATTCATAGCAAGCCTTTCATTATTTAATTTCAAATGAATGAAACTTTTTGAAATTTTGAGGGACGCTTTTTGTTTATTAACTGTTTACGAACTAGCTTACTAACATAAAGTATTAACAAATGTTGTTGATTTTTTAGTTAGTTAAAATATACAGAGAGGCTTGGCCAGAGTTTGGATGACCTGAAAGAGGCTACAATTCAAACCCATGTTCTTTCGTGTTCTTCCGTGTTCTGCCAAAAGGTGAATGTCTGGAGAGAGAGAGAGAGAGAGAGAGAGAGAGAGAGAGAGAGAGAGAGAGACTTTTAAGATCCTTTATTAATAATTCACATTAAAATCCATTAAAATACAGTAAGTTAAAACACAACAAAATTAAGATTCTAGCTGCCTCCAGGGATCAGCCTAACCGGCTTACCCATATATATATATATATATATATATATATATATATATATATATATATATATATATATATATAGTCAAATTATTCATAGAAACCCCAGAACAATTCTTAAAACATTGACAGAAGAATACCTTCATCCTAGAAAAGAACAAAAATCAATGGTTCTTTGACTCTGCTACTTGTCTATTTTTTTGTTGTTGCTCAAGTAATTTTTCTCATTGCTAAGGAAAACTGTTTAGACAAACTGTCTGTGGCAAGCAAATTGAAAATCCATTTGTTGAACAAGTACCTTTCACCTAAAAAAAAAACAAGGCTAGGTAATATGACACGTGTGCTAATGATGTATTTTACCAAGTGCCATCCGTCTTGGAAAAGGTCAGTATAAGATGGCAGCAATGTCTCAGGCGAACAGGGAAGAGAAGGGGGGAAAAATGTCTCTAATTTGAAGTGACAAGCAGCTTCTGTGACATCATATAAATGCCATAATTGGACGGCACCAAATTGAGCAGGCTCCTTTGATGTGTCAATAAACAAGTTCAAGGTGACATGCTGGATCAATACAGCGCGACAAGACCCATCCGACAAATTTACTGCAAAGTAATTGGGTGCAAAATGACTGGACTCAACCTTCACGCTGCAGAAAATCAAACAAACAGCAACCCGGAGGCAACAGTTTGTACATGTCAGACATAATAGAGTTGTTTCAAGAGGAGACCTAAACTTTAGCGAGGGCAAACAAAGGGACGGATCTGTGTGTATAGCACTGTCTGCAACTTCAGTGATGATATTACATTAGTGCACTGATATAAAGGATTACAAGATTAAACTGAGGCTGTGAGGGAGGCATAATAATAATAATTCGAAATACTTGTAACTTGTCTCTACTGAGAAGCGGGCCTCTTTTAAACACGACAATGTTTAAATGACAAAAGCAGGTTGCAATCGTTTCTTGCAAAGTTTAAATTACTCCAAAGTCTACTTTAATATTCAGAAATATCTGAGAGATGTTATTATTTTGTGAGGGGGTTGGCAAAATGTTGTCTTACATTTCATTCAACTATTATAGTATTTCACAATATGTCGTTTGTATCAGCAATATGTCTCAAGTATAAGCACACACACACACACACACACACACACACACACACACACACATATATATATATATATATATATATATATATATATATATATATATATATATATATATATAGGGTAATTGTCAATAGGCTTTTTTTAAAATGTTTTTATTGTTTATGTCATGCACCGTTTTCACACACGGATTATACCTAATATGACAGTTGTAAGGGACAATATAGCTGAGTTGGACATTTGTTTCTAGAAACCTGTATGAAAAATATTTGTAACCATATAATTCATGAACATAAGGGTCCAAACTGTCAGAACAAGTAAGGGAAGTACTTGGAGGATAAGCAATACATTGCACTATATACTGTCCTGGCAAATGGGCATATTTCAGTTCAAATGCGATTCGTACATGCTTGTTTAATTTGAGTTGATTTGAGTTAACTGCTTTGTCCTTTTGGATAATATCATTTTTAAAATCACAAATCATTGGTTGCATAAGAACTTCTTGAATGTAAGTTGAAATGCAAGCATCTTAATGGGATTCATGCATGGAATTAATTCCTGCTTGAAACATGTAAGCACTGAGTTATACAATAGTGTGCAAATTAATACGAACACCCCATCACTTCTGTTGTTTTGATTTGTTGTGCATACATCAAACCACTGTAATCGAAAATCTTGGAAAATAGTCAAAATAGGCAAAGTAGTGATTGTCAAATTAATGACTTTAATAGGCCACACATGCAACTAATTAAAAATAGTAAGAGAAAGGGAACAAATAGCCATAAATGATAAAATGCAGTAGACTTTTTAGAAGTTGTTTAAGATACCTAATTAAAGCATAAAGTGGTCTAACATTTTCAGACATCCTTGCTTATTGCGTGCCCAGCCATTTCTGCTTGTTTGTTTGCTTCGACTGTTTGAATGCAGTCATACCGCCAACAATGATGGCCCGCTTATTCAACCCAGAATACAAATAGGCCTCGGGACAGTGACCTCAGATGGTGCCTGTCCAGACATGAAACACTTTCCTGCAATAAGGATGTGTTTAAAATAAACTGCAGTAAAATAATAAGGCAAAGTAGATTTGTGAACATGAGAAAATACATAGTTCTTACCAACCAGAATATAAGATTTTGTTTTTCCATTAAAATAAATGAATGACAGAGATACCTTGAATAAGCAGATTGTCTTAAAAAGCCACAGATGGCAGTTACGTTTCACAATCTCTGCACTGACAAACTGATTTTTTGTTTCTTATTCTTTAGATTGAAATTTATAGAAGTATGAATATAAAAGTGATAAACATTCTAAACATTTTAATGTTCTGCACATCTGTACATGACTAAATCATACTCATTCACTGAAATGTGTGAAATGTATGATTTAAATAATTATATCACATTATTTGAAATGTGCTGTAGCTTTCAGTGTTAAGTTTTAAAAGGTGTTATCTCATTTTAGTGAACACTTTTTTTTTTTTTTTTTATCTTGTTATCTATAATCTATTTAGGTATTGTATTGCAAGTTTTATTTTTCTAATGCACAATTTAATGCTCCCCCTGTATCCCAGGCTGTCCTTGCAAATTAGATCTCAAGGACATTACCTAGTTAAATATTTCTAAATAAATAAATTACATAGTCTGAAGGGAATGCTTCACATTTTATTTTATTTAACTCTCTAAATGTTTGAATCATAATATTGTTATGTTAGGTGGCTAACAATTTTTTACAACTGAAAATAACCTGGCCTTGCTTCTTATTAATTAATAAATAATAAATAAATAAATAAATAAATAAATACAACATATGCAATTTTCATAAAACTGAAATCTTTGTGATATCTAGTTTTTAAAAATTGGATTTTTTTCCTCATATATCCTTGAAATTGTACCTTAGCCCTCGTGCCTCGCAGTTATTCAAAATAATGCCACAAAAACAACCGTACTTCATGTTTCAGCCAATTTATATTTGATGTACATAACAAAAACCCTTCTCATAACTTTTCTCTCGCTGCTGAGCTTCCTTGTGCAGTTGTTTCTCTGCTAGTATTGATTCTTGCAGCACCCTGTATGTACTGCTATAGTCTGTACTCTGAAAACTAAATAAAATATTGGTGAAAAAAGAAAAAAAAAGATTGTAAATGTATAGTTGCCCTGAAACCACAGTGCATCTCTCTTCTTACACTCCACCATCATGCTAAATCGTTGGGGTGTGAAATATGATAGAGCAGCTTGTCGTTCAATTTGTCTGATGTACCTTATAGGTGTACTCCAGGTAAACATCCTCTCAGCCGGTGAAAAACGAGCTTCACTAAAACAAATGACTTTGATGAACCTCAGTGGCTGGGACCTATCATTCTTTTTCAAATGACTTCCCCAGCTAAGCATGGCCACTTCTGCACAAATTTGTCTTATTGAAGGAAGCTGTGCTCTAATACATATCATTCTAATAAGAGGCCACCTTGCCCTGAGTTTACTTTGGTCTGTGTTCCATAAAACTGTAAGTGACAGTGCTGTCATTGGCCCTTAATATGCTTCTTAAAGCATATTCTTCATTTAGCAGGGCATAAGGGGCATCATTACTTCAACTGATTATGATAAAATAAAATCTACATGTAGTATCGGTGGCTTAGCACAAGGTTATAGCATTAACTACAACCAAAATGAGTCTCTTTAATGGCCATTGCAGTATGTTCCAGTAGGAGAAATAAGTTGGTTTTAATTTCTGATACTTAATGTTTTCCAAAATAAACATCTAGTATATAGCATTTTTTATTTTATTTTTTAACACAGAGTTTTACTCTGCCCTACTGGAAATTACCACATGTTACTAGCTTTGTACCAACCTCTTCTGTTGTTCCAAGATAAGAATGACAACTTTACAGCATGATATTAATAACTTTGTTTAACATTTTACAATCACATTAAATTATTGATACAATCTAAATGAAAACATTTTTGTGCAGTGATAAAATATAGATTGTGGACAGGATATCAGAAAACTGTAGCAGAACGCTTTTCACTGAGCCTCAGAAACAATGCTGTCAAATCCAAATTGCTTACAAATACAGATAAATATTTAACAACATATATTGTAATAAATAGGATGTGCCCCTTCTAAAATGTGTTTTATACCTTTATAAGGTTTGTACATATTGTCACTGTCATAAAAGTTTTCTGAAGCAGATCACTCAAAAATATTCTCAGTACTATATTCTCAGTAATATATGTAAATATTCTCAGAATGCTGTTCCTTTCTGCAACTGTGATTTCCCAACAAGACTAAAGTGTATTTTTAAAGAGACCACACTTATTTTTTGTAGACTTCTACCATTTTTATTTTTAACAATATAATAATGGCAAGACACTGGGAGATGATATAAATGAAGAGTATTGTCACAAAGAAGGTTAAATTAGTATGTGTTGCTCTGTGTTCACCATTAACTGGATGGGTACAGTAGTTCTCTATTGAGTGCATCAAGCTATTCCGCCCTCAGTCTCTGATATTTAAGGTGCCATATAGCTGAATTATATCTTTTTAGTCATAAAAACTGTTTTACAGTTGTAATTCAATATCTTTAATTGTAAAACATATATATATATATATATATATATATATATATATATATATATATATATATATATATATATATAATAAAAAAAAAAAAAAAAAAATAAATAATAAAATAAAAAATAAACATTTTAACAAGTAGAAATTTCAAAGCAAATAGCTGGAATCCAAATTGTATGCAATTGTGATAAGCAGCAGTAACAGTAAAAAAAAAACAGTGCAGGCACATACTGAGTCTTCATAATCCCATGAATGAGTGCACATACTGGTTAAAAATATTCATATCAAATCGAGAGTTTATCAGATTATAGTGAAATGCAATCGGAAACCTCTAAAGGAGGCGAGGAGTGTCTCATAATAGTTTGGTGAAGATTGGTGCACATTTAAGGCAGTTATCATGTTTAATAGGTATTGTGTGACAGACGGACAAGCAGACATACAGAAGTACATGATCAGCATATAAGGCAGGGGTGTCCAATCCTGGTCCTGGAGGCCTGGTGTGCCTCCTGGTTTTTGTTCCAACTGTGTCCTAAATTACTTACTTTAACCAATTATTGTTCTAATTAAGTAATTTAAGGCACAGTTGGAATAAAAACCAGGAGGGAACACCAACCCTCCAGGACCAGGATTGGACACCCCTGATATTCGGGCTCTTTTGTACAGCGGTATCGGCGCTATGCTTTAGTACGAGAGGTCCAGGGTTCATGTCCGCCCTCCACCTGTGTGTGGATTACCTTGCCTTGTGTGATTAAGCCTGCCTGCATTAACTGAGGTCACTACATTGGTGTAGGAAGTGGACACAGGTACCCCGGCACGCACTCATCGGACTGTAGCCTGGTGAGCAAGTCCGGGGCGGACTTGAGGCTGGCAGGGGAGAGTGTAGTATGCATGGGGAAGGCAGCAGCAGGGCTGGTAGGTGACGTGATAACGTTCTGGGACATTAACCAGATATACACTTCTTGCAAGGAACCCAGCTCTTTATACAACGGTATCAAGGCTATGCTTTAGTGCGAAAGGTCTTGGGTTCGCACCCACCATCCGTCTGTGTGTGGATTGCCTCGCCCTGTGTGATGAGCCTGCCTGTGTTAACCGAGATTGCTACAATATATATTTTAAGATGTACACCATTAACTAAACGTTTAAGAATGGATTGTTATTCAACACATTTCAGTACAGTAGAACCTCATTCATCCTCACCCTGTTCATCCGCAGCTCCCTAACAAGCATTATTGCCAATGTAGACTTATTTCTATTTAAAATTAGTTCTCCTGAGGCACTTCCAGTAAACATATTTTACCTCACTGAAACAAAAGATTGTGATGGACTTTGTCAAGGTTCAAAAGAATGACTTGTAGCAGTGAATTGTTTAAAAAAGTTACAAAAAAAACCCACTTCTGTTGGTACGTATTTTGTTAAAATATTAGACAAGTTTAAATTACACAGCAGGCTTGTTTATTTAGTTTTAAAGTTAAAAAACAATAATTTTTATAGAATTATATTTTTCATTTGAAATCCCAGAAAACTAGCAACACTCAGCTACCATTATTTAATATTAATGCATGGAATAAATTAGAGATAATACCTTGTGATATTTCTAGCTGCTAGACACATGACTTAGTTTACAGGACAGTTGTGAGCTCTGATGGGCTGAATAGCTTATTCCCTGCATAAAATGGCTTATGATCTTGTAGTTTGTTTTTTTTTTTTTTTTTTTTTTTTTTTTAAATAGTATTATTTATTTTTTTTATTAGTATACATATATGGTTTTTTTTGGTAACCGAAACAGCTAGGGCAATAGGGTTGGAGGTGTATCGCATTTGAAAAGAATTTGCCAGGAGTATCACTGTCAAAGTAAACACATTTTAACTAGGTGGTTTTACATTACTAGCTTCTGTATTTATTCATACATTCTAGTCAAATGCAATGACACTTAATTTATCCACAGATTTCACACATCAGTGGACCAAAATGTTCCACTGTATTTATATACTTGGTAACACTTTTTTGTTTTTTGTGCTTCTAAAGTATATTCCATACTCTTAAAATAAACACATTTAATGATTTTTAAATCCACATTTGGTTTAGTTTTTCAACATTTGGTTTTACAGTGTAGTGCTTCACAATCATGTTCAATTTTACAATAAAATATAACTGTGTATATTGTTTTATTCTATAGTTTAATCTTCTGTGCACTCCAGAAAGCTTCATAAAACATTCCTGTGGATAGTAATGCAGAGTTACAAAGATCCTCAGGGGATATTTGCAATTCTTCTGCTGTTTGTTTTTGTCAGATTAATCTGCAGTAGTAGTTCCATTTTGAGAATATAAACATCAATTATACATGTTCCTGAATGGGATGTTAATTTAAATTATCCCATTTAAAAAAAATCCTAAATTACTTACCAAATTAATGGTATAATTCCTAAGGTAGTTCTATCATAAACAAAAAGATATTGATACAAGTATTGTGACAATGTGTAATGTTAAAACACAAGCTTTCAAGACTTCATATAGTAGGTCTGTCTATTCATCAGTTGAAAGGGGAGGTGTGAAGAAATATTGTAGCTATAACAACCAAAAAAAAAAAAAAAAAAACCAACAACAAATGAGGGATAGTGGGTTGTTAAACAAGATACATGAAAGGAATCATCATTTCCTGTAAAAAAAAAAAAAAACTGAAACAGGAGAAACTAAATCAAAATTATGGTAAAAGATAATTGACATTCAATGAAAATATTAATTTCACTTTGTTTTGCTTTAGATATCTTGGTGATGGTTTGAAAACAAAAGACAAATCAAACAAATAAAAGTTATCTGGGGTAAAATACTGCTAGATCAGCTTTGATTCCTGCTGTAAACCTACTCCCCTCATCGTGAACGCCCCTGCATGATGTGAAGGAGGACTACAGGAGGCCATTTTGTATGGCATTTTCAAGGGTAAAAGTGCCACATCTATCCACCTGGAAGAGATCTCAAAAACTAAAAGCACACTTTAACACTTGTATGGACATACCATATGTACCTCATATGACATACATCAATTAAAAAGTCAAAGAGGGCCAGTCATCTTTATCAAGGGAAATCGCTCAATACAATTTCAAGAACACCCTTCAACCTCCAGACAGCCATATACAGGAGGTCAAAGTTAAGTTCACCAAAACAAATTCTCCTTTGGCAGTTGCTATAAACTTTCATGCTTCAAGTCAACAACTGGCCCCAGCAACAAATGATATATCAAGCATCAATCATGCTGTTTTGATTGCTCTCCTGGAAAGCTCTCTTTTCTCTGACCTTCTCTGTATAGGTTGTTGCTTTCCTATTTCTGCCTCTGCTACAATACATTTGCCCCTGTGTTGCTGAGTGTCCTTTTAGTATCTGACTACTTATTTGAGTGCTGCAAGTGGATTCATAATGTTGTACCCTACTGAAGGTACAATAATATGCGTGCTCTATGCTGCATAATATATTGTGATTAGAAAAATAACCTTAGGAAGGTATTTTTGACAAATGTGCCTAAGCATGAAAAAGACAATCAGAGAACTTATGGTGCAAAACATAATTTACGGCATGTTAAAGCTGCAGGTAGCTACGGAAGGTGTCAGTTTGGTGATATAAAAAAGTGTAAGCTTCTAAAAATCTGTATGATAAAAAGTAATCTTTTATATGGATTCATAGAAATGGTAATACTGTATAAAACATACCTGCATTTTTACATGATAATCTTCTGGTGCCTTTTCTGTGTTGTTAGGCTATAATAATTTAAGAAACTGTCTTTAAAGCAGCTATGTAAGAAATTACTAGTAAAAAAAAGTATACATTTCACATACAACATGAAGTAAAAACCTAATATTTAACTTAACGACAAACAGACACAAAGAATGGGTAGACAGTCAATTTAACCATATGATACATAAGCACTAAACTTTTTTTCTGTCAAAATGACTATAGACACAAAAATGAGTGTAAAAGGAAGCACAGACCTGACTTAAATCCCTGTGCATTAACCCTGGCCTATGCTTGCCATTACAAATCTTATCTTTTCTGCTTGTAAAACAACCAGGATTAGTGTGAGATAAGAGCCTTCTTAATAATAATTACACCCTGTATGACTAAACTATAGAGCCACTGAATTAATCCCCAAACAATTTTTAAAATGGCCAAATGCATTACACAAATGAGAAGGGGTGTTGGGGTGGACTCAATATTATTTAAGTGTTCTTGTAAGCCATCTAAGATATTAATGTTGCAAAGCTACTTATAAATATTTAAGAACATAAAATGGAGATACACTTCTGCCCAGCCTAACCGCAGAAGCCAGTAATACAGCAGAGTCCACTAAAGAAGGCAGTACTTG